>NC_090932.1:244211996-244531304 GCF_040938575.1 Ambystoma mexicanum | reverse complement strand
AAAAACACCCATAATTACGATTGAGCCTCATCATTTGGGCTGAGAATATGAAGACCTTCTGGTGCAAGATGATATGTCAGTATTACAAGCTTCAGAGGAGATCCTAAATCCCCAATAAAGTTCTTAACCAAGTCTAAGCGAGAGCTATCAATATGCCAGTTGAAGGACAAGGACTTCCAGGTATGAGATATTTTAAATACTTTCATTTTAGAAATGTCTATGATCAAATGATTACTAGTAATATAGTTCTCTAGGACACCATCATATCAAATCAAACAAACTTTATTTTGAAATGTTCATTTAATGAAAGTACACAAATGAATGAACAAAATACAAATCTATAAAACAAGATTTTTAAACAACATTAGATTTTCTTAAATATAAACATTTTCAATGAAATCATACATAGAATTGGCCACATTATTACAGGGAATGGAAAACAGCAGCGTCTTTGCCTAGCCAAATGTATGAATCTCATTCAATATAAAAATAGCTAAAAGAACTTTCTTCTAGGTATCTTTAAATCTTTAAAATAGGACAAAAGAATACACATTGAATTAAATCATCCACTGTAGTGCCATTACAGGTACAAAAAGGCGTTATGGGCCTTCATTACAACTGAACGGTAGGCCACATTTGTACCCCTTAAATACATTGGGGTACCCACTGATCATGCTCAAACCAGAGAATATGTACCCCAATCGGGAATTAAGGCCATGAGTCTATCTTGCAAAAGATACCAAACTTCAATCGTTACAAAGATGAGGATTGGGTAGAATGGCAGCAGACTCTGCCATTCTGACCAGCATTCTGTCTTCCTTGGCTGGCTCCCAGGTCCTGAAGGCTGGTGCTGGGCCTGGAGCTTAAATACTCTTGACTTGGTTACTAGAGACCAGCAGAACTCCTCCAAAACCTCTTCCTTAAAAGGCATGCTGCAGTTCTTCCTTCTGGCATGGCTGGATTCCGTTTTGGGACAAGCTACATAACATTATGCTGCCTATGCAGGAATACATTGTGTTCTTACTTAGCATCATTTGCTATATTATACACATTCATACAGCTTCCTGCCATAATCTCAACACTTCACTCAATAATATTATATTTTATCTGGACGAGTAATTTTCCTTAAAACTCTGTTTTAACATAATTCAGCATTGTATTTATGAGCCCCAGCCTGCTTGTGTGTTTTGATAGATAGGGAAGAGCTGCCCAGTTACTGCGTGCTCTCTGCCAGCCTTAGCCTCAGTGACGCAACACTGCATAAGCTCTGCGATCCATTTTTAGCGCATGCCACATTCCTTTTTGGCAGAGAGCCTGCTTTGATATTTTAAAACTACACAAAATAACATTTACATGGGTTTTCAACTGATGGTTATTTGCACCTTATATTTGAAATACTACCTATCTCTATTTAGTGACCCTCCTTCCCCCTGGACTCTTGTAGTGCTTAGATAACTGTTAACCAAAGTCCTGCCTAATTCTGAAGCGCTTGGGAAATTTGGGAATGAAGAAGTGCGCTAGGTTCCTTCCCAACACAAGGTTTCCGGCAGGCCGCCTGTGCTATCAGCAGCATACCGGCAACCACTGCCTTATATATGCCGGTAATACTGGGATATTATGGCCGGCGGCGGAACAGTAAGTTCCCATTTCTGTGGAGTCCCATAGGACTCCATGGGAATGGGAAGACTGAAGCACTGGCACCCGTAGTAATGGTGCCAGTGCTGCAGGGATTTTTCTTCCAGTAGGGACCTGAACTACCTCCTGCAGATGAGACCTGCAGGTAGTTCACACACCCTACCGGCAGACTCGGAGTGACACAGTCGGGAAAAGGTGGCATTAACCGTTGTTACCGGGACTTGTTTCCAGGACGAGTACTCATAATGAGAGCCATAGTCTCGTGGAATGTGATGTGTTCTGAAATTGAATATTATACCCCATTTATGTGGGTTGGCAAACTAGCATAAATAATTCTCCAAACTGAGCTGTGGGCTGTGCTCCAGAAAATACTGCACCTTAGGCTTTTCCATTTCACAACTTCACTGGTTTAGTACTTTATTCTCTAAAAAGGCTGCTTTAAGTTAAGTTTTGGAATAATCATTGCCCCTTCCTTGAAGGGCCTAATTAATGAATTACTAAATCCCAGCAAGAGCAAAAATGACTTTATGTATTGCAGCCAAAAGCTGCGGCCCCCACCTCTGGGGTCAATATGTCCTTTATGAGCCAATGTGAAAGATGATACTCATTAGCCCTGGTATGCCACAGTCTTGCCCACAGTATCAGTGGTTTCAGACTTAAGGTATCAGAAATGAAGCCCCAACCTGCTTCCAAGTGCAACAAATATGTAGGAGCACCTGACGGTAGACCGAACAAACAACACAAAAACAGATTCTCTTTACGTTGAATTGGAGTTATGCAGGAATTACTACATACTTTAGTCCCAAAGGCAGCAGTTGGTACCGATTTAGCATTATACATGGGGCACATAGTCTCCAGAGAACACCCACCCAAGTTCTTGCTAAATCGCAAAAACTGCCCCATTCACCTGATCAAATTTTATCTTAAAACGAGCCACCTGGGGACCCCATCCCATGTTGTTACTAACAACAATACCCAGGTAAGAAAATGCACTCACCTGTTCTAGATTTCAAGTGGCTGTGAAATTCACAGGCATGTTGCCCTAATGACGACCCACGCACATCACCTTTGATTTAGCAGTATTAAGGCATAAATCACAGGCTGTCATAAAATCATTAAAACCGGAAACCAACAATTGTAATGTTTTAAGTGTGTGTTGGAGTAATACAACATCACCCGCCTAACCTAAAGGAGGAATATACCTAAATGCACCTTTTGGCATACCTGATGCTATGGCCGGTAACTCACTTAATAAAGAATGTATATATGAGTTAAACAACGAAGGTGCCAGGGCACAACCCTGCTTGACACCACGTGTGAATTTAAAAGCCAGAGACAACTCACCCATGCATGATATGCGACCTTAGCAATCAGGGTTACATGCAGGGATAACAAAATGGCAAGAAGTGGTTTGGACAGGCCTATGCTCTACAAAAATGCTCAAAGCTACTCCTGATTAACATTATCAAAAGTTGTGCTAAGCTCTATGAAACCCAGATATAGCGGTGTACCATGCCCCAATACGTATTGATCTAAAATAAAACATAATTTAAATACTGTCCTATGGTCACCACTCCTCGATTCATCTTTTATGAATGAATCAGAGTGAAAGGGCGATAACAGCAAAGATTTGCCCTGTCTCCCTTATCAAAAAATGTTTCGGTCATAGCCTCCTTCCAACTTGCTGGGAACTAATGGATTTCTGTAAACCGATGGTGGTTCGATCAAATAGAAATAGATTTTCAGCATATGACAGAAAGTGAAATGGATTATGGCAGAGTATAAGAGGAAAACATTTTATAAAAACAAAAACATATCGGAAATATTTTAATTAAACAATGCAGGGGCCTGGGCATATTAATATCGCAGAGCCTGTGAGGTAGGTCTTACCCAACATTTTACCATGCATGCTCAATCTAATTTTTAGGGAAGAATTGCCATGAAGATTGGCCAATATACCTAAGAGGGATGCTGGCATGTCCCGGTCAGCACATTTTCTCCATATCTCAGCTCTCTTGACAGTATCAAACACACCACACAGGTCAACAAAAGCCATATACAGAGGAAACTGCTTTACAGTGGACTGCTGGATTAAAAGGGAGAGCCGAAGACTGTTAATTCCAGTGCCTACCCTCTTTTCGAAATCCAGACTGGTGCTTATCCGTCCTACCAGTTCCCGATGACCAAGCTACAAACTGTTTGAGTACGAGAGATGAAAAGATTTTTTAAAAGGTGTCCAGAATAGTGATTGTGTGATAATTAACAGGATTTTGGTGGCCGGCCTTTTTAAAAATTGGTACTACAAATTCAGTCTACCAGGAAGTGGGAATTAGTTCAAGACTGAAAATCATACAAAAGGAATATTTGCCAACATAATTGGATTATCTTTTAAAACAAGGTTCAGTAGGCCATCAGGAACTGCTGCTCGTGAGTTCTTTACATTTTCAATTAATATTGTTAAACCGCTCATGGAAAAAGGTATGTCCCATTTTGCAGCATCTTGTTCGGAGAACTCAAAGGTTTCTGAAACATTTTTGGGAGCATGCAGTGTATCTGTTGACATTTGGTGGTGATTCCCTTTCATCCCTCCTATAGCTTTCCAGAGAGACATTCCCAAGCTCTTTAATTGTTTGCCTGGCCTGGTCCATTTGGAGGATCAGGGACTGAACAAGCTGCTTTTAAACTGCTTTTGATTGAGGAACCTTTTCACAAAGGACACTTCTCAGGTTAGACCTCAGCGCCCTACTGTTGTGTTGCAAAAAATTATGATGATACTGTTTGTAGCATAGGTTAAGTAACAACAGAGAAAATATGATTCCTCTACTCCGTTTTGTAAACTAATAGTAAAAGTATTGTTACACGTGTTTCCTTCATGCGCCAAAAAACCAAAGAAAAACTCCACTCAATAGGAATACAATTATTAAAGTTGAATATTTATATAAGCGGGTGCCCTTGTGCACACGAACACGGACAGATTTGCACAGAGCTGTTGTTCGGAATATAGAGGTTGGGATTGAACCCATGACTTGCCAAATCTGAGAGATAAGTTGGTCCATACCTACAAAAAACCTAAGGAGACTGGGATGACGACACAGTCGACACTATGGCAATTGCCACCAGTAGTGCGCCATTATGTCTGCGGTAACTGTTCAGTATGTAATTTTACATCTAATATGAAATACGTAGATCTCAAAGGTAGAAAGTGGGAACTCAGAAATTTCACCAACTGCAACTTGAAATGGGTGGTATATGGAATAAGGTGCCCATGTGGTCTTTTGTATATCGGAAAAACTAAGAGGCCGATACGACAGAGGATCTGTGAACACAGGTCCTGCGTAAAAAATCAGGTTCCTGAAAAACCTTTGGTGACACACTTTAAAGGCGCTCACCATAATGCGGACGATATACATTGGTTCATTATTTAAGTGATTCTTCCACAACCGAGAGGGGGAGACAGAGATCTCAAACTTAGGCAGGCTGAACAGAAATGGATTTATTCACTAGATACGGTCAAAGCTGGTTTGAATATTTCCATTGAGTGGGCTTTATTTATTCATTCTAAAAAATAACAGGCCCATAACCAGTGAGACATATGGAGGAGAAGCGATGCCTATTTTCTGTACGACACAGAAAAACGTAGTAGTTTGACTATGGGCATTTATATTGGTCCGTGTCAAGGTAATGCTCCATGCGCCGTGACTGCCGGGCTATATGCAATTATATAATGTTTTTTTGGGCACCTAATATAAGCAATAGTGCATGGGCCGCCAATTTGGCCCACACACTATTGCCAATAGCAACTTTGGTTGATTGGGTTAAAAAAATGTTTTATCTCGCCATTAAAACCCCTTATGGTTTTTTTGGCATTATGTGCCAATATTACTCCATTTAGATATTCAGTAAATACTACTAGATTTGGTCTCTCTTGACATCGGGTTTGCCCCCCTTCGCGGGGTTGTCCGGATGCCGATACACAAGCAACATGTTTCGCTCCCCGTTCCAAGATGGCGGAGAGCCGTAAGTCAGGTGACCTTGCATGCACACGTACGCGCGCGTCACACGTGACGTGACGCTGTATACCATTTAAACCCGAGTATAGAGTCTTACAGTCGCATTGCGCTGGAGACGATTGATGTGAACCCACTGACGGACAGTATATTGCGACCACGTGTTTCCCGCACTAGGTAAGAACAATGAAAGAGAAGCTTGGTAGGCGCAAGACACGGACGATCATACGTCTCTGAATCCTTTCCCCCTTCTGATCCAGAAGGCATTAGGACTACCGGCACATGTAAAGTGAGAACTCAGTGGGAAAGTGGAGTCTCCCACGTACAGCTAGTTACACCAAGATAGATCTAGAAAACTCCTAAACCGGTAAGGCGGGTGAAAGATATTATGCAATGTTCTAATCTCATTAAGTGATAATGATTAAACTTAGGGAAATGTATTTCCTTTTTCTTAGAATTACACGGCTGAAGGCCGAAGTCAGACAGCAAGAACAGCCATTTTGGTGACACAGAGAGGAATGCCTCTCGCAGAGGGCAGATGTAGTGTACAGACCGCCTAATATTTTGGCGAATGAAGCCATGTCTAGGTAAACTTTGATGAAGTTGGAATCACGAGTTACCCTATGTTTAGAACATTCAATGACAATGGTTGACAAAAGGATGTAAATTTTGGGAAATGTTGATATAACAATCACATTGGCTATAAGTGACATATATGAAAACACTCAGAGAAAGACTGAGATATGTGAAATACAAATAAATCACATGTTAAAGAAATGAGATGTGAGTGGTGTACAAAGACACAACTATGCAATATATCCTTTCACTGGTATTAGAAAATAGAGATGAAGTTGATGCAGATCCAATGTATGAAATGTCATGTTTTAAGTTACATTACCATGTTTTTTAGAATGTTTATATGTTTTTATTTTTTTATTTTTTTATAATTATTGGAACTATGGCTGGTAGCACGTAATGTTACACGTGATACACTGGAAAATACAAGTGCCCTGAAGACAGAACCAGCAGAATATGTATTGGGGATGATTCCGTATATATATTTCTGTAGCAATTTAGATTTATGCTGGTCCTAGAAACACATGAACACGGTGTTGGCACACTCTCCTTGCCCATGTAAAATTAGGAAGGGCATAAATAATATCATTGAGGGTTAACACACAGACCCCCTAGTGGGGTACAGAAAGGGTTTTTGATATATGAATTCCTAGTCCAGATAGACAAGTCATATATAAACAGAGGAATGAATTCCAAATGGTGTTGTTGTATAATTGTTTTTAGTACAAAAATGTTGAGTATAATGTGTTGTTGAAAAAATTAAAATATGTATATTTTTTGATAAACTACATGGTTATTTGCCCTTCTTTTGAGTAGAGGGTTTTCATGACCTGATGCATTGGTATCTGTGAACACTCGCTCTTAGTGAAAAGGATAGGAAGCTGGTTTGTGGGAATTTGCTGTTTTGATTCCTGATTTGAAAAAGACAGCCTAGTCTGTCGAAACACATGTCATCACAAAGGTCACCCGCTTATATAAATATACAACTTTAATAATTATATTCCTATTGAGTGGAGTTTTTCTTTGGTTTTTTGGAGCATCAAGGAAACAAGTGTAACAATACTTTCATTATTGCTTTAAAACTGCCTTTGTTTCTGCTTCATGGGATACAAGTCATGGGATACAAGTCCCCATCAGACATCAATCTGAGATGGCTGTTCTTATCCAGGGAAGGCTTCTACTAACCCTGTGAGGAGCCCAGCCTCCTTCATGAACCAAGCTCTGACTCATCCAAATTAGAAATTCAACAGGGATGTAGGTACATCTGGTTCACTGGACTTGGTTCTTAGCACTAGCTACCAACCCCAGGTTGCAGTCCATACCCGGGGAAGGGATCACTGAGCCCCATGTGGAGTTACAGCCTTCTCTGGGGATCCAGTCCCTCACTTGTCTATGTCAGAGCTCCAGGGCGGCATAGGTGCCCATTGGTTAATCTGTGATGCAAGCCCATACAAAGAGATGCAGTCCCTAACAAGGAAAGATTTATGTGGGCCGAGGGAGAAATCCAACTTGCCTTTGGGGATATAGGTTCTGATTGGCACACTTGAATCACTGCTCCTGGTACAGGGCTACAACCAGTCACCCAGGATGGCATTCCCTAACCAGTGCAGAGTTTAATGAGGCCTTGGAAGATTCCCACTCTAATCCAGGGAGCCAATTCCTAACTTCGATTTAGAGCTCTTAGAGGGCTGTGGGAGTAGCACCAGGAGGTGTGCGCCAAACCTTCTCGGGGAGCCATGCTATGATTCACTGACTATATGTGCCAGACTCAACCCAAGGAAGAGTTCTTCAGAACTAGGATGAATTCCGGCCGCCTCATCCAATTTAGAGCTCCAGTGCTGCAGGGGCACCAGAACATTTCCGACAATCTGTGCCTCAAACCACCAATGTGGGTTGGCAATCCAGACCCAGGGCAGAGATTCCCAAGCCCAAGAAGGAGTTCTGGTTTTCTTCGTGGAGCCAATCTCTGACTTTTTCGATTTTGCTCTCCAGAAGTACCATACGGATCCTCGGTTCACTGCACGTCTCCCAGGACAATATTTACCAACCAGAAATGGTAGTCCATACCCAGGGCAGATGTTTGCGAGCCATGAGATGAGTCCTAGCCTCCTCCAGGGAGTCAAACTCTTAATTCTGTCTGTGTTAGAACTCTAGGAGGGTTGCAGGTGTACCTGCGTCACTAACCAAGTTGTTGTGCTTGGGACAAAGACAAACGTGCCGACCCTAACCAAGACAGAGTTCTACAAACCCCCACAGGAGTTCCAGCCTCCACCTGGGAGCCAAGCCCTGACACAACTTTGCTGGGGCACAGAAGACCAGCAAAGGACTCCTGGTCTATACCAACCCGAGTATGTGCTCCAGCAACCAACCCCAATATTCCTATGCCAAGGAGAAAGCAAGCTGTTGATGTCTCACCACAGACAATCAGGTTTGTCTGGTGCTGAATTGAAAGCATCAGGCTGACCCGAGGACCTTCAAGGCACATATGGACTGCTGTTGTCACATTACTGCAGGCAAAAGCCATCAGTGACTGAACCAATGTGCCTTGGACAAGCAGACAATATGGCTTTCTCTAATTACAGAAACCCAAAACATGATGCTGTGTGATATACATCTGGTCAATTCTGGTAGCACTGTCCCAGACACTTTGATTAACAATTTGTTTTTCTGAGTTTAATCAGGCTCTTCACACCCAATTTTAAACAGAATGTTTTGTAATGTGATACTAGTTGATCTAATTCCATCTATTGTGAATAGGCCCGCAGGACCAACTAAGTTTGATTTAACTTTGTTCCTACATCAAACACTGCATCAGATCATCCAGACAAAACCAAACTACACGGCCACACTTTATTTTCGACATTACTGACCATTCATGTTCAGACATGTGGTCTTCCACTTTATCTTGCAATGAATAGTCCTAGGCTGTAAGCATCTTCTGGAAACCTTCCACGTGTCATATTGCCATGGTATTCACAATGTAATCTTGTAAACCATGGTTGCTTTTTAAGCCTTTGATTTAGACAGCAAACTCAATTTTTTACACTGAACCACAAGACAAAAGAAAAATGCAAACCACAACAAATTCCAACAAAAAAGTCTGTTGGCTGGCTGAAGTGTGACACACATTTGTGCATTTACATTCTGATGAAGTTGAGATTAACTTGGCTAACTTAAGTGAGAAATATATGATGAAGTTTATATCTGAATGGACAGAAAAATAATTGGACTGATTGCAATTAAAAACATGCACATGAAATCTTTCTGAGGGGCAGAGATTTCATGTGATTGAAGGGGGTGAGAAACACACATTGGGCCTCATTACAACCTTGCTGGCCCGGAAACAACTGTACCGGTAAGCTTGCCGGTACCATTGTTTCTGGACAGACAAACTACAAGGTCCGCTCGTAGGTGCCTTTCAGCCCACCAGGTCTGACATGGTGGGCAGACAGGCACCCGTGAGCATACGTGACGGATACACCGGCACCATTCACGAATGGTGCAGGTGCATCTGTCCTCCCCATTCCCATTGAGTTCAATGGGACTGAAATGGAAATGGGGAGTAATAGTTACAGGCACCCAGCAATGGGGATTTTCCGGGTCTGCTGGGGCTGGAATGCCTTGGTAAGTCCCCATTGCTGGGTGCCGGTAAATTATTGACTCCGGTAATTACGAGCCTGGCTACCGCCATTGTCATAATGAGGTCCATTGTCTTTTTCTTCCTGTGGTTCTGATCATTCAGTTGACTGACTGAAGTATGAAACACACAAATGCGTTCTTTCCTGATTGAGCACAGTTGTCAGTTGACTGGCTGTAATGTGAATCACCCATGTGAACCTATTTTTGTGTGGGGGCAGAACATTCAGCTGTTGAACCGGACTGATAAATATACAAATTCACCTGTTTCTCAGAAAGCAGCAGGCTCATTTGACTGACTGGGTGAGAGAGGAACACTTGAACCTTTTTATGAGAAGGTAACGAATATAAACAGGTGTTACTCACCCATACGAAAGCAACTCTAAAAATATGTTATGGCTCTCACGCGCAGGAAAGCTGCTTCTGATACCTTATAGTTTTCCTTTTAAAACTAATCACCTTAACTCCATCTTAACAAAGGTTTTTCACTCAATCTTTGGGTCCCACTAGCAATAGCCTTCGACCGTTGCTGCTGTATATGTTGCACAAACAGGTTTCTTTGGGGCCCACTAGCCTTGGCCTTCGATCGTGGCTACTGAACATATTACACCAATAATGTATTCTGAAAGCTCCATTCCCCTCCTGCCTATTAGCTTTGATCTCTGCACGTGTATGTTTTTTTTCTCTCCCTATTCCTGCAGTATTACCCCAGTATTCCCCCACTAATGAGAAAAACAAGTGAAAATTGCTGCATTAATCCCTCAGTATTCCATCGATAAACCGGAAAATGAAGAAAATCAAAACCTATTATCCCTACTCAGAGGCACTAACCATGTGCCCCACACCTCTTTTCTTGCGCCCCCAACTGCCCTCAATGGCTTTTTCCCTCCTTGGCCCTCTCCCATTACCTGTGATGCATTTTCTTTTCCGAGCGCATCTTACATTATTACCGCAGTAATCTCATGAAATTTCCCCAGCCTTCCCCGCATAGTTTGAAAACATCTGAACCATAACTGGATCCTCAGACTACCCCCAATTCCCCAACTTCAAATAGTGGCCACTTTCCCCTCCCCACATAATGCCTGATGTCATTGAATCCTTTTTCCTCCTCCAAAAATCTTTTTGAGCACTTTTCGTTTTCGCATTCCCCCGGTATTACCACAGTAATCGCTCGCATTGAGCAAAAAATAAAATGGCACACCATGGGCTATGTAGATGTATTTCAGGGAGCAGTGGTACCCCCTTCACTGTCGAATATTTTTAAAACTCCTGGATGGATTTACCCAAAACATTTCCCGGAAATTGGTACAGATGCCCGAGTTGTTTCCTATTTGGTCCAAATCCACCTATTCTCCGTGGGATAATGAATGAGAGTTTGCCAAAAACAGTGTTCCAGGAAGTGGGCTGGGACTGTCTGGTCCCAATCCTGGTGCCCGAATATCTGGTGTGCATGCTTGAATGTGACTTACAGTTTTCCTCAATTGTACCACTGATGGTGTGAATGAGTGGGACAGATCTTGCCATTGGAGGGTTGAGTCTGAGCACTCACCTGACTTTGGATAAGAAGAGGAATCCAATAGCTATGCCCAGAAAGATTGTGGAATTTCCTGAAGGAGCCGTGTATTATGTCCAGCTGCCAGACAAGTGAGGAGACTGGAGAACCATTATAAGAAGGCCTGGTGACCAATTTATGCTGCTGTCCTGAGAGTGCCCTATCTGGCTAGTGATCTCCAGAAGTGTTGTAAAGGAGCTTTGAGCCATGGGATGGTGGGAAAAATCACCCTCGACGTCAGCATTGTATCCAGCGAAAAAGAGCCATTGGAGTGCCCCTGCAACCCCCAATGGCAGGCCAGCCCAGAGTTTGGGCTACCGCACTGCAGACATTGCAGTTCTATGTTGATGCTCAGACATTTGGGGGTCGACAGCTTGGGCCACTGGACTTGTCCCTAACATTTTTAGTGGTTCCAGCATTGAGGGTATCAGAGAAAAGAGGGGAAGTGCGACTGTGACAAGTGTGTCCCCCTATGTTACTGTGCATTAGTTGCTGTCATCCAAAACAGCTTTCCTGCATCCAGTCCTGTGCTGAGAGGGGTCCTGCATCATGTTCTTCTGCATTCTACAACCTAAGACTTTGCAACAGCAAAGGTTGCCGACCAGAGTAGTGCTCGAACCTGCAACCCCTGGGCACCAAGGACCAGAGCTGATGGCGGGACGCATGACCTTGGACCATCTTCTTAAGACCTGCAGTGTCCTAAAACGAATTGGAGTTTGGGCAGTAAGTGGCAGTGGTGCTTACCTGGCCCCTTTCTCCCCCTTTTAAAGGTTTGGTAACATTTATGAACTTTTACAACAGTTAGTCTTTGCCATTGCTTGCCCTCACAAGCATTCTGATAGTAGGGAACAGTTTTGTCTTCTAACTCTTGGAACATTCCACAGGACCCCTACCTCAGTGTATTCCCGCTGCACAAACCTCCTTGGAACGTTGATGAACTTTTGGGCATGAGGGCCCATTCAACACATGACTGAACTTTTGAAGTTTGGATTTTGTGGTTTATAGGATCTGACAGTGTTATATGATTCACTTACCATCTCTTTCAGGTGCTGTGCAGTGTTTCTGGAATTATTGCACTGCCTATGTGGTTGCATATATGTGTTTTATATTAATTTCTGTGATAGTAACTACTTGCCTATAGTCATTTTTCATTGTCTGTGTTTGGACATATAATAAATGTTATGTTATGTAATGTAATTAGTTTTATAAAGCACACGTACACCAAAGCATCTTGGCACTGGAAGGAACTGGAAGGTAACAAGATAAACTAGCGTGAGTAGAATAACGAGAAAATTCAAAACAGATAGGTTTTCAACAGCCAACGAAAAGAAAGAAGATTCTCTGCAGCCCTCAAAGACGCAGGCAAATAGTTCCACAACTTCGCCGCCACCACGGAGGAGTGACCACCCACGTGCTCAAGCTAATAGCGGGGAATCAAAAGCAAACGTGCGCCCCGGATCGCAATTCGCGAGCGGGCACACAGGGACAAAACATCTCCTGGAGGTACTCCGCACCAGAACCATAGAAAGCTCGGTGCACTATCACCATTGATTTAAATTGAACCCGCTAAAGAACTGGGAGCCAATGAAGAGAATGAAGAATAGGTTATTTGTATAACTGATTGTTCAATGGTTATTCCTGTCTACTTACCTTTTGGACTTATGTAGACCCATTACCAGGCTCACCCACCCTTCCTGAGACATTGCCTCAACCACTCTCCTTGCTACCATGATCTGGTTTGGCTACAGCTCCGGGAGCTGTCCCTGTCCCAATCATAGGGTGGTCTCCTAGACATTTGCCCACCAGGCCAGAGTATAGAAAAACAGTCCTAACAGCAGCACATGCTCTCACACACACATATCACACATACATCTATGACACATGTACCTATGGCACATGCTTCTTTCCTCACACCCACCTACCACACAAGCTCCTACCACTCACACTTGTATGATAAAATAGTACTAGGATGCAATCCGATGACATGCTCTCCTACAAAACATGGACTTATGACATGCTCATACACACATGTTCTTATGAAATGTGCAGCTATAACAAGCACTTCTACAACACACTTCTATCGTACATTTTCCTCTGACACATGCTCCTACTACACAAGTGCCACTTTACATAAAATGTGGGCATACGGAAAGTGTTCTCTCATACACTTGCAGCACATGCACCAACAACACATGTTCCTATCACACACACTCCTACCACACATAGTCTTATGATACACATTCTTATGACACAATCTTATGATATGCACTGATATGAAAACACATGGTCCCATGACACACACTCTTACAACACATGCTCCTACCACAGAGGCACCTACAATATGCACTTCTGCTATAACAAGTGATCCTACAACACGCATTCCTATCAAACATGTTTGTATGACATGCACACCTACTACACATTCACCTGTTGCAAATAACATGTGAACGTGTGTCGCATGCTCTCACAAGCACCTATGACACATTCACCTAAAATACACTCTCCTTCCACACCGGCTTTTATCACACAACCTGCTACCATACCCACTCCTATCACACATACCCTTACGATATGCACCCTTATGGTGCAATCTTATGACATGTTCCCCTACAACACAACGTCCTATGACAAACACTCTTACAACACATACTCCTACCACAGAGGCACCTACAATATGCTCTGCAATCACATATGCAGTGCATATGAGTTTTAAAGTAGCTACATTACAAAATTAACATTGCCTAAAAACTCACACCAAAGCTAAGTCACAGCTGACATTGATGTTAGTTTTTTTAAGTTGATAGAATAAATGTACACTTTCAATACAAACTGTCTACAGAGTGTATGAGTTTATTGACGTTACACAATTAACATCTAAAGACTCCCATTAAAGGTAAGTCTCAGCTGACTCTAATGTGAGTTTTATTGTGATGGAATCAATGAACACGTTTCATACGAATTGTACACAGAGTGTGCTCCGATGACATATGTTCCTCTGACACATGCTTCTACAACACATGTTCCTACCACACACACCCTTACGACACATATGTACTGCACCTTCTTACAACACACACTCCAATGGAAAACACTATAGCATGTTCTCCTATGACACATGCTCTTACGACACACGCTGCTATAGCTGCTATAACAAGTGCTTCTAAAACCACACTCCAATCATACATGATTTTATGAAATGCACACCTACCACAAATGTGCCTACTGCACATAACATGTGGACATATGACACTTGCTTTCACATGCATCTAAAAGAAAATGCACCTATGACACATGCACCTACGTCACATACCCCTCAACGTGAATTTCTATGACATGTGATCCCACAACACATGGTTCCATGACACACACTCTTACAACACATACTCCAACTACACAGAACATGTGCACATATGACAAAGGCTCTCCCACACACCTAGAGCACATGCATGTATCACACATTCTCATAAGACATATGCTCCTATGTCACACGCTTCTACAGCACACACTCCTACTAAACACTCTTATGACACACTGTAATTACACACATTCCTATGACATGTAGGACACATGATCTTATGACATACGCTGCTATATGAAGTGCTCCTACATCAAAAACCCCTATGATATATGTTCTTATAACATGCACACCTACTACATATGTGCTTACTACACATAACATGTGGTACTACTACATATCCTCTCACAGGCACCTAGGACGCATGCACCCAGGCACATGCACCTAGGACACATGCACCGTCAACATATTCACCTACAACACATTCTCCTACAACACATACTCTTACCACATAGGAACCTACAACATGTACTGCTGCTATAACACACATTCCTACAACACACATTCCTTTTGTACATGTTCCTATGAAAAGCACACCTACCACACATGCACCTACTGCAAATATGTTGACAGGCAGCACCTGCTCTCACATGCACCTATGACACATGCACCCATGACACATGCACCTACAACACATGTTCCTATCACACATGCTCTTATCACACAAACTCCTACCACAAAATAACATAACACATGCTCCTACCACACACACTCTTACAATACACACTTGTGTGACTCAATCTTTAAACATACACACCTACAACACACAGTCCTGTGGCACACATGCTTACAAAACATTCCCCTACCACTGAGGCATCTACAACATGTTCTGCAATCACATACACGGAGCATATATATTTTACAGTAGCTACATTACAAAATTAATATTGCCTAAAAAATCCAATCATAGGTAAGTCACAGCTGACATTGATGTCAGTTTTAAGTTGATGTAATAAATGTGTACTTTGAATATGAACTGTCCACATTGTGTATGCATTTTACAATATGTACATTGCACAGCTAACATCTAAAGACTCCAATTAAAGGGAAGTCTCAGCTGACTCTAATGTTAGTGTAAAGGTGATGGAATAAATGTCCTCTTTCAATACAAACTGTCCATCAAGCGTATGAATTGACTTTGATGTCTCTCGACATGTGTTTCTACAACATGGTCCTATGCACACACTCTTAAAACACATACTCCTACTACACATAACATGTAGACATATGACACCTAGGGCACATGATAATGTACAACATATTCTCCTAAGACACATGCTCCTACATCACAAGCTTCTACGACACACACTTCTACTGCACACACTCTTTTGACACACACTGTAATGAGACACTCCTATGACACATGCTCCTATGAAACACAAATATATAACATGCTGTCCTACAACACATGCCCCTACAACAAATGTTCCTACAACAGACACTTCTAAAGCACATGCTAGTACAACACATGCTGCTAACACAAACACACCATACAATCCTACAACACACATCTTGCAACAAAGAAACATACAGATTTATTTTTTTTTAAATATTAGGTTTATTCTTTTTAATTGAAATTTTTCGGAGTCATTCTGCCTCTGTATTTTTTAATTTTAGTTTGTCATCATGTAGTAATTTTGTATTACACAAATATTGTATACATTATTTTAACAATTATAATAGCTGCACATTTAATGTACTTTGGAATTATTTGACATGTTATATGATCATTTGAAAGGGAATAAGGAAAATGAAGACCTGTGAAGTGATTATGGTGAACAGTGGGGAGTTTCTTCCTCACAGCAATTCGAAAAAAAATGTATGAATACATATTCAGTGAAAAAACTTTGTTAAAGGGACGTTATGATTACTTTCCACTAATAAAAGCCTATCACATTCCAGAAAAAAAAATTGTTATAGTGACATTATGGTTACAAGTAAAATCGAATAACCTAAGAAATTCACCAGTTATGGTACGCTATGCCACTATAACTCATGCCACCACTGTGCACTGCTAACACTAACCCCCCAGGACATCTAAGATGACATCACAAATGTCGTCCTCAATGACATCACTGGCATCACATATCTGGGGTGGTTGTGTTTGTCCAGTGACAGTATTAATTTTAAGCTGAGGACTTCATGTGGTTATACTACATTGAAACATTGAGAGACATACTATAAATGTACTGTCCATGTAGAGCTTGACCTTGTGCTATATTCTGAAGTTGTTTTCCCTTGAGTTTACCCTCAGGTCAAAATGCACATACATAGCACAAGAAGCAGGTCCCATGCAGATAATACATTTCTGAAAAATGTGATATGCTTTGACTTATCATTGCACTACCTAAACATACCATCTCGAGAATACTTTAGTTCTATGATCCATAACACATTCATTGTTTCTCTTTATGTAATATTTGATGGCTGTATTCACAAAAAGACTTCACTGCAAAGTTTATTTTCCAATAAGCACATTTTATGTGACATGGAGTAGTAATCTGTTACAAGGCTACTGATCACCTTTGATATGCTGTAAATGAGACTGTAAACTCTTACCGCTTATGCTGATGTTACATTTGAATTGTTACCCAGAATTAATATCATATGTGATATCATCAGTGATGTCGTTGATGATGTCATGTGTGATGTCATATTTGATTTCCTGGGTGTTAGTGTTAATAGTACATGGTGGTGGCAGTATTTATGATTGCATACCTTACCACAACTGCCGAGTTTCTCTGTTTTTTAAAAATGTTACTTGTAACCATTACATCCCTTTAACAACATGTTTTCCCTGAATTTGATAGGCTTATATTAGTGGAACTTAACCATAATGTCCCTTTAAGAATGTTTTTCACTGAATTGGATAGGTTTGTGTTACTACCACTTAACCATAACGTCCCTTTAACAAACTTTTCACTGAATTGCATAGGTTTTCTTTTTAGTGCATCTTCACCATAACGTCTCTTTAAAAAATGTTCAGTAGATTTCATAGGTTTTTATGAGTGCATATGTTTCATGATCTTACATCACTGTATATATATTATTAATAATTCCTCTTTTAACATACATGAAAGAACTATAAACCTCCTTTAAGAAACATATTTTTTGCAAAGCATACTGATGTGTGTCGATGACCTTAGTCCCACCAAACCACCCTAGTTATTCCTTGCACCTACCCTGAATCCTAGTTCAGTTTTCACTATACCCTCAAAATGTTACCAATGGTCAGTTCTCATGGCTTTCTTTGGTCATGACGCATGCCCCAATAGGCAAATCAGAGTAGACATTTGTCCTTGCTGAGGGCCAGGCTCACTATTTTTTGTACTTACGTTTTGACACTTTCAAAATAGTAAAACACAGAATAGATTTGCAAAATCATGCTTTCAGATCCCTAATGTTGCTCCTTGCACAGGTTTTATGCAATCCCATCCATCACTTCAGCTGCAGCCGCAAGAAGAATTTCTTTTCTCTATTTAAACGTAGGGCTTCGGCCATGCCGCATGACCGAATAAGTAAATTAGAGTAGGCATTTGTGTTTGCTGAGGACAAAGCCCACTGTCAGACACCAAGTTTTTGTTCTTATATTTTGACACTTTGGAAAAAATAAAACACAAGACATGCTCCTCAAGCAAGTTTGTTGTAATCCTTTCCAGCACTTTACAATATAGCCGTGAGCAAAATATTTTGTTCCCATTCAAACGTAGGGCTTCGGTCATGTTGCATGCCCTAATAAGAAAATCAGAGTAAACACTTGTCCATGTCAAGGGCCAGGCCCACTGCCCAGGCACCAAAGTTATATCACTATTTTTTGTACTTACAATTTGACACTTTAGAAAAAATAAAACACAGGACACATTTTCAAGACCATTAAGGCCCTTGCTGTTGCTCTTTGCACATGTTTGCTGCAATCCTATCCAGCACTTTTGGCTGTGGCCACAAGCAGAATTAATTTTCCCATTCAAACCTTTCCTGATTTCTAAAAAACATTACCACATAGCCAGGCCTTGTGGTGATGCCCACTTTAACCCCATTACCGGTCCCTTGTAGTCAAAGCCCATAGCCAGATTGTCCAGTTCATGGCCTTGAACCATGACCCGGACAATCTGACCACTGGCCATGGGCACAAGCTATACCTCAGTCGCCAAAGGTATATCACTATTTTTTGTACCTACAATATGACACTTTAAAAAAAGGAAACTTGGGGACAATTGCAAAACAATGCTTTCGGGTCCTTGCCAATGCTTCTTGCACGAGTTTGCTGCAAATCCATCCATGTTTTATTTCTTGAAAAGTTTCAAAATATATGTACAAAATATAGTCATATAATTTAGCCCCCACCTTTCAAAATCCATTACAACTTTGCACAAACATTGAAGGTTAGGTCTTTAATCTTTTTGCAAACTTTGTGCAGATTCTTTACACAGCACCGAAATAATAAGCCATCTAAACATGTTGAGACCCACCCTCTAATTTTGCCCCTTCAGCACAAAATCCCACCAAACTTTGCAAAACACAATACAAATGCGGGTCCGAAATCGTTTTGCAAACTTTTGTGCAGATTCGTCAAACAGCATCAAATTTATAAGCCTTTCATATATTTAGGGACCCCCGTCTAATCTTGCCCCCTCTTGGAAAAACAGCACCAAACTTTGCAGAACCATTCGGCGTTCGGTCTAAAATGAAATTGCAAAATCCTACGTAGTTTCATTGACTGGTGCCAAAGTTATAAACCATCCAAAAACTGTTTTTCACCAACCCTATAATGCAGTAACATCATGGACCTTCATGAAATTTAGTCAAGTTCGTGAACATCACAGTGATGCCCCCGAACATCTGTCAAGTTTACGGACATGGGAGATGAAAAAACATCCAATTTTGGCAATTTTTTTGTTGCAATATCCTATCCCATTCTCAGCACCCCTCACCTCAGCAGTGATGTTAAATTAGTTTGACAAGAGTAAAATTGTGTTTTTTAATATGTTTTTACTGTGATGTTTGCAGACTGCGGGCGCTGTACGCAAATCCAACATGGAGTCCATTTCAAATGTTTTGATGCATCTGATGTTTTTAATTGACCAATCAGTAGGTGCGTATGATGTCTGCGAACATCATGCAGCCCTCTGATTGGTCCAATGGTGTCCGCAGACATCGAATCATGAAGTGAGTCTGGCAGACCGGATGCAGATATCCCACATTGTTTCCACCTACTTTATGCCCATTTAAAAACAAAGTACTGCAAGGATTTACACCAAATTTGCAAAAGCACGCTTTTGGGATCAAGCCGCTGCTCCTCATGCAAGTTTGTGCAAATCCATAAAGCGGTTTGGGCTGTAGGTGTGAGCAAAATATTTGTTCTATTATGTCTATGAGGATTTCAAATGTTTTTCAACCCCCCCCCTATAACTTTGCCAACCCTTGACAAAACCACACCAAACTTTGTATAATCATATAAGGGTGGTCATATACTCTTTTTGCAAGGTTTTGTAAGGATCCGTCAAACGGCGCTAAAGTTATAAGCCATCCAAAAAGTGCTCTTCCTCAGAGTTGAGCATCTTAACCATAACTACACAGCTACTACTTCATAAATGAAGTTTATTATGTTTATTATGTCTGATGTTTGTAGACTTTTGTTTTTTGTTTGTTTAACTTTAACTGTTTTGTAAAAAGAAAGTTTTCAAATTATTTCAACTTGTAAAGTTACATGATCATAGATTCTGAGTGTTTGTTGTAATTCTAGCCTGAGCTGTAAGAGTATGTGTTATAAGTAAGTGTGGCATAAGAGCATGTTGGATGACAGCACACATTGTAAGCTCATGTGTCGTGAGTGCAAGTGCTGTAAGTTTCTGTGTTGTAAGATTGTGTGTTGTGTGTGTTGTAGCAGCATGTGTTGTATGAACATGTGTTGTAGGAGAGTGAGTTTTAGGAGTGCATGTTATAGCATTGCGTTTCACAGGAGCACGTGACATAGGAGAGTGTCTTTACAGTGGGTGCATGTGAGAGCATGTGTCATACATCCACATATTATGAGTAGTGGGCACGTACCTAGTAGGTGCACATATTATAGGAACATATATCATAGTAGTAAGTGTTGTGGGAACACTAGTTATAGCAGCGTGTGTCATGGGAGCATGTGTCCTAGGAGTATGTGTCTTAGGAATGTGTGTAATTAAAGTGTGTGTCTTAACAGTGTGCATGATAAGAGCGTGTGTCATAGAAACATTTTTTGAAGGAACATATATTGTAGGAGAATGTGCACATGGTTGAGTAGGGGTAAAATGGACCACTCAGCCCTCATACTTCTACAAACCAAAACACTATGCAATCATAAAGGTAAAACAGGGACAATCAAGAGATGTACCTCCTTCACCTATTGTGGTAACACAGGCCGAGTGAAGGCTATACTCTCAAGAAGAGTGTGGAGGTGAACCAGTAGTGACACAAACAAAAAGTGCAGTAGTGACCCAAATGACAGAGTATCACAGTCCTTAATAAAGGGCATGTCCAATCAAGGTTCTACAAAAATATAAACATTTAAATAAAACACACCATCTGCAAGAGAATGGAAAGAGACTCCTTCGTTCAAAGGCACAAGTCCTCAGGAGTCTCTTTCCCCAATTCCTGGTCCTGGCTCCAGGGGACTATGGGCCTCATTAGGACCCTGGCGGTAAGGTGACAACGGTGTCGGTAAGCTTACCCGCACCGTTGTCACTGTACCGCCATACTATGAGTTGTGCTTGCGGGTCTCGCTCTGCCCGGCAGGTTGGACCTGCCGGGCAGTACGGCACCTGCGAGCACAACTCGTGAATGCATCGGCACCGTGTTAGAGGCACGGCTAACCCCAAACTCGTAATGACCCCAATGTCTTGTTGATCTTGCACCAAAAGTGTTTTTTCTCCAGAGGAAGTGGAGGAGACAGTTAATGGAAAGAGAGGCAGTGAGAAACAAGATGGTCAAAGGCTTCTTCCAGTGTCCAGCGCCCTCTTGTCTATCCTACTCCTACTCCTTTCCCTCCTACTGGCAACAAAGACCTTTGGATATGCAGCACCCTGGTGTGGGGCTACTCCTCCTGAATGGGTGTGCTCCTTTGATACTGGGCCTAGGACAGCCACCTGCCATGCAGCTGTTTCTGGTGGAGGGTGTTACCAGCCCTCGAAAAGAGAATCAAAGAGAGGCTGGGTCCTCTGGTTTCTGTACTGCTGTGTGGCATTATCAACCAGTCTGACCCAAATACACATTCATTCTACAGCAGAGCAGACTCACATGAGCTGACACATGTGTAAAATCAATTGGTGTGGCATAGACTATTCTCAGACATTCCCCGGCCACCGGCCACCGGCATGGGGTATTAATGGGGTATTCATGATCATTGTAGTTTGGAACTGGGGGCATATCTTAAATGTTGCCACTGTGGCGTGGTAACTTTGCAATGGATACGGCTGTCAATTGGGAATCTTGTGACCGTTGAACCTGCTCTGTGGCATGAGCAGAGCGTGTCAGGCGACTGTCGCAGCAAAGGGGGCTCTGGTTAGCAGATTACCCCTTGGAGAAGGAATTAACTTCATTATTGTATGTACTAATACAAATACAAATAAACTAGGCCCTTGCCAGATGGCAATTCCTCACAGCTATGTCTCAACCTGTTGCATTTTCAGTTGTATAAGTGGTATGAATCACTTCACTGAGAGGGGTGTCATCACTAAATATGTAGTGAGTGGCTTTCTCAAAAAGTCTCAAAAAGAATTAAAGGACCTTGGGCGTGACTCACTGTGGTGAATACAGCATCACACAATTTGACACTATGGGCCCAATTCATGGAATATTTGCCCGGTTCAAAGTGAACTTGCACTACTGAAAAGTGACTATTCCTGCCGTGTGAAGTCATTTTGTACTGCAAAAATGACTATGTGCTGACTTTCCTAGACTTTGCACTGCAAAAATACACTTTGCACGGTTCCATGAATCAGGGTTTGTGTTGGCAGTGCAAGGTCACTTTTTCAGCAGTGCAAATTCACTTTTAACCGGGCAAATATTCCATGAATCCGGCGCATGCACTCCAAGGTGTGTGTCTGTGCTGCCTTCGTTCGTACTACTTTCAAGCATATAAAATGCTGAGCTTCACATTGTGGGCACATCTTGCATTCCTTGTTGGCAAGTTAAATTTGATTGTTACCTAAAGCGGTGCATGCTTTGTCACAACAGTGACAATGCCTACACTTGTTATTTTCTCTTCTTGCCAAGTTCACAATGATGCTGTTATCCTTTAAGCGCTTGTGAACCGCACAATTTAAGCAATGAGCACAGCATGGCGCATGGTGGAAATTGTTAATTTGAATGCAGACACTGTGATTGTCCCTCTAAAAGATACCATGCAATTGACATGGTGATTCAGAGGCTGCAGGCACTCTGATATACACCATGCAGTGCTTCAAAAATGTTGTTTGTATTGTGTCTTTTTGCTAAAAGATTGTATACAGAGCAGCCGTTCTTTGCATGTCAAAGCGTGTTGTAAGTGTAAGGGCATTTTAGAGGGAATGGTTTAAAAGAGAAATATACAACGAGATCCAATGTGTACTGAAAAAATGATGATGTGACGTTTGAGAGCGGGTCCGCTCATCAGTTGTCTAGTAGACACCATAACGTTGACTGTCCCATGGGGCAAAATGTTCTGTTTTCGGCAAGTATTCATTTGATTCCTGTATTACAGCATTTGAAAAATACTTAAGGCCTGTGAGTTCATCTAATTTCCAATGGCTTTAAAATCATCATTTTCTTACAACACTGAATGGCTGTTTATCATTGGCTATGCAATTAAGTGGTTGAGTGCGATAATCACTTGGGTTATTTTGCATGAGCTGTTTTGTCCTTGAACACGTTGATGATAGTATGCTGCTACTTTTAACCCACTGAAGGACCGAATACTAAGTGCCCGCGCTTGAGAAATGTTTCCGTGCAGAAGTAGAGCACTTTTATTATGCTGCCCTCATCGGATTGATTTATTGTTCTTCAGAAAGTATTACCATCAATCTCACCTTCGACTTCATTTGTCTGGCCACAACTCTTTGCCATACGCTTCAATAGGCCCCTTAACTGATGATGCCCTGTATTGCCATGACTGTTGCCAACAGCTCTGTGTCTGATTACAAAGAGAAGATATCGCTCAGGCTATGTCTAAGGGATTGATGTAAAAGGGTTCCCAAACAATTCATTTTGAGGGTTTATTGCTAGAATCTGGAACACATTGGCTCTTATTACAAGTATGGCGGTAAGGCAACAATGTCGCCGGTATCACTGACCTGGTGGCCCTACCGGCACCCGCGAGCAGAACATGATGGTAGCTGAATGGGGAGGGGGCTGAATGGGGATGGGGAGTCCCTTATTATCGGCACCCGCGAATAGGCATTTACCGGGTCCGCCAAACTCGGCATTACCCCGTAATTGCCCATTCCTGGGTGCCGAATTTTACCTCCAAACTCGTAATGAGGCCCATTGTCTTGAAATGTTGGGTTTCCCTGTGTCAGGAGGGTCTGGACCGTGGGTGGGAAATCTTTGCACATTTTATTTGAGTAGCTTGCACGTCCAACTGACGTGTGGTGATTTCCGTTACAGGGTTCACAGGTTGCAAGTACTTACACATTACCCACCTTTCTGATCCCCACTAATTTCATCCCGCACTGAGTCATTCTACCATGGTGTGCACTGGATCCAAAGCTGGAGAGTTGCTGTGGGACATCAAACATTGTAAATTTTCAGTAACATGCTCTGAATTCGCTCTCTCAGGTGGCTGCCGCTCACTTGATGACTGATGCCACTCAGCGTCAGAATCTTGTGTGTAGCCATATAGAATATTTTAGCTTCATGCAACATTTCCGCAGCGGAATCTTTTTCTCCTTATGAGGTTAATCTTGGGACTGTGCACTACGGAGCGAGTAGAAATTGTGCGTCCAGCTACTTTGTCTGAAAAGGCACTGAAGCAGCACAATGGGGCACCGTGGGCTACATGTTCCACATCAGAAGTGAAACTCTCATGCTTTTATTTGCTCAAGCAGGTCCAATGTACCCCCTACACGATTTGCAATTTCTGGCCAGATTGTCTGTCTGAAAGGGCTCAGAAGCAGACAAATAAGGCAATTTAGGCTACATGTAAAAGTTCACAAGTGAAATCTTCATGTCTTTATTAGCTTAAGCTGGGGTCCAAATGGAGTAAACTTGAAATGTTGTTCAGACACAATAGAGACCGTTGACTAAGGTTCACGTCTTGTTTTAGAAAAAATGAACACATTCATTATATCAACTATGGAAACAAAAAAGGCATAAACTGATTTGTCTAGACTTCCCTTACTTTTTAAGGAACAACTCAAAGGGTTATGGCAATCTGATATGAAGAGTTATAGACTGACTGAAACAAATACAGAATTCGGTTTTGAAATATGGGATAAAGAAAACAGCACTGTGCACGCCAGAAGCGCATGCAAACATGTTTCTGTGATTAAACCATCCACTAAATTCTGTTTTCAATTTTCTAAAATAAATGTAATCAACACAAAACTATTTTCTGAAATGAAAAGGATTCAACAACAAAACAAAGTGAACCTTTTCAGTTAGATAGAAAATGGAAAAAAACAGAGCCCTGTAGAAAAAATACAATTGCATTCGTTTAATTCTCTGTCTGCCCTTTGTAGTAGCTGTGTTACATCATTTACTTTAAGCACCATATACTTCATGCAGTACCTGACTTACTCCACAGAGCATGGAAATGTCCACTTTGGTATCCTTGAGACCAGAATATGATAACAGCCTGAACCTGGGTCTCTCAAGTTACCAACTGAACGGAATAAAAATAATTTAAAATTGGGGAGCAAGACCTTTTAAGACACTTAAAAAAAAACTCATCACCTCAGCCCTCTGAACATTCTGCTGGATTTATCCAAATGCAAGATTCATTTGAAATCTCCATGCATAGATCATCCGGTCTTCCATAGCAAGGGCCTGGAATCCATCATGAGGAAATTCATACATTGCAAACAATCTAGAACTCTCTGATACTTGAATGCAGTTCTAGTCACAGTGAAAAGCTTCAATCCCTATTCACACAAACATGCAGTGGGTGTGCACACAACGGATCAGCCAGAGATTATGGGAGATTGGATAATTTTGTATTGGACTGATTTTACCCTTTAAATGGAATGGGAACAATACCCTCATGAACATGCCACACGTCATCACACAACAATCAGCAATGCAAAATGGAAAATCATACTCTTTCAGGACTGTATATGGAATTGGAAGGACACTCTTTTGAACATTTCACCAGCCTGCACAGAACCCATCAGCCAAAGGGCATGGAAGAACTAACTGTTTCAAGTTAGTGTGCCTGTTTCTATGACATGTCTATGACATGGAACTAGAATGTCAAGAACAATCCATCACCAGATACAACAACCAAATACTCCAATGACACTGGGCCAATGATTGTGAATGAGAAGGGACTCACTCACTGTATCATGCTTTCTCTCTTCCACTAACCAACTCACGTCTTCTTATTTCTCCATCTTATATTACTCACGCAATCAATTTGT
Source organism: Ambystoma mexicanum (assembly GCF_040938575.1). Taxonomy (NCBI): domain Eukaryota; kingdom Metazoa; phylum Chordata; class Amphibia; order Caudata; family Ambystomatidae; genus Ambystoma; species Ambystoma mexicanum. The sequence goes on along the minus strand of NC_090932.1, from coordinate 244,504,961 downwards.
GCACACCTACAAACGCAGCACATTAACATGATAATGCCACTGCTTATCTCCCAAGCCCTATCAACACATCCACATCAGAGTCTACCTAGGCCCTCAGAGCACTGACTCCAGCTAATTGATCATGCACCTCTCACCTGTGCTGAAGAACACATCCAAGTTTCTCCACCGATCCTACTAGGAATCCCACACACAATAGGAACTCAAGTACTTCCGGCCAGCAAACATCAACACCACAGGATTCAATCTGCGTCTTCTGTACCAGTAGCCATGCCATCTCCCATCTCTTGCAGGCCCATGTGCAGTGAGGTGTCCAAAATGGCAGAGGTACAGTATAAAAGAACACTTTACATTAAATCACATTATATTACACTTGTATCCCAGAATTCAGTTATGCCATACACATGTTCAAGTCATTCCAAGGCAACGTTTTGATCTCTCAAGCTATCATGCACTCTTATTTATTCAATAGATGTGTAGTTGTCGGGTTAAATTGAGAGACCACCCTTAACATGGGGAGTGCCTTCCCACCCTCAATCAAGGAGCCCTACAACACTCGCATACATTTTTCTTTTAGCGCTGGCCTTATTGAAGACTCATGTAGAGGTGGATAAATCTCCCCCTTGCGCCCACAGTGAGTCAAGAACCAAGCCGGGGTATAGAAAGAATATATATTTGTTTTAATTATAAGCTCAATCAATAATAACTTGTTCAGTCACAACCACCACCTTCTTTCTGGCAGAAAACACAGCTTCAATTACAACAAACTTTTCTACATATACTTTTGTCTCACAAACAAGTAAGATAGGCTAAATAAACTGTCAAAACTCTTTCCCCATAAATCCCGTTGTATGTTGAAATTTCAATAATGGTAATATGACACAATGCTAGGACTTAATCTTCAAAACTACTGCCTGAGAGGTTTAGTATCAAACCATGAGCACCATTTCCATTTTGTGGAAACTAGTTCACCTTCCAGGCTTGCTATATGGAGTACCCTGTACACTCAAAATGCTAGCTAGCAGTTTAAATCACAGATTTGTAAAAATACATATGGCACATAGGACATCACCAGAATCTAGCTCAGGAATAGATGCATGGATAATTTAAGACAAGACATACATCACTTGTTCATTTTTGGATACATGAGGTCCCACTTTTAGCAAAACACTTCTTCCCTCAGCCCCCAAAACCCAAGCATGAATGACATACAGCACCCTTCTGTTAAAAGGACAGGTCTAGAGAGTGAGTAAAGTTTAGGAATTTTGTTTTGCAAACTCCCCCTCACTTAAGGGCCTGTGCTGGGGAAGTTGTACAGTGAAATGGAAATGATTGTGGCTTCTGGTTTGTCAGACCCCCCCTACAATTAAAGGCCTGTGTTGGTGAAGTTGGGCAGTTTAAAATGTTTTTTTTGTGGTGACAACTAGGAATTTTGTTTTAAGTTGTTGATAATACATTTTATTTAAAAAACAGTATTGGCAATGGGTTTCATGGGGAATTTCCATTTTGGGGGCAAGGATTTTTTGATTTGAAAAGGCAAAATTTGTGGATGGTGACAATTATCAATTTTGTTTTGATGGAAAGTATACCTTTTGTTTAAACTCACATTTTGGCGTGGGTTCAGTTGGGAAATTTAGTTTTATGAAAGGACACCCCTTCTCATTAGAGAAGTCAGAAGTGAACAGAAAAATCAAGGCACCCCAATTACTACTTTAAATAACTATGTTGTGTGTTCCTTCAAGAAGAGATGGTGAAAGTTTCAAATTCTTCAAAGCTCCCTGCGTCAACATATTTGGGAGTTAATTACATTATTATGCAGTCAAATTTGCTAAAGGCTACACAGTTTTTTCCCCACCCACTAATGGAAGAAAAACCCACTATGGAAGGGAATGTGTTAATTAAATATAACTCCACGCTGATATTTGGTTGGACAATCTACTTACTTTTGGAAATCTCTTAGCTCTAGACTCATGGAAACTGCGCAGGACTTTGCTGTTAGGGAACAACAGGAATCTGGCCAGCCCATCAGTCAATTTGGTTCTGCAGCAACTCTCTGGCTCTATGGCTCCAGTGAAGAATCAGAGCCGCTGTTGTCAAGTCTTCCCAGCAATAGACAGCTCCAGCCTGTTTACAAGATCTCCACCCAGGTGCAATTCCAGATAATCTCCTTTGGTGATTTTTGGCAACTGTCTATTGCAATTTTATTAGCAGCTCTCCCTTTCTTCATAGTTCAATACATTCTTAACCTCTAAGACCCTCCCCTGGACAGTGAACATTAGGTGGTGCTAACTTATCTTCTCACAACCCGGTTTGGACATTTACATTTCTCTTCACCCCCAAGTCCAGCCTCTCTCTAAGGATTGATTTAGGAGTCTAAAACAGAAATATTGTAACTCCCATTTGAAATTCCCCTTTTTCTCATGTCAACCTTTTGGCAAAAGTGCCTACATGGCAAAACTCTGTAATTTATTAATAAATGCCATGATATATATGTATTCTGCTTCACCTAATCAAGGGGGGTTTAATAAAACGACCGCCATGTTTGCACCATGTTGCACAGGCCCATGGCAACTTTTCTCTGTTTATACAAAAAGTATAAATGTTATAAGCGTGCAATTTACTGCCCCGATACCTAATTTTACACTCCATAAGCTTGCCAATTCTTAAATTCAGGACATTTGTGGGGCATCCAGAAATTCATTTTAGCTTGCTATTTCTATTCCATATGTCACAGGTGGATACATTTTATTTCACAAAAATTGCCTTGAAATGATCTTTAAAATGACATATAAATGGATGCAGTGAGACTTATTGTTGCTGAGAAAATCACTATTTATGATAGTGCATTTAAACTAATGGGACATCTTCACATGTATGCAAATCTTAGGTCTCCTTTCTTCAGTCCAGTTTCCATTCTTGGTAAGCATGTGATCAGAGTCCCTGGACGGTGTTTTGTTAATTCTGTGGTAAATGCCATTAGCCTCCTTGTTGTTTGAATTTGTTGAGCTGAGAATATCGTTATCAGACAGCAGACCATTCACCTTTGCCCTGTGATGCGTAAGGCCATTCTGACATCTGGCACTTTCTCCTGATAACTGAATTTGACCACAAGTTTGATCTCAAAATCTTTCAGGGCTGAGTTTCTGTTGATCAGGACCAGTCGTAAATACTTGGAATGTATTAGTTCCACCGCATTTCCCCTTCCAGATAAGTAGCTAGGCAGACCTTTGAAAATCTGCCCAGCAACAAGCAGCAGAGTCTGTTTCAGACCTAAATGCAACTTAAATGTGATCCAAGGACATAAAGTGTTTTTTTCCAATGGTTGCCACTAATTTTTCCTGTGAAGTATAATCTATATTTTAATACATTGCATCTTGCATCTTGTCCCTGATATTCCCATTTTAGCAGAGGAACTTTTTTGTCATGTCTTGTTTTAACTGCACAATTAACCAACTTCAGGACATTTCAGTTATAGTCCCTTGATTGGCACAAGGCATTCGTTATTAATGTTGCAAACTTTAAAAGAAGGGCTACTGTGTTGGAAGGTGGCCTTATCCGCTTTAAATGAAAATGTTACTTGGCTTTAACTCTCACATGTGAGGCCCAGTTTCCCTTAATTTTATGTCATGCATGTATGGTATGTTATGTTATGTAATGTTGGGTAAATATTTATTATGCTCCAATGCCCACAGGCATCAGGGTGCAGATGGAAAACAAACAGAACAAAAAGAAAACTTCTGAAGTTTAGCTAGGGAGAAAACCCTAATAAAATAGCAAGGTTTTTGATTTTTTCTGAAAGACAGTTCATTTTCTCAAGATGTAGATTTTTGGGAAGTTTGTTCCATGCCAAGGCTGCCTTCAATGGAAAGGAACATTCCTTACCCCTCATGCGGTTGCTTCTTGGGCTGGTCAACACCATCAAATCCATTGATCTAGTAACTTTTGCCAAGCGCTGGGTGACAATACGATCTTTCAGATAGGTTGGTGCATGTCCAAACAGACTTTTATGATTCATAATGCTGATTTTAAAGTTAATTGTTGCCTCTACTGGGAGCCAATGCAGCTCCTTCCTGTTCAATGAGATAATTTGTTTATGACTCTGACTGCTTGATTTTGTAGAATCTGTAGTTTTTTGATACAGGCTTTACTATAATGAGACATTACAGTAATCTGATCATGGCAAAATCATCAGGACTCTAACCAGTGTAATACAATCAGTATTGGAAATGTATGGCTTAACTAAGCGTAAAAGCCTCATATAATACTGGGAGTTTTTCACTACACTCGCAAACTGTGATTCCTCATTTAATGATGCTTCAACTTTTACACTCAGAGTTTTAACTTGTGTAGCTGTTTTATGATGTGTTGATCTATTCTAAAACACGAGTATGAAGCACCTACCTTTTCTTGCACTTGGGCTGATCGGAACACCAGAAGCACCTATTAAGGCACAAGCCATTTTCAGCCACCAGTTTTGTACTTGATTCATATATAGATGAAATAAACTTAACATCTTTACAATAATCGCTAGTCAGCTCAAGAATGAGCTGAGTGTCATCTGCATAATTGGCAAAGTGCAACCCAAGAGAATCCAGAAGATCACATAAAGGCCGACAAAAGACATTAAAAAGAGTGAGGGATAAACAGGCACCTTGCGGCACTCCGCATGTAATGGCCTCTAATTTAGAGGAGGCATTCCCCCAGACAATCTTTGCCATCCTGTTACTAAGAAAAGCCTTAAACAGTGCACCTTACCTGCAGAACATGAACAGCCTCTCAATCAATTTCTCATGATCTACAAGGTCAAAGGCTGCCTAAAGGTCCAAAAGCATCAACAGTCCTGACTTGCTTTCATCCACAATTTTCAAGATTTCTGTTTGCAGATCGAGTAACACACTCTCTGTGCCGTGAAATAACCTGAAATCAGATTGTTGAGGATGTACTATATTAGCAGTCTCAGTATGTTCCTAAAACTGTATGGTAGCAACCTTGTCCAGGACGTCAGCAACAAAGGAGCAATTGTTATGGGTATGAAGTTCAAGTGGACTCTAGGATTTAAATGTATTTTTTTTTGTTTGAGGAGTAACTATCACTTTCTTTATAAGATCTGGTATATTATTATCAAGGAAGAAAGCGTTGATAAATCGAGTTAAAAAAGGAGCAAACATTTCTGGGTATTCCAAGACAATTTTTTACAGAATGACGCCTCTCTGACATGTTGTTAAACACATCTCTTTAAGAATTTCTAAGAGATGGTCCATCAAAATAGCTTCAAAAGAGAAGAGTACCCTCCGGAGGCCTATTGGCTCATATACCATAGTCTGAATGAGAGGTTGAGTACTACCAAATGGATTATTAACAATGCTAGACTATACTTTGCAGACTTTATCAGCCAATGCATTCTGTACTGCCTCACAATCTCCATTAGTACCCGTAAATTGCTGAGATTTTTCCAGTGCCCTAATGATTTCAAATAATTCCCTGGTGTTGTTTTTGGAATGTAAGTTTTGAGTATTGAAATAAACCCTTTTTTCCAGACAGATTTCTGCACAATATTTTTTAACCAAATTTTGCCATTGTTTATTTTCCTGACTTTGTGATTTTATCCATATTCGTTCAGCTTTCCTCTTGTCTTGTTTAAAGACATGGAGCTCTGGTGTACACCACTTTTGGTTATTCTCCCTTTCTCTCACATTCTTAAATTTAAGAGGTGCCACCTGATTCAACATCTTTATTTGATGATTTTCAAAATTGGAAGCAAGGGAATGAGAAGAGTCATGCTCTGACGTAGAGGTCATCAGCCTATTAAGACACTGCTCCAGGGCACTCTACTTAACATTACTAAAGTTCCTGCTTGTTACTGTCCAGTGTACACAACAAGTTTCAGTGAAAATGCTGACTTTATCTCCCAGCCAGCAATGTGATGTGCCTTTCCAATCTGCACTCTCATTATACTTTTCAATATTCTCTTGCTTTCAATTGCAGAAAGACACACACTTTCCTTAATCCACTGTCCCTTGTGTCATCTTCAGTGAGACACATAGGCTCATTCACCGGACCCTTTCATTGTATTACGGTTTTAAGGCCTGTCATTTTCTTTAGGGTGTCTTGCTAGTAGATGCAGTGCCTCTCGCAGAAGAGGCCTACTTGGCCTTTCAGTTCATGTCATTTGAGGCTGTCATTTAACCCAACAAAGTCAGCAATGCATTTTTGAAACATTTATCTGCAGCTCTAAAATAGTCGTATTCCTTCAGGATGATTCAAACTGGTTTATATTGAAACATTCTATGAAGAATGCACTTATAAAGAACTTTTTATACCAAAAAATGTAACAGATTTTTTTTTTGTAATTTCTTTTGGGGGGTGTGGGGGGTCGCCCACTAAACTCCCATTTCCCACCCCTAAAAACCCAACACAACCGTTTCCCCACAAGATTTAACTCTTTACCCCACCCCAAAGTGCATTCTTCATAAAATGTTTTGTTATGAAAGATTTGATATATGTTCATTCTTTATAACATTTTCGTTATAAAGACTGCATACCATTCAAACCACCATTCATTGGATAGATTTGAATTAACAATAAGCCAGTTCATGCAACCCTAATTGCAAGTCCCATGGCTTTGGAGGATGCTTAAAGATCGGGCCTGGTTTTGCAATGCTGAAAAAGCAGGAGAGGTCTGGCAAAGAATTGTAGAAGTTATTGCAGTGTCAGCAGCCATTTCAACTTTGGGAACTGCCAATATTATTTCCCACCATAGATGTATATGGAAACTAGGGCATTCTAAGAGTGGTTTGCGTGCACGTGACCAAGGGCCCACAAACACGCTCTTTATTGTATGTACTTTGGGACCCATTGATCCATACTCAACTAATGAGAAAGGCCGGAGAGAGTAGTGTCACAAGAGCCGTACTGGTGGCGGTAACTATCTGGCTCTTTCCCAAGACCAAGCCACAGGGCTCAATGCCTGCCCGCTGTATTAAAATCTATTGGCCCAGCAACACAAAAGTCGGAAAATGGAAGAACACAAATGCGCTGGTTGAAACAGATAGAGTGACAACGCTGCTGTAAATCATCGAGGGAGGATAATGAGCATGAGAACCAATCTGATGCCATATTTTCCGAAATAATGAGAGGACATGAAACACATGGACATGAATGTCAGAATCTGAAACAATGGGTCATTATGGCAATCAGGGGAGCACGGCTGCCGCGTCTGGGTCAGCTGTCAGCTGGGCGAGTCAGCCGCTATCATTCTTTTTTAATTTCCAAGAACTGGGCAGACAGTTTCATCTCACTCAGCCTGCAGCCAATTTACCTGCAGGAGCATAACAGTGCGCCTCAAAGCACGTTTGCATACCTCATTACGAAAAGGGGAGCGTCCGAAGGTTCAGACAGGATCTGTCTATTAGCCATGCTTAATATTCACCCAACTTTTAATCAAACGCTGTAATGCATTGCAGGGCGTCTGCTTAAGCCTTATTGCCCAAAGAAGCTGGCTGTTTCCAAAGATAATTGGCAAGAATAGGAAATAGAAGCGTTTTCCAAGGGAGGTCGAGGCCAATTATTAAGCAGAACAATTTCCTGGCTCTCGACACTAATGCTCTGGGAAGAAAGTATTGCCAAGCATTTAGTCTTTCGGCAGAAAACAAACCTGAGCATAAATGATCTGTGATCGGTTCGAGCTAAAGGGATGCCCTATGCAGGGGGTCTGCTCCCAACCAGCAAACTAGGGGGGTTGGCGGGCACATGGAGCACCATCACGGAAACACCACATGTTCACGAGGCCAAGAGGTCAAGTGAAAGCTCAGGCATGCTTCAAAGCAAAGCTTGAAGCATGGCAGGGTGAGGCTTCTATTGTATGCTGTTGCATTTCTGCCAAACTCAACAAACCATTGTCTCACTGAACACTTTGGCCAAAGTACATTTTTAAAAAAATATATATTGTGTCATTCTTTACTGGTCTAAAAAAGGGGTCTGCAACCTGCGCTCACCTGGTGTTTTGGGTTGTGTTTCACATGATCCCCAATCACTCAGTGTGCTGTTGAGAGGTCTAGCCCAAAACAACCGACAACGCACACCTTGGGGGCTCCTGGTCTAAGAATACAGTATGCGGTGTGTCGTGGTAAATGAAGTGTATCACCCATTGCTTTCCTGTTACTTCAGTACTCAAGAGCACGCATGGGTCCTTTACCATGTGAAGAGGAACTTAGCAATATCAAAGTAGGCTACTAATCTGTTCAGTCCACCATAGGGTATACTGGGACTGCTAGCCATGCCATGAAGCATTACTCTATCATATCTCAAGGGAGAGGTGCATCCTATGGTCTGCCTTAGACCATCTGCCAAGGGGAATGCTGCCTGGGACGAAGATGCTGACATCTTTATCTTTAACCTCCATTTTCTCTGTACTCCTTTCGTGTCCTCATGTTGATTTGATAGGATGTCGGATGTATCCTTCTCACACACATTCTCCTTTTCCCTTTTTTACTGTGTACCTCTTTACTCTCATTCTATCATCTCCTCCTGTCATTACATTTCTCCACTTGCCTATTTATGCCTGTCTCTCTCTATCATTCTGTCTTTGCTTCTCTCTACCCTTTCCCCCTTTCCCACCATCTCCCAACTACTCACCCTTCGTGTATCATCTACCTCTTCATTTATTCCTCTCTCCTTTCTTGTTTCTTTCTGCCCTAACTTTCACTCTCTCTCTATCTCTCTCTCTCTCTCTCTCTCCCTCTCTCTTTCTCTCTCTCTCTCTTTCTCTCTCTCCCTTGCTTGATTTTCCTCCCATACACACGTTCTCTCTCTTCTCTACTCCTTTGAGCACCAGAGAGAGAGAGAGAGAGAGAGAGAGAGAGAAAGAGAGAGAGAGAGAGAGAGAGAGAGAGAGAGAGAGAGAGAGAGAAATGCATGTCGTCCATATAGGCTGTGGGGGGAGGAATATTGGTCAGTTGAATGCCTTGTCATTCCTTACTTTGACTTGTAATGTTTTGTTATGCCTTATATGCCATGTCATGGCTTGCTATATGAGGATACTTGGTTGCTTGCACAACACACTAATCCCTCTTCTCCACACTTCACAAACTCGTTTCCTCTATTTTGCAAGTCACCAACCTGTCCCCGTTCATGCACCTCATGCTCTCTTAAACTCACATACCCTTCCCACCAACTCAAAAATGAGCCCCATCACAATCACAAACCTCTATTCACACCTCATACACTCCTCGTCTCACCTCACACAGCCCATTTATTAACTCACCCACCCTTCTCGTCCACGCACACTCACCCTCTGCGCTCACATTTTTTCACACTGCATGCAGTTAGACTTTTATACCTAAAAGCCTACTCTCCTCTTCATCTCAAACACCTCTCTCAAGTCCAACACATTCACTCCTCCTATCTCTTTCCCACCTCACGCGTGCCCCCATCATCTCCCCTCCTTTCCACCTCACTCACGTATTCCCTCGTGTCTTCCCCTCACAAAGCCTCTGTGCTCCACCTTGAGTTCTATTTACGTGTTGTATGCCTTGTACTCCTTCCATGCCTGTTATTCCTTCTGTGCAATCAATGCCTCCAATAAGGCGGATGCCCTCCAGCACTAACAACCCTGCATGTCTATTGCCCATTCCATGCCTTCATGCCCCGAGTGCTTTTTATGCCTTCAATATCTGTTATGCCTCTGTGCCTCCAATGCACCATGCTATCTATGCCTTTCCATGTCTAATGTCCTTTATGCAATCCATGTATTTTACACTTACCCTGCCTCCTACGCTTCCATTGCCTTCATGACTTTCATGAATCATGTGCCATCTGTAACTTGCCTTAAATAGGCCGTCCATGCCATATATGAAATGCATGCATCCTATGCTGCCATGCTTTCTATGCCTTCTATGCCTTTCGCAGTTTTTTACACCTTGAATACTTTGGACACTTCAATGCCTTTCATATTGTTCTGCTTCTCTGCTCACCATAGGTTTCATGGCTCCATTGCCTCCATGCTTTGTACGATGTCGAGGCTTTTGCAACCTTCTCTGCCTCCCATGCCCTTTACACCTTTCATTGCGTGTTTGTCTTACATGCCTCTAATGCTTTAAACAACCCTCCATGCCTTTTAAGCATTCCATGCTTGCTTTGCTCTCCATTAAAATTGCCCCGTGCCTTTTGTTTCCGTTTATGGCTCTTATGCAATGCCTGCCTTGTATGCATTCCATTGCTTTCTATGCACCCAGTAGCTGTCTGCATTTTAATCATAGTTTGCCTTTTAGTCTTTCATGGCAATCATGCTTTTAAGGCTTCACAAGTCACATTGTTTGCCTACTTATGTGTCTCGTGCACTCTTTAGCAAATTTTTCGCCACCTATGGCCAGGGACGTCATTTGGGGGTCGCCAGAGGTCGCAAGAGCGACCGCTGCCGATTGGCCAGCGACCTCTGTCACTCTCTTGCGACCTCTGGCATTTCCTCCAATCAGAGGAGGAGGGGGCGTGGCCACCACTCAAGCGGTGCAGCGTGCTGGTGGTCCTCCATTTTGTGAGCACTGCAGCGAAGCCAGCGTGCAGCAGCAGCTTCGTGGTTTCTCTTGGTGCCAGAAAGTCCAGGCCAACTAACTTCTTCCAAGCTAACACACAGCGGTGAGTCAGTCTGTGTTGTGTGTGTGACTGAGGTCGGGGGCGAGCGGGTGTGTGTGAGCTGCTGGGTGGATTAATGTTGCTGGCGTGTGCCGCCGTAGGCCCCAGGCCAGTGCCTTAAGTGGCACTACAAATCGAGCCGGGGCCCATCGAGGGAGCGTGGCCCAACAACGTGGTCTTGATGGGCCGTTAGGCCACGCCCCCTTGACGAGCCCCGGCTCAATGGGCTACTGGCACCCCTGCCAGGCAGCCTTTTGTAGAGATTAGCACCCTCTCCCCTATGGGGGAGAGGGTGCTGATCTCTGCATTTATTTTGTATAGGCTTGCCTGGCAGGGGACAGCGCCTCGCCTATTCAGCCTTAATGGTGGTGCTGCCCCTCGCCAGCTGGGGAGGGGCAGCGTCACCATTAAGGCTGAAAGGGTGAGGCCACTGGAAGCAGAGGCCTTTTTCCTAAAGACTGAAACTCCCGCGAATCCGCGGGAGCTTCAGTATTTAGGAAGCAAGGCCTCTGCTTCCAGCGCCCTCACCCTTTCAGCCTTAATGGTGGCGCCGGCCCACGTGCATCCCTTGATTAAAGGGATGCCTCGCAGGTGCGGCGCCACCATTATAGCTGAAAGGCATTTTTTTCTGAAGCCTGAAGCTCTCGCACACGAGCGAGAGTTTCAGGCTGTAGAAAAAAATGCCTTTTCGTGTAGTGGCCGGGGCTGCCCGGGGAGATTAGTGGGCCCCGGCAGGGCCCCGCCTCAAAACGAAATTTCGGAACCTGCCGGGGCCCAGCCCCGGCAGGCCCCGGCCCACTTAAAGCCCTGCCCCAGGCTGAGGTCAGATGTGTGCTCTTGTGGCATTCCCCTGCGGCCGCCAGGACCAGGTGGAGCCTAGGTTGCGTGTGTGCTGTGCTAGCCCACTACCCGCCTGCGGCCGCAGGCGGATAGCTTGGCACCTCAGGCGACAACAGCTACACGTGTTGCTTAATACCCAGAGGTTTCTAAGCATGGACCTGGGGATCGAACCTGTTTTGCTCCCACGTCGTCTTGCTTCCAGTTGCCCCTGAGCTAGGAATCTGCACCACGGACTGTCGAGTTGCTAAGGTTTAGCCACCCCAGTTTCTCCCCCTTAGAGTCCCTAGAATATAGACAGTGGCCCCGATTTATAAAGTATCATGTGTGTCCCGGCCTTGCAATATTCTAAAATGTCATTGGCAAGGAATGTCAACATATGATATATTATGGCATTTATAACGCGCCTATACACAAAGTAAAACACAGTACCATTGGAGAATGATGAAGCTTCTCTCTGCCTCTTTCCATAGAATTGGGGGTTTTGTGAATTTACCTCATTGGCGAAGGAGCATGGATTCAATACAGCAACTAAGTGCGCTGCACACATCTGTAATACCTCAAATACTTACACACAATTGGAGCTAAAAGCCTAAAATCTGATTCCTCAAGCAGAATGTAATCAGGGTCCCAACACACTCCACTGGCAGGGTGCCTGTGGCCAAGGGCAGGGAGCTCTGCTTTCGGGGTGGGGGTGTGCATGCATGCAAATGTCTGCTTGCTCTAGTCTGTGTGTGCGTTTGTGGGATGTGGGGGGCCTGTATCTGGAGTGCTGCAGGGCTTGGTTGGCCCAAATCAGGGGGCTTTATCTGGAGTGTTGCGGGCTACGCTCTCGGCCCCCTAGCTGTGTGGTCTGTGCGCTCCCTGGTATCTGGAAGGGACCCCTGTGCCTGGGGTGCTTCTCTGGCCCCTGGGTCCGTGCTGTGGAGGTGTGTCTGGAGTGCAGGGTGTACTGTCTCTCTGTGGCCTCCCTTCTCTCACGCCTCCTTGACTGGGCAAGTGTGGTGGGAGTCGTGGAACCCTGCCGGTCCCTCACACAAAGGGGACATGTAGACTTTTCAACAGAGTCACTTCGCAGCACAATCGCTCCTTACCTGAGACAACTGTCCTTCCTGCATCTTCATTGAAATGCCTCCTATGCAGCAGAGATCATATTGAGTTGCTCAGTGCTCGCTGGAATCCAGCTCTGTGCATTCAAAATATCATCATCATAAAAATAATGGGCCAATGAATATCTGCCACAATAATCAGTTCTGCCTCTGGGTAAATAGTGAGGGGTTACGCTGCACGCCCCAGTTTCCCAGTGTATGACCTCACATGGTGATGGGACGTCACCATCCACCTCTTCCCAGCCACATTAGGGTCACTGGGTGTAGGGTATTCAGTTTCAGGAGTATAATTCGATAATATCACGTCACCCCAAGTGCTCATGTGAGTGAGGGGAGGCTAGATGTGCCGGGATGAGAGGTACCACAGGCTCCAGGGATGCCGGGAAACGGAGGGTGGAATAGGCTGCTGGGTGGCCGGATTGCAAGGTCAGAAGCAGGGCACTGCAGTTAATGGTAGTCTGGAAAGCACACCCCTCAGTGCGTTCAGTCAGTATCTTGTCTCTATGACAAATGATATTCTGGTGTGCTGTTGTACAAATGATTCTTCCATTCTGATAATTTGTTTTTTATTTTCAGACCTGCATCTTCATGTGGAGTTCCTTCCTTTCTGTGTCAGAATCTTCACCTTACATGCCACTGAAACAGCAGCCTCGGACACATCTGTCAAGCCACTGTTCTGCTCAATCTGGTAAGAAACTACATTTTAAGTCTTATGATCAGAGTGAAGGGTTGGGCATTATCCCAAAATCTATACAATAGTACTAATTGTTGGAATGTGTACCATTATGGAGAGGTGAGGGGTGTGGAGGACAATGAACATGTAGGAACAGAAACCTAGGCATATAAAGAGTGTTGGTGAGTGTGGGAGTAATGCAAAATGCAGCCAGGATTTTTTCCCCGTAAAATATGGGGACATGACTTATGAGGCTTTTGGTACTGAAGGTGGCATCGCTCAGTAATGCACTGTACACCTTGAACACATTTTGAACTAATCTTTTGGCAGCCAAAATAACACAAGAAGAAGAATTATTAAAAACTGTGGATGCCATACATGTTTTCTGGTGAAATATTCTCCCTCTCGCCTTTTATCCTGGCTTTCCCCTATCCCCATACCCGCCTATCCGTCCCTGTCCCCCCAGAATGTGATTTCGCTCTGTAGTCCTGTTGAACTAACAGGGCAGATCCAGATTAAGAGGGGATTTGGGTTCATACACTTCGCGTGGCAACATGGACCTTGACACTGCTACATATGATGATCCATTCTTGTATGAAATGTCACAAAACACTGATATCGTAACCATATATTTCTTAGTGTACTGAGGGGATAATGCTTTATGAGGCCACTTCCTGTGATGTCATGTGGAGGGCGTGGTCAAATGACATCACTTCCTGTGATGTCGAGTGGGGTGTGGTCAAATGACATCACTTCCTGTGATGTCACTCTTATGGGCGTGGCACTGTGATGTCACTTCCGCTACCCCTGGCGTTTTGGTGAAATGACGTCCCTGCCTATGGCTGCACTGCATCTGGCATGCCTTTCCTACCTTAACACCACTTTCCAGCGCCTCGTGTGCCTCTGAAAACACATGTAAGATTCTTTAGGCCTATCATGGCACATCATTCACCAGTAGGTCTTTTCATGATTGCCATCACTTGTATTGCCCGTTGGCACGCCCAGAATGCCCAAAGCGATATCAAGATGAATGACCTACACATACAGTGGGAATGCCCGCTTTTGTCACTCATTCATGGAACGTTTTCCTATAGGACTACACCATCATAAAACACTTCCATGAATCAGGCCCATTTGTGTGTTCAGCTGGTCAGTGCCAACGCCGGCGGATCTTAGCCAATCACTGTGAAGCAGAGTGGCCAACCGGATACAGTTATTTGCATTTTCCTGAGCCAATGTTTCAGTCTGTGGTATATTGCGGCAATGTTTTGTTTATGCCAAAGTATGTACTTTGCGTCCATATGAGGGCACGCGCATTTTTGCATAAGTGGATAAGCCGATAGAAAAGAAGTGTACTTTTAAATCATGTGTGGAATGAATAGCTGCTGCAGTGAGCATGGAAGTGAAATTCAGCTTTTCTTTTTTTTTTTTTTTTTTAAGAAATGCACCTTTCCTTGCTGCTGTGAATTTATTATTTTTTAGTGGATGCCATAAAATCATTAGGTCATCTTTTTCTATTAATTGCCCCTCTCTTCAGCACTGCAACTGGGTATTTGGGTGTGCAGTGTCATTACTAGGCCTAGACTTTACGTAAAGGGCATGGCATTGAATCCCCCAAAGTCAGGTACTGTATAGGCAGGAGGTTGTTTCTGGTGGCAGGAGTAGAACACTTAATAAATTGGGGTGCAGGTAGAGTTGCTGAGTAGGAAGAAGGATAGAGGCAGTTGGTAGTGACTAGGGAATCTTCGGCGATTAGATTTGGGGGAGGTTTTCTTATGCAGCACTGGATGTATTCAGTATTTTAATGTGAGCAAACAACACAAGTGCCATCTGGGGTGCAGTTAGGAAGAGGGACTCCTTGACAGAGAGAGTGAAAGAGCACCTTGGGTGACCACAAGAGACACAAAAACGTGACTCTTGACTGTGTGATATACACACACACACACATCAGGAGAAAATACCAGTAATTGTTGGTGATTGGAGAGGAGACCAATCGTTCCTTGCCTAAGTGACACTCGTGACACACCTGCCAGGAGAACAAAACAACATGTGTGTCTGGTTTGTGCTTCACTCTAAGGAGGCACACGAGGAGAAGAGAATCAATGAGAGTAGCTTTTGGAAAATTCATGCTCACATGTGTTTTAGGCGGAGGTAGCAGGCATTCAAGGAAGTGGCAACACACCAGTTAGTGTCTGCCTTTTGAAGTGAGTGGACAAAGCACACACCATCATCTGACAAACGGGAGGCGGGTCAGAACATCCCAGAAGGCAGCTGGTGCAAGCTTCATGCTCACTTAATTCTTGTGGGAGGAAGTACCAGATTCATCAAGGTGTGTGATACACCAGTCTGCGTCATCTTTTGAAGTGAGTGGATGAAACTTGTTGTATATAGTTGTTTGGTAAATGGTTGTTGACAAATATTGTTACATGATTAACATTATTAATTGACATCTGAATTGTATGTGGCACCCTGCCTGCATCCGCGTGGATTAAGAATGTTTACTTTGGAAGCTGTGGGGGAGTTCAGACAAACGGCTGGTGTCTCTGTAATAACGGGTGGCTGACGCCGGCGGATGCAGTGCAGGGTACCGGGTCCTTTATGCAATAAATTATTCTTTATACTTACCTCATCAAAGGGTCTCCTCGATACTTCATTTGGCGATGAGGATTGACCCGATGCCCACACCCACAACGAAAGGAGAGCTGCTGCTCTGAGCAACATGTTTTGCTTGTGCTGTATCTAATCCCCGAACTGCATCAGAAGTGATTAGGCCTGGAGGTGCACAACCGAGACAAAGTTAACGGCCAGGAAACGACATTTGCGACGCAGATAAGTGGATTTTGGGGAGGCGCGCTTTGAAAGTACAGCGTTGGTCTTTAATGCAAATATTAGAGAAGAGGACATAACAAAAACGTCACGAACGTCACGTTACGTGACGCCATTTTGATTAATTCCAGGAAGTCAGGCAGAGATTTCCTGAGCACTCTTCAACCTCGTCCCAGTGCAAAAAAAATATATATATTTTTTTTCTTTCTTTTGAGTTTGATTCGGCCTGGATCAAATAATTTCAGCCACGAGAGACAAGTGAGTACTTGGAAACTAAACTTGGGAAGCTGTTGATGACAATTGAGGATAAAGCAGTGGACATTTGAGTGCAGACAATTGCCAAAGACAGGAGAAACACAAATGGCCACAATGGTATCAGCATTCAACCACCGGCGAGTTTTCTTGCAACTCCGGGCCAGCCTGTTGTGGTTTGGTCAGAATGGAAGGAATTCTGGATAAATTACATTCAGACAGTAGAGCAAGAAGGGTTGACGCCTCACACAAAGAAACTACTATTACTTCATGCTTTAGGTTTGGAGAGTCAGAGGGGCTTCCAGAATTACCTGTAGATGAGGCAGGTGATAGCGATGAACATGATAAAGCCTTGAGGCAGCTGGATAAATACTACACTCCAGAGACTAATGTAGCAATTAATAGATTCAAATTATATATGAGGACTCAAAGGGAGGAGGAAAGTATAGAAGAATATGTCTCAGCTTTGAGGTTGTTGGCTCGCACATGTCATTTTGGAAATTAAATCACCCTGGATGAACTCATCAGAGATCAGATCATAATTCATACCAGAGTCTCTCTGATACAGGACAGGTTATGGATGGTTGTTAATCCGTCCCTGCCTGAGACTATTGCGATTGCAAAAAGGATTGAACACAGTCAGCTGTGCTCGACAGAGTTGAAGTCCAAGAAACAAGAGGCTACACAAAACTTATTGCAGACCAGCAACAAAAACATTCAAGAGTCGGAGGATCAAGGTCTAGTGAATGGTGTACGCACCAGAGAATTATCTGAAATGGTCACAAATAGATACAACAAGACCAAAGGGTCAGAAAACAAAGAGGGGAGAGGGAACCTTTCTAGAGGAAAATTCTGGACAAAAACTGAGTCCAGGATTCAGCCTGCACAGACAAGGGATGATGATAGATGTTTCAATTGTGGTTGATCGGGTCATTATGCTTACTCCAGATATTGCCCTGCAATTGGTCAAAAAATGTGGCAATTGCGGGATGAAAGGTCATTTTGCAGTTGTTTGCAGATGGAAAAACAGAGTGTCAGCAATACAAGAGGAAGATGATGAATCTGATGAAGAGAGAGTATTTGTGATTCATGAGCCACCTGGAGGAGAGTTTAAGTGCCTACGTTACGAAGTCATTATAGATAATTGGAAATTGAAAGTTAAAGTTGATAGTTGCTCACCTTGGACCATCATTACAAAGAAGACTTGGCAGAAACTCGTTGCAGAAGGTGTCAGATGTAATTTGAAGATACCAGACATTAAGAATCCAGGTGGATTCGAAGGATCAAAAATACAGATCGTGGGTTGGTTCTTCGGCATCATTCAGTTCAAAGATAGACGTGCTCAAGTGAAGATTTATGTGGCTGAAAAAGGAGTGAACATAATAGGTTGGAGAGATCAAGCAGTGTTAAGAATAAGATTAGATCCTTGTGAGGAGGAACAAATCCTGATTGTGAACAGTAGTAGTGAACAAACGAAGAAAACAAAGGCGAATCCTGATGAGGTTTTCCAAGCTAAATTAGGTTTGCTGAAAAATGTTGCTCACAGAATAAAACTCAAGCAAGGAGCATTACCGGTGACACAAACAAAAGCCAGGCCAATACCTTTTGCGCTTAGAGATAAGGTAGAGGAAGAGTTGGGAAGATTGGAGATTGAGGGTGTAATTGAAAAGATTGAATCATCACAATGGGTGAGTCCCATTGTCGTAGCCATAAAGAAAAATGGGAAGCTAAGAATATGTGTGGATCTCAGAGATGTGAACAAAAACAACATCACAGACATATTTCCCTTATCAATAATATTGGAGATGCTGAGCAGTATTGGAGGATTAGATATATTCTCCACATTGGATTTGTCAAATGCATACCACCAGATATCACTCACGGAAGACTGCAGAGATATTACTGCATTTATTACACCGATTGGGTTATACAGATACAAGCGGATGCCTTTTGGGTTGGCCCCGCGGCAGCAGTGTCCCCGAGAGTTATGACACATGCGTTGAAGGGTTTATCTGGAACTTTAGTGTACCAAGATGATATAATCATTTTTGGCAGAGGTTCTGAGGAGCATGACAGAAGGTTGAATGAGGTGTTGTCAAGATTGGATGCCAGTGGGTTGAAAGTAGAGAAAAGTAAATGCAAATTCAAAGTGAGAGAGGTGGAATATCTAGGTCACATTGTAAATGGAAGGGGTTATAAGCCCAAGACAGGGGCGATGAAAGTGATTAAAGATTTGCCTGACCCCACCAGTAAGGATGAGCTCAGGTTGTTTCTTAGTTTGTGTGAATATTACAATAAGTTCATAAAGAATTTCGCCAGTGTTACTGAGCCTTTGAGGAAACTAATAAAAAAGGATATGAGATTTGAGTGGGATGATGAGTTTAAAAAAGCAGCTGAATCCATAAGAGTGGAAATTTGTGGAGCTGTAGAATTGGGAGGGTTTGAATTTGGAAGACAGACTAGAGTCACGGTAGATGCTAGTGGTAGTGGTTTGGGGGCAGTTGTATCACAGATCACAGAAGAAGGTCATGAAAGAGTCATAAATCACGCATCCAGAGCGATTTCTGATAGTGAAAGCAGATATTCAGTCATTTAAAGAGAGATGCGAGCCTGTGTTTGGGCAGTTAATTACTTTAGGAAGTATTTGTGGGGAAGCAAATGTGTGGTACAAACTGATCACAAGAAAAAGAGAAATAAGTGGGCACCACAGGGTAAATATTATTATTTGTCGTCTTCAGTCCGTATTTATATTTTAAATTTCTAGCAAATAAATATCTAAACACTTGCGGGAGCAGGCTGAGAAGGGTCTGGAGTCACCCTGACCCAAGAAAACGAGTGAGGCAATAGACTAGATGAGAAACCTAGTCACACAACCGCTCTCCGTTTGTACCCAGTCTGGGTAATTATATTCGAAAAAACAATTCCAAATAGTTTTAGTTTGGTTCTTCTTAATTTGAGAATTGTTCGTAGAAAAATGAGTTCCCAGACCTTGTTTAAGTAATATATATTCTTTTATCAAAAAAATCAAAAGAATGATCACTAATCAAATCTTAGTGAGGACGCAGCTGACATGTTGCATTATGCAAGTAGACTTAAAATGCCAATGCATTTCGGAGTATAAAACTCCTTCATCAGGGCAAGTCTATACTTTTAGGAAACAATAACATCAACAAAAAATGCATACAATGTATATAAAGCAAGAAATACATAATGATATGTAATGGTAGCATAATGATCATAAAGCGCATAGAAGAATAATGGTTACATACCCCAATGGAAGAATTCGAGTCAAGGTGTAATATGTAAAAACAGAAAAAATAAAGTAAATAGAAATCAGTGCAAATTCGCGTTTACAATCATTCAATTAATGTCATGAGCTCATAGGTGGAAGAAAATTACCTCGCTTAAAGAATGGAGTCAGGCACGTTAAAACAGGAAAGTAACAGTATCAGACGTATGTTTTCGCAAGGAACACGATCGGATGCTGGAGGGGATCCAGTGTGCGATCTGTAAAAGCAAAATCTACTTCAGTGGGTGCGGTTGTAAAGAGTAAGTACACGGAGTGTAAGAAGCCACAACCGATGCGGTTACCTGAGTTCAAAGAATAGTGTCAGCGGTGGACGCAGCGAGCCATAGTGCATCGCTGACTGAAATCGTTGCTAGGGAAACGGTAAGTGAAATAGGCACGTGACCGCAACCCACTGGGCGAACCCCCGCGATGCGAAATGTGATTCAAGTGGCAGCATACTGCCGTTGGGGGCAACAATGGTGCAAGAAAAACCATTACGGGGGCTGTAGGGGCTGAGTCATGAATAATAAGAAGGAAAAAATAAAAATTGCGCATAACATAGACATAGAAAAAATACTCTCATCATATGTAAACATCCACATTATAAGTCAAACATTGCCTATATAAGGCAAGTGTAATCGAACTCCATCGTATTCAAAAAGTGTTATACAGAACTGTATCACCTTGAAATGAAAAAATATCAAAGCGTTCATCAGAAGTGCTATACCTAATGTATCAAGACTAATAGATGTATGCAATAACATAATGAACATTCAAAACAATATAAACAATATATACGACCGATCTGCAGGTGGTGGTGCCAGGTGGTACCACCTTGGGTCCCAGTCAAATGACCAGGAGAAGCAGACTGGTTGGGGTGAATCATAATGTATCTTATTTGTAAAATGAAACAAGCAAATAGAACAAAAATCATAACCATGTGTATCTATGCTTATTGGCATATGAATCAGACAAAAAGTCTGAAACCGGTGGCATGGAAAAGTACCACCTAGGGTCCTAGTCATGTGACCAGAAGAAACAGACTTGTTGTGTTAGAACCTATGTCCTGTTCAGAGAATGAAGAGACACATCCACATCAAAACAAATGCATTTCAATGGTAACAGATTGACCGCGAATTTGCACTGATTTCTATTTACTTTATTTTTTCTGTTTTTACATATTACACCTTGACTCGAATTCTTCCATTGGGGTATGTAACCATTATTCTTCTATGCGCTTTATGATCATTATGCTACCATTACATATCATTATGTATTTCTTGCTTTATATACATTGTATGCATTTTTTGTTGATGTTATTGTTTCCTAAAAGTATAGACTTGCCCTGATGAAGGAGTTTTATACTCCGAAATGCATTGGCATTTTAAGTCTACTTGCATAATGCAACATGTCAGCTGCGTCCTCACTAAGATTTGATTAGTGATCATTCTTTTGATTTTTTTGATAAAAGAATATATATTACTTAAACAAGGTCTGGGAACTCATTTTTCTACGAACAATTCTCAAATTAAGAAGAACCAAACTAAAACTATTTGGAATTGTTTTTTCGAATATAATTACCCAGACTGGGTACAAACGGAGAGCGGTTGTGTGACTAGGTTTCTCATCTAGTCTATTGCCTCACTCGTTTTCTTGGGTCAGGGTGACTCCAGACCCTTCTCAGCCTGCTCCCGCAAGTGTTTAGATATTTCTTTGCTAGAAATTTAAAATATAAATACGGACTGAAGACGACAAATAATAATATTTACCCTGTGGTGCCCACTTATTTCTCTTTTTCTTGTCCCTCCTGTTTTGAGTCACACGAAAGTGGAGGCACACATTGCTTAAAACTATCTATCCATATTTGATTGTTACGAACATGTCCTTTGAAGACATAGAAGGACTCTCGTCTAAATGTGCAGAAACCTTAGGGTTCTCCACTGAGGAGGCGGCTGCCATCCTTGAACTGATTAGCGAAACGACCATTGGCCCACATGCCACTGGAACCAAAGACCCGGGTAAACGGATCAAACAGCTTGAATACTTAATACGCAAAGAAATCAACCGCAAGCTCTATGCTATCACCCTTGGTCGTTACTTTAAAAACCAACGCATCCCAAGAGGCTTGCGCATCCAACTTCGTCCGACCCTCTGCAAGGAAAGCAAAGAGTTTGTACGTAAATGGGAATCTATCTTGAACAAATGCTCTTTAGATCTCATTCTATTAACCATCCAAGAGTTGTCTAAAAATCTTATTTCCCTTAACACAGAAATCCAAGAAATCGAGAAGGAACTCGTTGATTCATTGGGAAAGGAGGAGTATGATATAATTCTAACGGATATCAACTCGAAGCTTGAAACATACAAGATAGAGTTAGAACAGAAAAAAGTCAAGAAGTTTAAACGCGATACTTATGATTACATTAATGAAGAGGTATATACATGGATGGACAAATATGGACCAATAGCTCCTAAGAAACTTCACCGATACCCACCGGACCACACATCCAGTTCTGATTCAGAGGCACAAAGAGATTCCGACGTACCAATAGACGAGACATCTAGTGGTTCCAATCGCACAACTGATCCTTCTACCCAAACACCAATGACCCCGCTTTTTTTAGGAGCACGACCTAAAGAACCCGCAGGGGGAGGAGGAAACCCCAGCACCAAGCCTCAAATGAGACTTCAGCTGAAGAAAACCTAGTGATTAACATATCTGAAAGGGCATTAATCAAAACAGAAGTAAACACGCTACAAAAAGGACTTAGCTTTGTGCCCACATACAGCACGACTCTGTTTGATACCAAGATTGAACTTTACAAATTTGTGAGGAAATTGAAACTTAAGGTATTCTTTGAAGAACTTGAAACTCACGAAAGCATTTCTGATGCCCCAGATTTCCAGGAGTTCAGAGCAAAGAGTGGATTCATACCACCAATATCGGTACCATCCATTGATATTTTCCAGAAAATGGTCACCAGAGATCTGGAACGCATTAGCTATAAAATTCCACCCTATAAGAATATGAAACCCCACGAGATGCAAACCATCAGAAACCTCTACTGTGATAAAAATATAACCATCCGTCCAGCAGATAAAGGGGGAGCCCTGGTGATCATGAATACCTCTGACTATGATGCAGAATGCAACCGGCAATTACAAGACCAAACAGTTTATGCACCCCTTGACCATGATCCTACAGCCTCAATCAAACAGAACTTGGAAACTATACTCGACAGGGCAATGGAACTGGATTGGATAAATGAACACACTCGCAAATTTCTGAACAACAAGCATCCCAGAATACCCAATTTTTACACTTTACCTAAGATTCACAAGGATCAGGCTAAACCACCAGGGAGACCGATTGTTGCCGGCATGGACAGCATCAATCAGCCATTGGGAATATACATTGACTTTTTTCTTCAGCCACTCATACAAAAAACTTCCACTTACATCAGAGACACAACACACTTCCTGCAAAAACTTAATAGCTCGATTTTCCAATGCGAACATTTGATGTTTACCATTGATGTTAAGAGCCTATATACATCCATACCGCATGATCTAGGTATTGAATCTTTTGAATGGCTCTTACTGGAATCACCCGAGGTCCGTGCTCAGAAAGAATTCATCATCGCTCTTCTTCAATTCATTGCAGAAAATTCATATTTTCAATATCAGAATAAGTTTTTTCTTCAAACATCGGGTACATCGATGGGCGCCACCATGGCACCATCATATGCGAATTGCTTCATGTATAAATTTGAAACAGAACACATTTTGAAGAATCAAGAATGGAACAGCAATATTCACTTATGGTCACGGTACATCGATGACATTTTTGGAATCTGGACAGGAACCGAATCCACATTTAACAATTGCTTTGAATACCTCAATAGCATTGATCCGCGTATCCAGTTCACGAGTGAGATATCCAAAGATAGGATCACATTCCTTGATGTCTTAATAAAGAAGGGAAACAGCGGTTACAGCACAACTCTGTTCCGCAAAACCACTGACCGTAACAATTTGCTACACCGTCTCAGCTTTCACCAGCCCAGTCTCTTGAGAAATCTTCCATACAGTCAACTCTTGAGAGTCAAAAAGATTGTGAGTGACCCTGAAGAGTGCCTAGCCCAACAAATCGAAATGAAGGACAAATTCCTGGCACGGGGTTATAAGCAAGCAGAAGTACATTTAGCATCTGAGAAAGTGAAAGCCCTCAGTCGTGAGACCTTGTTGACCAATATCACCAAATCCAAAAGAGAACTTAAATCTCCGGTCTATGTTTCAAAATTTTCGATTCAAAGCAATAAAATCAAGAATTCCATTAAAAAACACTGGGGCATTTTTAAGGATGATGTGAGAGTTCAGAAACTATTTGATCAAACACCAGTATTCGCCTATCAAAGAAGTAGGAATCTTCGTGATGAACTTGTTCATACTAGACCTCCTTTAAAAGAACCTAGCACTCAACGGACGGGCACATATCCCTGCCTACACTGTGCTAATTATAACATGGTGATCAAAGGAAATGTTGTGCACCATCCCCGCACAGGCAACAAGATTCCTCTTAAGTCTTTCGGCACTTGTGACAGTGTGAACATAATATATGGAATTAAGTGCCCATGTGGTAAATATTATGTCGGCCAATCCACGAGAGCTGCTAAAGTACGATGGAATGAGCACCGCTCGTGCATCCGGAATTCAAATCCCAATTCAGCAGTGGCCAGACATTGGAGTGAGAAGCGACATGGTTTGGCACAAATCAGGTTCCTGATTTTGGAAGTACTAACCAAGATCAATCCACATGAAGATTTGAGTCTTCGCCTCAACCAGAGAGAAACTTTTTGGATCGATAAACTTGGGAGTTTGCATCCCAATGGTCTCAATGATGAGATTAATTATCATTGCTATCTTTAATGCTTCAACTTGCAGTCAATCTGTTACCATTGAAATGCATTTGTTTTGATGTAGATGTGTCTCTTCATTCTCTGAACAGGACATAGGTTCTAACACAACAAGTCTGTTTCTTCTGGTCACATGACTAGGACCCTAGGTGGTACTTTTCCATGCCACCGGTTTCAGACTTTTTGTCTGATTCATATGCCAATAAGCATAGATACACATGGTTATGATTTGTGTTCTATTTGCTTGTTTCATTTTACAAATAAGATACATTATGATTCACCCCAACCAGTCTGCTTCTCCTGGTCATTTGACTGGGACCCAAGGTGGTACCACCTGGCACCACCACCTGCAGATCGGTCGTATATATTGTTTATATTGTTTTGAATGTTCATTATGTTATTGCATACATCTATTAGTCTTGATACATTAGGTATAGCACTTCTGATGAACGCTTTGATATTTTTTCATTTCAAGGTGATACAGTTCTGTATAACACTTTTTGAATACGATGGAGTTCGATTACACTTGCCTTATATAGGCAATGTTTGACTTATAATGTGGATGTTTACATATGATGAGAGTATTTTTTCTATGTCTATGTTATGCGCAATTTTTATTTTTTCCTTCTTATTATTCATGACTCAGCCCCTACAGCCCCCGTAATGGTTTTTCTTGCACCATTGTTGCCCCCAACGGCAGTATGCTGCCACTTGAATCACATTTCGCATCGCGCGGGTTCGCCCAGTGGGTTGTGGTCACGTGCCTATTTCACTTACCGTTTCCCTAGCAACGATTTCAGTCAGCGATGCACTACGGCTCACTGCGTCCACCGCTGACACTATTCTTTGAACTCAGGTAACCGCATCGGTTGTGGCTTCTTACACTCCGTGTACTTACTCTTTACAACCGCACCCACTGAAGTAGATTTCGCTTTTACAGATCGCACACTGGATCCCCTCCAGCATCCGATCGTGTTCCTCGCGAAAACATACGTCTGATACTGTTACTTTCCTGTTTTAACGTGCCTGACTCCATTCTTTAAGCAAGGTAATTTTCTTCCACCTATGAGCTCATGACATTAATTGAATGATTGTAAACGCGAATTTGCACTGATTTCTATTTACTTTATTTTTTCTGTTTTTACATATTACACCTTGACTCGAATTCATTGGGAAAGGAGGAGTATGATATAATTCTAACGGATATCAACTCGAAGCTTGAAACATACAAGATAGAGTTAGAACAGAAAAAAGTCAAGAAGTTTAAACGCGATACTTATGATTACATTAATGAAGAGGTATATACATGGATGGACAAATATGGACCAATAGCTCCTAAGAAACTTCACCGATACCCACCGGACCACACATCCAGTTCTGATTCAGAGGCACAAAGAGATTCCGACGTACCAATAGACGAGACATCTAGTGGTTCCAATCGCACAACTGATCCTTCTACCCAAACACCAATGACCCCGCTTTTTTTAGGAGCACGACCTAAAGAACCCGCAGGGGGAGGAGGAAACCCCAGAACCAAGCCTCAAATGAGACTTCAGCTGAAGAAAACCTAGTGATTAACATATCTGAAAGGGCATTAATCAAAACAGAAGTAAACACGCTACAAAAAGGACTTAGCTTTGTGCCCACATACAGCACGACTCTGTTTGATACCAAGATTGAACTTTACAAATTTGTGATGAAATTGAAACTTAAGGTATTCTTTGAAGAACTTGAAACTCACGAAAGCATTTATGATGCCCCAGATTTCCAGGAGTTCAGAGCAAAGAGTGGATTCATACCACCAATATCGGTACCATCCATTGATATTTTCCAGAAAATGGTCACCAGAGATCTGGAACGCATTAGCTATAAAATTCCACCCTATAAGAATATGAAACCCCACGAGATGCAAACCATCAGAAACCTCTACTGTGATAAAAATATAACCATCCGTCCAGCAGATAAAGGGGGAGCCCTGGTGATCATGAATACCTCTGACTATGATGCAGAATGCAACCGGCAATTACAAGACCAAACAGTTTATGCACCCCTTGACCATGATCCTACAGCCTCAATCAAACAGAACTTGGAAACTATACTCGACAGGGCAATGGAACTGGATTGGATAAATGAACACACTCGCAAATTTCTGAACAACAAGCATCCCAGAATACCCAATTTTTACACTTTACCTAAGATTCACAAGGATCAGGCTAAACCACCAGGGAGACCGATTGTTGCCGGCATGGACAGCATCAATCAGCCATTGGGAATATACATTGACTTTTTTCTTCAGCCACTCATACAAAAAACTTCCACTTACATCAGAGACACAACACACTTCCTGCAAAAACTTAATAGCTCGATTTTCCAATGCGAACATTTGATGTTTACCATTGATGTTAAGAGCCTATATACATCCATACCGCATGATCTAGGTATTGAATCTTTTGAATGGCTCTTACTGGAATCACCCGAGGTCCGTGCTCAGAAAGAATTCATCATCGCTCTTCTTCAATTCATTGCAGAAAATTCATATTTTCAATATCAGAATAAGTTTTTTCTTCAAACATCGGGTACATCGATGGGCGCCACCATGGCACCATCATATGCGAATTGCTTCATGTATAAATTTGAAACAGAACACATTTTGAAGAATCAAGAATGGAACAGCAATATTCACTTATGGTCACGGTACATCGATGACATTTTTGGAATCTGGACAGGAACCGAATCCACATTTAACAATTGCTTTGAATACCTCAATAGCATTGATCCGCGTATCCAGTTCACGAGTGAGATATCCAAAGATAGGATCACATTCCTTGATGTCTTAATAAAGAAGGGAAACAGCGGTTACAGCACAACTCTGTTCCGCAAAACCACTGACCGTAACAATTTGCTACACCGTCTCAGCTTTCACCAGCCCAGTCTCTTGAGAAATCTTCCATACAGTCAACTCTTGAGAGTCAAAAAGATTGTGAGTGACCCTGAAGAGTGCCTAGCCCAACAAATCGAAATGAAGGACAAATTCCTGGCACGGGGTTATAAGCAAGCAGAAGTACATTTAGCATCTGAGAAAGTGAATGCCCTCAGTCGTGAGACCTTGTTGACCAATATCACCAAATCCAAAAGAGAACTTAAATCTCCGGTCTATGTTTCAAAATTTTCGATTCAAAGCAATAAAATCAAGAATTCCATTAAAAAACACTGGGGCATTTTTAAGGATGATGTGAGAGTTCAGAAACTATTTGATCAAACACCAGTATTCGCCTATCAAAGAAGTAGGAATCTTCGTGATGAACTTGTTCATACTAGACCTCCTTTAAAAGAACCTAGCACTCAACGGACGGGCACATATCCCTGCCTACACTGTGCTAATTATAACATGGTGATCAAAGGAAATGTTGTGCACCATCCCCGCACAGGCAACAAGATTCCTCTTAAGTCTTTCGGCACTTGTGACAGTGTGAACATAATATATGGAATTAAGTGCCCATGTGGTAAATATTATGTCGGCCAATCCACGAGAGCTGCTAAAGTACGATGGAATGAGCACCGCTCGTGCATCCGGAATTCAAATCCCAATTCAGCAGTGGCCAGACATTGGAGTGAGAAGCGACATGGTTTGGCACAAATCAGGTTCCTGATTTTGGAAGTACTAACCAAGATCAATCCACATGAAGATTTGAGTCTTCGCCTCAACCAGAGAGAAACTTTTTGGATCGATACACTTGGGAGTTTGCATCCCAATGGTCTCAATGATGAGATTAATTATCATTGCTATCTTTAATGCTTCAACTTGCAGTCAATCTGTTACCATTGAAATGCATTTGTTTTGATGTGGATGTGTCTCTTCATTCTCTGAACAGGACATAGGTTCTAACACAACAAGTCTGTTTCTTCTGGTCACATGACTAGGACCCTAGGTGGTACTTTTCCATGCCACCGGTTTCAGACTTTTTGTCTGATTCATATGCCAATAAGCATAGATACACATGGTTATGATTTGTGTTCTATTTGCTTGTTTCATTTTACAAATAAGATACATTATGATTCACCCCAACCAGTCTGCTTCTCCTGGTCATTTGACTGGGACCCAAGGTGGTACCACCTGGCACCACCACCTGCAGATCGGTCGTATATATTGTTTATATTGTTTTGAATGTTCATTATGTTATTGCATACATCTATTAGTCTTGATACATTAGGTATAGCACTTCTGATGAACGCTTTGATATTTTTTCATTTCAAGGTGATACAGTTCTGTATAACACTTTTTGAATACGATGGAGTTCGATTACACTTGCCTTATATAGGCAATGTTTGACTTATAATGTGGATGTTTACATATGATGAGAGTATTTTTTCTATGTCTATGTTATGCGCAATTTTTATTTTTTCCTTCTTATTATTCATGACTCAGCCCCTACAGCCCCCGTAATGGTTTTTCTTGCACCATTGTTGCCCCCAACGGCAGTATGCTGCCACTTGAATCACATTTCGCATCGCGTGGGTTCGCCCAGTGGGTTGCGGTCACGTGCCTATTTCACTTACCGTTTCCCTAGCAACGATTTCAGTCAGCGATGCACTACGGCTCACTGCGTCCACCGCTGACACTATTCTTTGAACTCAGGTAACCGCATCGGTTGTGGCTTCTTACACTCCGTGTACTTACTCTTTACAACCGCACCCACTGAAGTAGATTTCGCTTTTACAGATCGCACACTGGATCCCCTCCAGCATCCGATCGTGTTCCTTGCGAAAACATACGTCTGATACTGTTACTTTCCTGTTTTAACGTGCCTGACTCCATTCTTTAAGCGAGGTAATTTTCTTCCACCTATGAGCTCATGACATTAATTGAATGATTGTAAACGCGAATTTGCACTGATTTCTATTTACTTTATTTTTTCTGTTTTTACATATTACACCTTGACTCGAATTCTTCCATTGGGGTATGTAACCATTATTCTTCTATGCGCTTTATGATCATTATGCTACCATTACATATCATTATGTATTTCTTGCTTTATATACATTGTATGCATTTTTTGTTGATGTTATTGTTTCCTAAAAGTATAGACTTGCCCTGAAGAAGGAGTTTTATACTCCGAAATGCATTGGCATCTTAAGTCTACTTGCATAATGCAACATGTCAGCTGCGTCCTCACTAAGATTTGATTAGTGATCATTCTTTTGATTTTTTTGATAAAAGAATATATATTACTTAAACAAGGTCTGGGAACTCATTTTTCTACGAACAATTCTCAAATTAAGAAGAACCAAACTAAAACTATTTGGAATTGTTTTTTCGAATATAATTACCCAGACTGGGTACAAACGGAGAGCGGTTGTGTGACTAGGTTTCTCATCTAGTCTATTGCCTCACAAACTGATCACAAACCATTGGTAGAAGTACTCAATGTACGGGGAATGTGTAGAGCCTCTCCCAGATTGGCTAGATTGAGTCTCAGATTACAAGATTATCACTTCGTAG
The DNA here is from genome assembly GCF_040938575.1 of Ambystoma mexicanum. NCBI lineage: Eukaryota > Metazoa > Chordata > Amphibia > Caudata > Ambystomatidae > Ambystoma > Ambystoma mexicanum. Next base: position 244,474,933 of record NC_090932.1, on the reverse strand, counting down.
TGAAGTATGTTCCAGGAAAGAGAAATGTGATAGCTGATTTATTGTCTAGGTTACCCTTAGTAGATAGTAACATTCAGCTTGATGGAGATAGTGAGGTAGTAGCAACAGTTTTTGAAGTAACGTCAAAGGAAACGTGGCTAAGTGAATTTTCCAAGAATACTACTCTAAATAATGTCATGAGATATTCCAAGTTCGGTTGGCCCTAAAAGAGGATAGTTGATGATGAATGTGTAAAATTTTGGGAAATACGAGAAGAGTTGTCTATAGAGGATGATCTGTTACTAAGAGGAGATAAAATAATTCCTCCACAGGTTTTACGCAAGGAGTTAATTGAAAAGACACATCAAGGACATCCAGGTATAACAGGGACAAAAAATAATGTAAGAGCAAAATATTGGTGGCTTGGTTTGGATTTAATGGTGGAAAGGTTTGTCAGAGATTGTTGCCCATGTCAGAATAGCGACAAAAGTTGCAAAAGTTACAAAGTGGAACCGATTAACATGTCCAAGGGTGAAGCACCATGGGACAGATCGGGTATTGACATAGTAGGACCATATGGAGATTTAGGACAAGAGGGCGCATTTTTGATTGTATTGGTGGACTATTTTTCAGGGTGGTTGGAGGTCAAATTGGTAAGTGAAGTTGATTCCGGCGAGGTAATAACATTTTTGATACAAGTTTTTAGGAGGGAAGGCTACCCGAAAGTTATAATTAATGATAATGGAGTACAGTTCAGAAGTAAAGAAATGAAAAATTTTGCTGTACATTCTGGGATTGATTGGAGATTCTCTGCATATTATCACCCTCAAACCAACGGTTTGGTGGACAGATGCAATAGAGTCATAGTGGAGACAGTGGAACAAGCATTGAGGAATAATATGCCTGTTGATGAGGCGCTCAAAGAGAAGGTATGGAGCAGCAGAATTTCTGTCAGGAGGGACACAGGCAAGTCTCCATTTGAGATGATGAGAGGCAGAGTGTCAAACACTTTGCTCAATCCGGTTTGGGTCAACTATAGGATGAAAGAAGGGTATGACAATATTGTAGAGGTTGACAGGAGAAAGCATTTTCAACAGAGCAGGTTGAAAATTGTCCCGGGTAATTCTGTAAGAATTAAAAACGGACGAAATTTAAGGAAAGGTGAATCTAAATGCTCCAATCCTGTGAAGGTAGTTGAAGTGTTCAAAAGGGCTGTTAAAGTTCTAGGTGGTTCAGTTTGGAATTTAGATAGGATTAGTAAATGGAATTGGAGGAATGAAGGTACTGTGGAGGAATGGAGAAGGAAGAGAAATGACAGAAGAGCAATCAATTTATTTGAGGATGTTTTACACTCAGAAAGTGGTGATGTGAATGAGCAGCATGAAAGTGAGATGGGAAATGGGTTTGTGCATCAAGTTGGCAGAGTGAATGAACAACATGGAAGTGAGATGGAGCTTGATATGTACATTCTGAATATCATAACATTGATGATATTGATGGAAGAGTTGCTCCGGGTGCAAGAGTCAGAAAAATACCAGTTTGGTCTAAAGATTTTGTTATGGATAATTAGTTTTAAATGACCAGTAGATTAATCTTCTAATCAAAAGTTTTGTTTGGAAGTTTATTTATATTGAGAATATCTTAACATGTTCTTTATGTTATTGTCTTATTTCATGATTTAAATTTGTTTGTTTTCTTTCGCCATTTTTTTTTTGTTTTTTATAATGAAGGGGATAGTGTTGTATATAGTTGTTTGGTAAATGGTTGTTGACAAATATTGTTACATGGTTAACATTATTAATTGACATCTGATTTGTATGAGGCACTCTGCCTGCATCCGCATGGATTCAGAATGTTTACTTTGGAAGCTGTGGGGGAGTACGGACGAACGGCTGGTGTCTCTGTAATAACGGGTGGCTGATGGCGGCAGATGTAGTGCAGGGCACCGGGTCCTTTATGCAATAAAGTATTCTTTACACTTACCTCATCAAAGGGTCTCCTCGATACTTCAAAACTCTTGCAATTGGGTGACACGTGGGAGGAGGAGCAGGAAGAGCAGCACATCCTTGAGTGCAGATTGTCCCTGAGACTCATGCTTGAATGATTGTAAGAGGAAGTAGATGTGATTTAGGAAGGTGTCCATTGTTTTAAGGGAGTGGATGTAACACATAAACAGCAATCAAATGCGGCTGCATGCACTCTCTGCTGAAAAACTGTGTTGATAGAAGTTGGCACATCTATGCAGTCCCATATGCTGGTGTATGGAAAACAATGAAATGATCTGATGCTTATCCATTTGCACAGTAATATTGCAGCTGGGTCTTTGTTTGCGATACCAAAGACAACCACCCATACCTCATTGATGAAAATCAGTAATTCCTAGTGTTGTGGAATTGTTTTAGTGTAGACAAAATATTAGAAATCACATGACAGACAACACCTGGTCAATAATAACATAGCTTTTACGATAGCTTCACTTGCAAGCTGAATCTGGTATTGCGCGCAAATGCTATGGTGGGTTCTACAGCTGTCAGTGGTCCACAAAATTCCACTTCACTATGGACATGTTGACTGGTTGTCAAAGCTTTACTACACAGTCATGACAGAATATTGAGTGGCTTTTTCTTCAATAACAGTCAAGAGAGGTACCAGAGGAATGTAAGGGAACATCGTAAATATTGAGGTTTTACATCAGACAACTTTGTAAATGCAAATGTTTCAGGGCAGAAGCCACAAGGGTGAGATATATGGGAGAAGGTGTCCGACCTAGAACCGCATTAGCTCAGGCATTTGGGCCTTGTTGCACCAGGCAATTGCTCAAATGTCTTTGCTGCTAGTGAATTGGCAGGATAATGCAGTTCCGATTCTTTTCACATGTCCTTCACCTTGTGGTCACAAGGTTTATCCCCAGTTGTCTAACTGTGAAAGAAGTGGTTTGGAATGCCCAGCAAAATCTCCAGTTTTGCAAACCTCTCAAAACGTATCGTTATCAACAACACATGACACAGGACTAATCCAAATGGATGCACAGACCACAACTCACAGTACTGTGCTCCTGTTAAAAGATGCCAACCCAACTGCTGGCTTCCCATACATTGTACGGAACTCTCCTGCTCTTGTGCTAGGTCCATGCTTTAAACAATAAAATAATACATTTTGGCTGATGTGGCCAGGAAGGTCAGCTCACATTTCATATAGGCATGCCATGCCAAAAATGCACTGTGCCAAGTGCAGGCGCATCAAAAGTTGCCACTACACAACCTAAAGAGCTCAGTGTCAACCCAGTGGAACTCTACATTGCACTTGTTACATAACATACATGGGCAGTTCATTATCATCATAGATTACCTCACCACCCACAACATGACTGACACCTATGACCTTTGCCCTTTGCAGGTGACTGTGGATACCCCCAGCGACCATGGTTGATAACACCTGTGCAGAACCCATGTACACCACAGGAGGTGGTCCGCAACGAGTCACACATCAGGACCAGACTGTGCATCGAGCAAATCTTTGGCCAATTGATGGGTAATTTCCGGTGTCTACACCAGATCGCAGGGCCTTGTTGTACAGGCCAGAGAAGGTTGGACAAATTGTTCTTGTCTGTGCCATGCTGTACAACATTCGCCCAGGGCAGAATGCCCCCCTGGTATTTGTTGAGGACATGCCACTTCCAAAAGAGCAGGACCCACTACCTGCAGTAACCAGATATGAGTAACACATCTTCAACACACCCTCACCACCCTTTTCTCACATTCCCAAAGCACCGTCCCATCACACGTTCCCAACCCACCTAACACAGCCCCAAAGCACCATCCCCAACACAAACTCTCCACCCACCTCCCTTGTGACTTTGTACAGAATTTGCATTCCAATGTTATTACTAATGCCCTTGGCCTTGACAGCCTCGTCTAGCAACTTTGGTGTCAGGTGGCTCAAGGAGTAACAACTCAAGGTGCTGGCATATATGCCTCTGTGGGAGTGACCCAGGTGGAGGACTCCAACCCCTGCCCTGGATGTGCTGCAGTGCCATCTGCATGCGGCAGTCGAGGGACTCGGCAAAGGCCTACATCCCCTAAGGGTGTTCCCTCATATTCTGCCCTACTGTGGTTATGGCAGTGGTGGTCTGGCACAGGGAACTGGAAATCTTCCGGCATGATCCCTTGAAGCAGTCCCTCATTGCCTGCATGTGCTGCACCTGCTGGACTGCCATTTGTTCCATGGAGGCCTGACACTTCTCCATGGGATCCTGCCTTGCCCATGTCGCTTCCATGGTGTGTTGTTGCACTGGTGGTGTGCTCAGGGGAGGAATGGGAGTGAAACAGCATGAGCGGAAGCCTATGTCTTCCTCCTCCTCCTCATGTGTGGAGCCATTGCTACATGTGTCTCCAACAGACTGGTGCTGTTGACGCATGTCCCACATGGGAGATGAAGGTGTGTGAGGTGCCAGATGGGGGGGTCCTAGTGTGTGGATGGCATCGACTGGAATCACCACAGGGGCCAGCTGTGGTTTGGCTGTGGCTGCACGTGCATCAGCTTGTGCTGTGCCACCTGCATGGATGGTAGAGGGGTCACAGGGCAGCAATGTGGGGGCAGAGGGTGGCTCAACACCTGCCAGAGTTACCACAGTGGTGGTCTCCCGTGGCCTTGCTGCCTCCCTCTTCCTCTTCTGCCCACTGCTCTTGAGTCCAGCCTGTGCAGGTGTGGAGGTGGATGTAATGCCAGCAGCGGAAGTGTACTGGGAAGGGGAGAGTCTGGCCTCTTCGGTGTCAGTCGAATGGGTACCTATTGGGTGGATAATGACATGCTGTCAGTCATCCTGCATGCATGTAAGTGGGGTAACAAGACAATAATGTTACAAGGGTTTTCTTCTGCCTGCACACATTTTGTATGACGGTCATGGGTGCTTTTACGCCAATGGGTGCTGCTACTGCCAGGTGGAAATAGTGCCTGCTGTGGGCCTTCACGGTACATGCATGTGCACGTTGCCTGTTGGCCTGCCAATGTTGCTAATTGTTGTGGCGGTGTAGTGGGTTCACTTGGCAACATGGTCTGTCACAGCACACATGGGTGCTCTTCATGGTTCCATGACTTCACATGCACATTTCTCCTACAGTGTGTAGACCCTCATGGAAATCCCAACAATGATTAGAGGGCACACTTTATAGAAAACACAGGTTTATTTCAAATGCAAAATATCAGCCAGGAGAGTCAGTCACTCTCTGAGACTGAAAAGCTGAGAACTCCCCATGCCCACATCAAAAAGTAGAATTACAAGACAAAAAAACCCAAAATGAGAATACATTTGTATACAATTTAACCATTATTTGCAACTACATGTTAAGCATCCTATTGGCTCCTGCCTACATAAAAATGAAGTCAGCATACATTGCCCAAGTCTGATTGGTTAGTACATTTCCCTACTCCATTTGGTTAGTACCATTCCCCATTTTAATAGCTTAGTACAACAGGTTACATTTGGATGTGCATCACCTGCAGGTGGCCTAATCATGCTATGTCCTCAAGAAGAGCAAAATCTGACATCCCCAGCAATGAACTCAATACAAGGCCATTCTACTTTGTGAGACCAGATAGCTCGGTATCCGTGCAACTCCATGTACCTGCAGCTCTCACACGTGAAATCCCATCCTCATAACTATTGCATGCTTGTCTGGCTATGCCAAGGACGAAAACCATGATTGCAAAGTGTGTTTGACTACCCTTGGAAAAGATTTCAAAGAGAAAGTGTACCAGAGGCCTACCTCATTATAATAATAGCTAATATTTGTGCTGCTAGCTTACTCAGCCACAAACTCGGCAGTCCAAAGGCTCTCTTGGATGTGGCAGAAACGGATTCTAATTCAAAAAGACAGAATCCCGAAATAAAATGACAGAACACTGGGAGTCCTACCTTTTGATATAATGGTTAATGTTTGCGCTTATAGTTCACTCTGCCACATATTTGGAAGTCCATGAACTCTCTAGAGTGTTGCAGAAATAAGGCCTTACACTAAAACAGTGGGAAAACACTTTTGATAATAAAAGTCCCTGAGCTTAAATCTTCTCATGTTTAGGATGTTGCACCCCCATATGAACATTCCCCTTCTAGTCGATTATCAACCATGCTATCTTTATCTTTCATCTTATCCAATGGAGTCTTCAGTACCCACATCTTCGTTACATTTTTCAAATTCCTGTGTTATTCGTTTAAGCTGCAGGGCAAGAAACAACACCCCCCATCCCCAGGAGGGTCAATATATGTTTCAGAATAATTCTCAGGGTCATCAGAACAATCAAATTGTGGTCCTGGTGGACCAATTGGGTGACATAGTTCTACCACACGAGGCTTGTCCTCGCGAGTCGATGTATTAGTCTGGGTGTGGGCATCTTTCAGGAGAGGAGTGTCATAAGTAGGTTTTAATGTGAGAGAAATCATGGGCATTGTTTTAGCCATCATTGGGCCTCATTATAAGTTTGCCAGACCGGAAACCATGGGTTCTGGTAAGCTCACCGGCACCCTTGTTTCCAGACCAGCAAACTACAATTCTGGCTGCCGGGGCCGCTGTGCCCAACAGGTCTGACGCTGCCAGGTGCAGTGGTCAGGTAGGCAGACTTTTCACCGGAGCACCAGCACCATTAGCAAAAGTGCCGGTGCTCCAGTGTCCACACTCCCATAGAGTCCTACAGGTCTCTATGGAAATGGGGATTGGCACCTGACTTCCCGGTCGCCGTACGTAGCACCGGGAGGTCAGGCGCTGGTACATTATTCTGAGTCTGGCAGAAACATGTAAAGGGTGACAGGGCACTCCATGGTGATGGTAGAGGATTTCTGCATGGTGAACGCAGTGGCTGCTAGAGTCTGCTCACATTGGGATGTGTCCCTGCATGACCGAATCTAAGAGCCTGCTGTAATAAGCCAGAGGCTTATGTCCCATTGAATTATTTTGTGTGAGGAGGGCCATCATTAACTGACCGTTTGAATGGGCGAACAGAAATATTTGTTTTTTAGAGTCTGGTGTGGCTAGAACTGGAGCACTGCTGATTGCTTTCTTAAGCTCCTGAAATGATTTGAACATTTGGTCTGTCCAGACTATGGGCCATTTTGCTTTCTGTGCTTCTGTCATTCCTTGCATTAGGGGTTTGGTGTATGTAGAATAGTAAAGTATCCACAAAAAGGTCTGGGAGCCACTATGCCGAGAACGAGCATGGCCAAATAACCTGTTCTATGGGTAAGCACCCACTTGAAAGGGTCTACAACCATGTATTAGCTCCCTGTACCTTTCACAGTTTAGAAATATCCATTTGCATACCAGTATTTGTCCCACCCACAAGGGCAGTCCATCACCAAAATTCTAGGCAATTCCCCTCTGACTCTGAACAAGAGTACTAACAGCAACCCCAGACATATGTTTTGGCCTAGTCGGTCCTCATCAGTGAGTTGAAACTGTGTCCCTCTAAGCACAGTGAGCAAGGGGTCCACGTCTGCATTACCCTTGGTAACTTAGGGTGAAAACAAAAGTTCCTAAAAATGCACAAAAAGATCTGGAAGGCCCTCTACTGAGAACAAACATGGCCAAATAACCTGTTCTATGGGAAGATGCCCACTTGTGAGGGTCTACAACCATGGTTTAGCTCACTGTACCTTTCACAGAGGAGAAATATCCATTTGCATATCAGTCTTTGTCCCACGCACAAGGGCAGTCCATCATCAAAATGCTAGGAAATTCTCCTCTGAAGAAGAGTAGCAAAGCAACCCAGACACGTGTTTCAGCCTAGTCAGGCCTCATCAGTGAGGTGAAGGTGTGCCTTTCCAAGCACATTGAGCAAGGGTTCAATGTCTGGATTACCCTGGGTAACGTAGGATGAAATCCAAAGTTCCTAAAAAGTTCCACTGTACTTTAGAGAGGCTCCCATACCTTTTGTATATATGTATAGGGACTTAGGGTTACCCATTGAAGGGCAAATTGTGGCTGTGGGTTCAGTCAGGGAGGTAGGTTGTGACATTATTGTTGCATGGCATGGATTGCCTGCTCCTGAAATTCTGTGCAAAATTACCCATCTTTCCACAAGACCAACATTGCAGCCCTGATAGAGCCAAATGTTCCCCATACGTCAATCTCTGCCCTTATAGACACTTCTTCTTCCTCTCTCAAACCCCCTGTTACCCTCCCAAACACTCCAAGCCCTGCCTCCCACCCCTGTGCCCTTTTGTCTTGAGGCTGTTCTTCCATGGTGTTAGTTATTTCCACAAACTCAGTTTTGCTCATTTCTTCAGTATCAACTTTGCTTCTGCCTATTGTTTTTGTTCTGCCCGCTTCCTCTCCTTCTTCTGTCTCCACCAGCAATAATGTGTGATATGTGCCTGTATCTCGGGCCATGATTTTGCTCCCAGCCCAACCACCTTTTTTTAATCTGCCTGTACTTCTGACAGAAGCCTCTTAGATAACACATTATAAAACACAATGTTTTGACCCAAGGCTCACCTGCATCCAGTTGACAAATTTCCTGAGTCTGCTGTATGTAAAGGGTGGGGTCCTCATCTTCTCTCATTGTGCAGGCTGTGATAGCGTTCATATAAGGTCTGTCAGAGTGCATGTTTCTCAAAACATTCCATTCTTGCACTCCACAGCTATAAAACGGGGCACCGTCATGGGTGGTACTGTTCATTGTTTCCCCCTTGTACCTAGCTTTACCCCATATCTCGTCTGCCTGCTCCCCCAGCAGGGATTCAAACACTTTTTTTTATGTCTCCCACAGCCAGGGCAATGCCAGCTGTATGCTTCTCAAGGGGGTAAATCCACTTGCCTGCTCCTGAAGTAAGGGAGGGCAAGGTGTGCATTATGTTGACCCAATCCATCTATGGCCAAGGCAAATAATATGATTTCCCCAGTACCTTTGGTAACAACAGAAAGTATGTTCCTCATTGGTTACATATGAAGGCTCTTACTTTCTTTATTACTTTTGATTGAGGTCATTCAGCTGGTGCTGTCATAGAAGTCTGATGTTCCCGTATGTTGCCTGCTGCAAAGCCTCTGACTCCTACCCATCGCTGGCTCTCCCCTGGTTTACTTCTGCACTTAATACATTTCCATCTCACCTACCCCTGTCTTCACCCTGGAATTGTGATTCCTCACCTATGCCGCATGCCATGGTTTTGACAAGGGTGGTCTGCGCTACCGGGCTTTGGGGTTTGTTGACAACTGTCAAGAGGGAGAACGATGTGTAGCATTCGTTGCACAGGTCCCGCCCTTATTTCGCCACCACAGAAATGATTAATCATTCCTGGACTCTCCTCCCCATCATTGATGTTCCGGAAATGTGAGAAACATTATTCACTCAGCACTCAGACAGCCATTCAGACCCTATCCTGATGACGTAGTCGAGGAGATACATTTGCAAACGATGGAGCAAGTAGACTGTAACAATGAAGAAAGATGATGATGACACAAGTAAGACTTTGATGTAGATGGATTAGACATGGAGCGCACACGCATTCCTGCACAAAGTTACACACACAATTAGCCCACACTGCTCTTGAACACGAAAAACATCTTTTGACTCACTTAGCTAGAGGACAGACATACCTTTGCTATGCAGTAACCACAGGTTGCACGAGAATACATATGAACTACTTGCTGATGCTTACATGCAACTACAATGATGGCCACATAGATAAAGAAGGAAGCAACAGCCACATTGAAATAAATGGAAGATGCTGGAAGGAATCGAGAATAGAGAGAGAGGCCTGACATTCTGATTTTGCTGAGCCGTGCAGACCAGGCTGTCAGTGCAGCCTGTGCACATCCTTGCCAAGGACAACAAGTGAGGGAAAGTTTCAGGTTAATGACAGAGATAGGACACCTGCAAGAGTAAAAGCCAAAAATCCTCATAAATGCAAGCATGAAAATAATGTTTGTGGCCCTGTGGGATGCATTGACCCACTAGGCTCTGCCCTGCAACATCACTGTGTGCTGCTTTCACCAGAAACAACAGAATGACCGCCAAAAAGCCCTATGCCCGCTAAAAACCTCTGAGAAGTGTGCAGGGAAACTGGAAAAATAGGCTGCCAATCTATTTTGCCTGTGTCAGTGGTAGAACAGGAGACCACACTGCCAAAACCTGTCATTGGGCTGCCCACAGAGTGAAATGGAACTACCTGAAAAGGCAGTGCTTCATTGCCAGGAAACCCAGAAGAGCTCTAAAATCAGTTTTTCCTTGGCTGTTGAAATTGCAAAATAATGGTTCCCAAACATCAGGAAAGATCCAGCATCCTTTTTGGGTGTTAACCCTCATCTTATTTAAGGAAGCCCCACAAGCACAATGTCAGGAGATGCAGATTTCATCACAAGAATATCCACATTAAAAAAAGACTTGCCTGGAAAAATCTGTCAGAATATGGGCACAGTACCGCTGCCTGCCTGTATCAAAGCTCTCATTTACTTACACTGTTAGCTTAAACTTGTACATTAAGATCAAATTGCTGAAAAGAAGTGACTTGCCATCAAAAGCAATATAGGCTGCTACTATTTAATCTCTACATTTTAAAAAGACTGACATTAGAGATCTGTTTGCCTATTTTGAAATGCAAGTTTATTTTTTCAAAGACAAATTTAAACAAGTTGGGTTTTAAAGTGAACTGATACCAGCCAGAGGACCTCAAAGAAAATTCCACAGTTTGCCCCAAACAAAGGTGCCTACCTTTTGCTCTCTGCCCAGGAACTCTCAGTTAGATGCTAATGAAAGGAGGAGTAGATTTTGCTCTGCTTCTCTGGGGAGAGACAATAGACTTCCTGAACTGAAATGGTATGCAAATTCAAGTGTCAAGAGAAGCCCCTGCCAGCAGGAAGAGAGGCCTGGATTGCTCTTGGTCCAGCAAAACCATGGGGGCGGGACCATACAGATTTGTGTATCTTAACCCACAAGAAAATATCTTTTTGAAAAAGACTCACAGAGAACTGTGCAAAAGTTGTAAAAATCTGTAAAATATAGGTTGTTAATATGACAATTCTGCTCACAGTTTGAAACTACTCTGAATGTGCAATGTTCAGAGACAGGACAGACATTTTGAATTTGTAGCAATTGTGATGATGCTAGAAATGTGAAACTTCACAGGATTATGTGGACAAATCTGACATTAGGTACCCAACCAAAAGCACAACAAACTGTAAAATTGGATGTAAAGCTCTCAATGAGCTGGAACTCGGACAGATACTTGCTCTACTAAATCTGTGATGTAACTATGTATTGCTAGCAAGTTGGTTGTATTGTAAATATGATTTATATGAAAAATAAATTTACTCTACAGAAACAAAGGGGAGGTACTCCCTGGATTGTAAAATACAGCATCATCATGGCACCAGAGTTCCTTCTCAAATCAGGAGAGAGGACAGAAATGTTTAGTTTGGCTCAATTTCATCACATGTAAAACACATGTCCTTTGCATCTGACCTCAGAATTCAGTTTTCAACCTGCTAGTTATTCAATCATCATTGCTAGTGTTTATCTGATACTATACAAAGCCGCTCCCACTAGTTTTGAATCCAATTAAGTGAATTAAATCCATTTTTTAGTGTTTTTAACCATTCATTCAAGCCACATTCAAAAGCATTTGGCCTGTTTGAAATCATTCCTGTTTCTCTCTATGCTTGCTGGGGGGAATTGGGATTGAAACTGTATTTGCTGAGTGTGTTTTCCCTCCGCCACTGTTAATTCCGGACCGCCCGATCCCGTCTCCTGCAGGCGGGAGGTGATGTTCCCGCCAGGTCTGACCTGGCGGGTTTAACACCGCCCGCCTGCAGGCAGACGTGGAAACACAAGCACCATCACAAGATGGTGCCGGTGTTTCCACTTCCCCATTCCCATTGAGTCCTATGGGACTCAATGGGAATGGGGATTTACCGAATTCCACCTCCGGAATTCCCGGGACACCAGGGTCGTAATGCCCTGGTATTTCGGGAGTCACGGAGGCGAAATGGTAATATGAGTCCGGCGGTAACCAGGCAGTTTTACTGCCTCAGTTACTGCCGGAATCGTAATGAGGCCCAATGTCTCTTTCCCCTTTAAAGAAAGCTTCACCTCGATAATTCATCAATAAACATGCAATATTATATAATGTCGGCTTTCCTCATTAAGAGAAGTTTCTCTGCAATACTTTTTCAATTCATAAGCAATAGCAATTCAAAAGCAATGACAAAAATATCCAGCACACTGTATTTTATAGAAAATATTTGCCCAGCTTACTATGTGCTCTCTGAGTCCTTCTAATGTTGTGCCCCCATCAACAGTCTATACAGCCCCTGGCCTGGCGTTCCCATGCCAGAAACCAGGCAGACCTTCAGAGAAACACAGCATCTGCTCACCTCTCTGTTTGATATGTGCACAAACCGATTCCAGCAGGGGACAGGCAGCACGGGAACCCCGGCACCTTTGGGAGGTGCTGGAGATCACATTGCGATCCCCACATTGGAGACCCTCAAGAAAATCATAACAATGATGAGAGGGCCAGAATTGCAGAAAACACAAGTATGTTGCAAATGAAAAATATCGGCCGGAAGAGTCATTCACGGGCATATTCATGGAATAAATGTGTGCCGAAAAGGGGAGCGCAAGCGTGAAAATCGCAGCGCAAGTGTGAAAATCGCAGTACACGTGTGCCAAAGCCGCGCACATCGATTCATGGAATTCAGTGCGCATGTAAATCCTGGGATGTGCGCTAAATTCGTGGGTGGTGCACACGGGCATACACGTCATTAAACGGCGTGCGCTACGTGCACAGGGAAAGCGCACTTGGTGCAGCGCACACAAGAAAAGTGGGCGGAACACGGGGCGTAACATGCGGAATGGGGAACAACGCGTGAAAATGTGGGCGTTACGGGGGAAGTACAGGAGGTTAATGCTCGCAACGCCCACATGCGTGCCAACAACACGTATTCATGGAATCAAACAAGGGAAAGGCGTGCGCCAAAAAAGACGCGCTAATCCGGAAACAAGTACACCAGCAGGAAGCAGGCGTAAGTGGCCCCGCGCAGCATAAAAGTGCACGCAAACAACAAACAATCTCAGACACTACGATGAATATACCGTTCCTCGCAGCAGTGGTCATGGGACACCGCAGGAGGAGGAAGATAGCCAGCCCTGCATTTTATTACCCAGGACCAACCTTTTTGGGATGCCTGATGACCAGGTGTATGGGAGGTACAGGTTTCCACCACACATAATCCTAGACCTAGTGAGGGAGTGGGAGGATGACCTCACATCACCCACCCTGTGCTCGCAAGCACTGAGCCATGTGGAAAAGGTGCTCAATGTACTGCACTTCTTGGCTACTGGTTCATTTCAGCGGACAAGTGCCATAGTGGGGGGGGTCTCACAGGCCACGCAGTCATGCTGCCTACACCAGGTGTTGGCAATCATCACTGCGTGCCCCTCAGTCCGCAGGCACATATGCATGCCCAGATCACCTGCAGAAAGGCAGGCTGTTGTCCAGCAATTTTACGGGGTGACACACTTCCCCAAAGTCCTACGTGCCATTGATTGCACCAATGTGGCTCTATGTCCACCCAGGGTCACCGAGCACATCTATCGGAACCGCAAGCACTGGCATTCCGTCAATGTGCAGGTCGTATATGATGCCAAGGGAATCATCACCTCAGTATATGCCAACTATCCAGGGTCCAGCCATGATAGTTTCATATTCAGAATGTCACCCCTAAACCGAGACCTGGAAGCTGGCCGACATGGCTAATTGGTGAGTATAAATGCCTCTGCGCATGCATGCATGTCAGAAACTGAGAAAACCCCACTAATGACAACCATTATCACCTCCCCAGGGGACAGTGCCTACCCTCTGAGCACCTACATGATGACGACAATTCGGAACCCCACCACACCACCCGAGGTAAGATACAACACAGCCCATATTGCAACCCGGGGCATAGTGGAGCGCACATTCGGAGTGCTCATGTCACATTTTCTACCCTTGACTGCTGCTTTATGCGCCCACAGTAGTGTGTAGGATCATAGTGGCAGCATGTGTCCTGTGCAATGTTGCAACCCGGCGGAGTGTGCCGGTGGACATGGTGGTGCCCCCACATTCCCAACTACAGCCGCTGCGCTTGGGAGGTGAAAGGGCACGTGGTGAGGCAGCCCGTACCCAGCTTGTGGCAAAATACTTCACCTAAAATCCCACCGCTGCGGAGTGCACACAGGCCTGGCACATACCAGCTGACAATCAATGATGATGACAAAAGGGACAGTCAACTGTCACAACCATACCAGCCTGATATTGTTCACCTGGAAGTGTTACATTGTGTGCATCCCTACCTACTTAAAAACACCCAATGCTGTGTCACAAAAAGACACACATTGATGCAGCAGGAATGACTACCCCCTTGCAAAATACCACATCAAAATAGTACCATGTCACCCAACCCCTCCCCATCTCAGCGACCCAACACACCATGCCACGGCTTGAGCCTGTCCTGGGTGGGGTGGTGTTGCGTGTTTGTGACATTCGGGATGATGTGCGGGGTTCTCGCGAGGACAGCTCACGTCATTTCGAATGTCTCGAAGACCACGTCAACCTAATGGGCGGGGTCACCATTGCTGGGTTCCTCTGTGTGCTGGAGCTTCTGTCGACCCCATCCTTAACTGAACATCCTATGCGCCGGTCGTCCTCCATGCCATCTTCCTGCCCAAGTGTCACCTGGGCACCCTGTGGAGCTGTCCCTGACCCAGCGGCCAGGCTGGTGGAGGACACATCCCTGTCACAGTCGGGAGTCGGAGGTCCAGCAGGGGCGGCCACCCCAACAACTGGACCCCAGCAGGAGGATGACATGCAGGCAACAACGGGCAGGGCACATGCACGACAGCAGCAGGCTGAAGGTGGGAGCGATGATGTCTCAGGGCCAACAACATCAGAGGGGCAGGCATCGGCCGTAGGGCAGGAGGACCCTGGATTGGGAGTGTCTTCCGTGTGGCATCGTTTGCGCCAGCAGATAGATGCAGAGCGGTGGTGGGCGGAAGAGGCATGGCTCACGATGGTCAGGGTAGAGAACTCCATGCAGAGGGCGCTGAGGCGGGCCGAGTGCCTCGAGGCAATTCACAGAGAGTTGGAGTTGAACATGGCATCGTCCCTGCGAAACCTCGGGGCCATGGAAGAGGCCCACCTCCAGGACATAGACGAGGAGTTTGATGATGCCCTGGCCCGGGAAATCGAAAAGTGAGCCGTCGGACTAGCCCGCCACCATAGCCCGCCACCATTGTATATAGTTTGTAGTGTTAGGTTTCATTTTCGTTTTTGCTTTATTTTGGAGTGATTGGACTATGCCCCACACTTTTGTATATAGTTATTTCCTAGGTCGTTTTTTTGATAGGTTTCATTTCTTTCGTTGGGACCCTGGATTTAGGAGAGAAATTTATTTTTTTACTCACCATGGATCAATGGATTTTTTACAATTTGCGTTTCCTTTGGATTTGCTTTGGTGGACCGAGAGTTTGGACACATTTTCTTTTGGATTACTTTGGATTGGTTCCATATTTTTTTAATTCTGTTTTGGACATGCATTTCATTTCATGTTTGAAATATTTTTCATGCTTTCATTTAATTTCATTCATTTTGTACATAATACATTTTGATTTATTACTTCCATGTGTGGTATTCGCTCATTGGGTTACTGCATCTGAAAATGTGGATTTACACAATCACTGGCACCCAGTGTGTGTGTGAGGGACATGTATTGATGTACATAGTTGACATTTGGTTTGTGTCATGAAATAGGCATTTCAGTGTGGGGTGGATTGAGGACTTGATTGCCTCTCAAGACTGGGGTGGCATGGTGTGGGATTTTGGTGGACATGAGGACCATGATTGTGCATCTTTATGAGGTGTTGGGGGGGACATGAGTCACGGCCTGCTGGCAGGTGCCCGTCAATGCTGGGTGGGTGGGGGTGCAGTGGGACATGAGTCGGGGCATTCTGGCAGGTGCCCATCAATGCTGGGTGGGTGGGGGTGCATGGGGACATGAGTCGGCGCCTGCAGACAGGTGCCCGTCAATGCTGGGTGGGTGGGGGTGCACGGGGACATGAGTTGGTGATCACTAGTTCAAGGTGACATGTGGGCTGGCTGGGGGGCATGCCCATGGTGGATGGGCTGCCTGCAGGACATGACCAGGGGTGCAGGGTAATCCCCTGTGATGTGGGCTGCCTGCAGGGGATGGGGAGGGGGTAGAGGGCACACCTGGGAGGACCCACACTGCCAATTCACGTGTGAAACTCCCCGCGCACCCCACTGAATTCACATACCCCGCACAGACAGCGAAATCGTATGTGAAACTCCCCGCGCATCCCAGAAATACACGTACCCCGCTTGCCCAAGGCCTATCGCGTGTGAAACTCCCCGCACCCACCACTGGATACACATACCCCGTTCTGCAAGCAAAATTGCATGTGAAACTTCCTACGCACACCAGAAATACACGTACCCCACTCGCCCAAGGCCTATCGCGTGTGAGACTCCCCGCACCCCCACTGGATACATGTACCCCGCTCTGCAAGCAAAATTGTGTGTGAAACTCCCCGCGCACCCCAGTGATACACGTACCCCGCTCGCCCAAGGTTTATCGCGTGTGAAAATCCCTGCACACCCCACTTGATACACGTACCACGCTCTGCAAGCAAAATCGCGTGTGAAACTCCCCGTGCACCACAGAAATACACGTACCCCACTCGCCCAAGGCCTATCGCGTGTGAAATTCCCCGCGCACCACACTGGATACATGTACCCCGCTCTGCAAGCAAAATCGCGTGTGAAACTCCCCGCGCACCCCAGAAATACACGTACCCCGCTCGCCCAAGGCCTATCACGTGTGAAACTCCCCGCATACCACACTGGATACACGTACCCCACTCTGCAAGCGAAATCGCGTGTGAAAGTACCCGCGCACCCCTCAGAATACACGTACCCCGCTCAGACAGCGAAATCGCATGTGAAACTTCCCGCGCACCCCAGAAATAAACGTACGCCGCTCGCCCAAGGCCTATCGCGTGTGAAACTTCAGCGCGCCCCACAGAAATACTTGTTCCCCGCTCGCGCGATTGCAGTGTAGTGGCCCTGTTAGCTGGTCCAGGGTTAGCACGGCCCTTTGGGCTGCATTGGGGATTTCAATGGTTTTTCCTTGCGCAAGGGGCTTTCTTGGGGGCATAACTGGCGCTGCGGGATGTTCTCTGCACCAGCGCTCAAAATGGCTTGGCAATTCCATGAATACACGGTGCGCTAGAATGCTGTTTAGCGCACACGGCTGGTGCACGCTGGCGCACGCTCCCTATCTGCGCTGCTTGCGTGTGCTGCCTCTGCGCTGAAATCGATGAAATACCCCCTCAGTGACTTGAGACCGAAAAGCCAAATATTTGCCATACCCACATCAGGCAGCAGTATTTATAGACAAAAAAACCAAAATTGGAATAAATTCCTATGCAATCTAAATATTATTTGTAACTACATTTTAAGTATTCCATTGGCCCCTGCCTATATAAAAACAAAGTCAATGGAAATTGCCCTAGTCTGATGGGTTAGTATATTTCCCTACTTTGGTTGCTAAGTACTATTCCCCATTTTAATTGGTTAGTACAACAACTGGTTACATTTGGAATTGCATACCGGACCTAATCATGCATAGTCAGCAAGGGGAGCAAAATCTGCCGTCCAAAGCAATAACCTAAATACAGAGCCATTCTCTTCCATGAGACCAGGTAGCATGGTATCCTGTGCAACTCCCTGCACCTGCAGCTCTCCCACGTGAAAGCTTGTTCTTGTTACTATTGCATATTTGTCCTGCTATGCCAAGGATGAACAATGCAAAGTGTGTTCAATTCCCTTAGGAAGGATTTCATGAGAATGTTTATCAGATGCATAACTCTTTAGACTAATAGCTACTAATTGTGCTACCAGCATACCCATCCGTGAACTCAGCTGCCTGAATGCTGTCTTGGATGTTCTTTAACTAAGATGGCCTCTGAAAATCATCTCAGAGCACTGGTTCTGAAAATCCATCTGAACACAAGGGACATGTGATATCAATTTGAACATCTCGTCCCTGTGGCCTCTCAAATGCAGGCAACGGTCCAAAAAACACCAGATATTTACAGATTTTTAAAAAACCTGTTGAAGCATCACAAAAGACAGCTCTGTCTGTTCATCAATGTCAACCTCGATGTAATATTGGTAAAATGAAAATTCCGGAATGGTGGCCAAGGTGGAAGCAGCTTCAACCTTCAGCTACTGGCCTCCTCCCTGAAGATATTTCATACTAATATGAATATGAATTCTAAGAAAAAGATTCAAGAACCTGAGTATCCATCATCTAAGAAACAAAAACAACGTTCAGAAATGGATGAAGAGAATCCTAGCATACAGGACTTGTACAAGTTAATGAGACAAGTGTTCTGGACATGGCAGAAGTCAAAATAACCATGGCAGAACTGAATTCAAAAGTTGCCCATCTGGATACAAGGGTGTCTGATTTGGAAAAGAAATCATCTGATATGGGGTCTGAAATGGCAGGAAGTTACAGAGCCTACAACATCCTGAAAACAGATATGCAGAATGAGAAAAGTAAACGCTTGGAAATGGACTTGAAGATGAGGGCGAGGAACATCAGATGGTTGGGGTTGTGGAACATGTTGATCCCAAGGCTGAGAAAGTGTTGCCACTGGTTGTGCAGATTTTCAAGGATTGTTATGCATGGACACCATTGGAGAAAATGGCATTGATCATGCATATCGGGTCGGTAGAACCCCTGGCTCTAGACAAAGACATATATTGGTGTCTTTCTCTCCTTACTGACTGCATCTAGGAATAAACGATCTGCTTCCTTCAAGGGCAAGCCTATATATGCCTTTCCAGACTAGCCTAAGGAGCTTGTGGAAACCAGGAGATCCTTTAAAGGAGTGAAAGACTTGGCAAAAGTCCTCCAAGTGAGGGTTTTCTTGAATAGGTTTAATACACTAACATTAGTATTGCCAGAAGGAGATAAAACTATATCCGACCCCAAGGAAGCGCTCTCTTGGCTGGAGGAAATTCGGAAATTACGTGATACCATAGCTGATTGATTCATGTTACTTGGTAACTTCAATTAACTTTTACTTTTTCAAGTTTTTACAATAGTCTTTTTATGTTTTTACACAGTTATATGGTAATGGACATGATATAAAATGGCGTCGGCTATTTTGTTCAGTTAAACGTTTTTATTTTACCGTGGAATCTTCCTGTTCGTGCTCTGTTGAAAAGATGCTTTGTTTGAAAAAAGGACCCGTCCTCGGTCCAATCAGCTGATTGGATCAGGTGATAGGATTGTCTTCTTGGGATATTTCCAGATGACGCAGCCATAGGAATGTAGATGACCTCCAGTGATCAGATTGTGGGCGTATTTTCCCCTCTGCGACTTTCGTTTGCGGCCTGGCGCTGGTCTATGTTCCAATTCTGCATGATGGGGACACAGAGACCGTTCCGGATTGCACTATCAAGATGTACCGAGGTACTTTCTATTGTTGGCACGTGAGAGGGGCTGCAGTTTGATGAGGACAGCTGCCACGTAACCAAGATGGGAGGTGAATGCGATGACATGGGGGTATATATGAAATGGCATTGTTCTGATGTGGGTGGATATCGAGACGCTTGTTTTGTATACTTGAAGAGGGGTCTGCGCAGCGACCCGTTTCTAGGATTGTGCAGCTCCCTCTCAGGGGCACGCCATGGTCCTGATCCCAGAAGTGGGGAATTGGGCAGCACAGGTACACAGACCTCGATGGCCCGTGGATGCTTGGGTCTCATGTTGTGCTACTGTCGTCATCTGTCCTGGGGCACTGGAGACTTCAGAGATTTTGCAATGTGTGCATTGCCTGCTTTCATTATTGGAAGATGCTGCTGACAAGCCTGGGAAGTGGTATTATACTGTACTACTGGAATGCGTGGCCCATATGGGAGGGGCCTCATGCTCTCCACCACCCCCAGATCCGCACACGCAGACAGACTGTCCATTGCTGCTGCTATCCGTCTCGGGGGAGAGAAGCTGACCGTGGCACTGTGTCTTCGTACTGTAATAACAAATTCAACAGCTACACATGCTTTCCTGAAATTATCTATCCCGTAAAATGAGCTGTACAATCAGCTGTATTGTTGTTATTTTAAAAGCCTTTTGATTGCTCCGGGCAGTTGTGGAGCTGTGATTCATTTGCTACTAGCTTCAGATGTGGGTGTTTGGAGGAGGTCTCTGATATCAATAGAGGCAAGGCATAACATGTGGAACACATGAGGGGAGTTGAATTCCGTCTGGGAAAATAATCTGAGAAGACATGTGTATGACTATTCTGCATGGGCTCGTTCTCTTTCCTGCATTACTTCGTGGTGGTGCAGGTCCAATGTACAGAATACTGCCAATCTGACTGCTTCACATATATATAGCTGTTAATGTGATGTGACGATGGCAATATTTGGATATGCAGAATTACGGATTGACATAAGTATAGAACGCTGGTTTTTGCAATCTTCCTCTTACAATTGAAATAGCTTTTGCATGCAGTGGTCTGTATGATGTTATTTGTTCGGTTTGTGAGTGCTGTCTGGGGTGCGTATGATGGTATGCATTTTTTAAAGGAATGCTTTTCATTCAGGGACTTAATATATAACACATGACCACTACATACATAAATATTGATGAGGTTTCTTGTCGATATAGTTTTTTATTATCATCAAAACATGGGAGAATGGTAAATATTGACGGAGTCCGTTGTTACGAAGATGGCTGAATGGGATTATGGCACTGTGTGAATAATTGAATTGACCAATGGTGCCTCTAGTTCTTAAAGGCTCATGGTTGATATTAATTTGTTATACCAGTGTCTTCTTCTCCAACTCACATGTATAGATACAGAGGGTAAACCTTTGATTTTTGGTATTTGGGGAGGTCGATTGTATTTCTATACTAATAGGTAAGATCTAATTTGGGAGGGGTGCCAGGGGTGCTGTTTTTTTTTTAATACTTGTTCATGTTGGCGTCATACTTCTGTTTCAGGGGGAGCAGGGTGTGGGTTTCTTTGTATTTTGTTGTTCTGAGACTTGTGCTTTCTCTTTTGAATCATTTCAGGCCTTCTGTCATGTCTGCAAGTACGGGATCCCATTTATTGATCACCTCCTGGAATGTTAATGGGATGAATAACCCTGTGAAACGGCAGAAAATACATTCTAAGTTGTGTAAAGGAAATGAAATGTGACACATGTTTTCTGCAGGAAACTCATCTGTTAAAAGAGGATGTGGGTGTTTTACAGAGGAAGTGGGTAGGCAATGTCTTTACCAAATGTTATTCTTTTAAAAGCAGGGGTGTTGCAATTCTGGTACGAAGGGGCTCTCCAATCAAAATATTGGAAACTAGTAGTGATAAGGAAGGTAGAGTTTTTTGCGCTCCTGGTGGATATTCAGGGTGTTAAGAATGTACTGTGCAATATTTATGCACCATCAATGGATGATGGCTCTTTATTTAGGGATGTGTTGCAACTCTTGCTTGACTTGGAATCTCCTAATATTGTACTTGGTGGTGATTTTTACTTGGTTAATGATCCTTCTGTTGATCGTTCTAGACAAAAGACATCTCAGAGGAGAGACACGCATTTTTGCTACTTTAGGGCTCTTATTGATGATGTTGACTTAAAGGATTGCTGGAGATTGCAACATCCTGATGTCAGGGAATTTATCTTTTATGCAGCCTCACATGCTACATATTCAAGGATTGACATGTTCTTTACGGCGGGAGGAATGACCACGAATTTTATAGATAGCAGAATTGGTTCTATTGCAGTCACTGATCATGCACCTATATTTATGAGTGTGGCTTTGAACTTTGAATGTTGTATATCATTTCAATGGAAGATGAATACCTTGATCTTATATGATGATGTCCTGTTAGAGAAACTTAGGACTGAGGCTGAATACTTTTTAATGGAAAATCAATAGGATGAGCTTAGTAAGAAAACTATATGGGAGGCGTTCAAATGTACGATGAGGGGTCTTGCTCTAGGTTTATCCAGTAGCAAAAAGAAGAAAATGGATAAAGTGCATTCTGAAATTGATACTCGTTTTACTGGGGTAATGAGTGAGCTGGTACGTGATCCGAATGATATTGGTAAGAGAAATGAATTGAAGAAACTGAAGAAAGAAATGGATGACATTTTATGTGTGAAAGCTGGTAGAGACCTATATAAGATCAAATGTGCTTACTTCGGGCGGGGAGAAAAATGTGACAGATGGCTTGCTTAGAGGCTGAGACAGCAACACTCAGAGGGAGCTATTACTTCAATTAAGGATGGGAATGGTGTGACCACTTTTAATCCGCGTGAGATTAATGCAGTCTTTAAGAACTTCTGTGCTGCTCTGTATATGAATGAGTCTGATATTCCAGGTCAAGGTGAACATTTATTGAGTAAATTGAATATTCCAAAACTCACTAATGATGAAAAAGAAGATTTGAACAGGCAGGTGACTATTGATGAAATTAGAGTTGCCATTAGTAAGTTGAACCCTGGAAAGATTCCAGGCCTGGATGGATTACCGGTTGAGTTTTATAAGATTCTTCCTGAGACGCTGTTGGGTCTTTTGAAGGATATGTTCATTGAATCTAAGGAAGTTGGCTTACTCCCGGCATCTACGAACCATGCTACTATTTCGGTCTTTCTGAAGAAAGGTAAAGACAGTAACTTACCCTCTAGCTACCGGACGATAAGTTTGATAAATACTGACAATAACATTTTGGCTAAAGTGCTTGCTTTGTGCATTGAACAATTGATGCAGAAACTTATACACACAGATCAATCAGGTTTTGTTAAGGGTCTTAGAACTTCTAGCAATATCAGGAATCTATTGCTGACCCTGTCACATGCGCAGAATTTGGATGATGAAGTAGCTGTATTCTCCCTAGATGCTGAAAAAGCATTTGATCGAGTTAACTGGCAATATCTGTTTAAGGATTTACGGGCTATGAATATGGGAGAAGAATATATCATGTGGGTTGCCCTTTTGTATGCTCATCCCACGGCGGATGTTAAAACTAATGGTTTGTTATCAGAATCTTTTGACCTGCAGATGGGTACTAGGCAAGGCTGTCCATTGTCACCACTGCTGTTGGTCCTGGACATTGACCCTCTTGCTATTGCTTTAAGGTGTGAATTGAATTTAAGAGATGTTTCTTTTAACAGAGTTGAACAAAAAACATGGTTTTACGTGGACGATCTTTTATTAGTTTTACGGAATTTGGAATTATCATTGCATTCACTGATGAACACACTCAATTGATTTCATGAGGTGGCCGGGTACAAAATGAACCGGTCTAAATTGCAGGTGATGCCAGTTACTGCACGTTGCGGTAAGTCTTTGGTGACGGATTATGGATTACAATGGTGCGAGAAAAAAATGAAGTATTTGGGAGTTTGGTTAACTCCGGTTATAAGTGATATGGTTGAGGAGAATATGGGGGAGGCCTGCAGGGAACTGAAATTGAGCATCCAAAGGTGGTCGGTTCTGCATCTATCTCTGTGGGGTAAGGTGAATGCTCTAAAGATGAATGCTGCACCAAAAATCAATTAAATTCTGAGTATGCTTCCCCTGAAAATTGGCCAGTATTATTGGAAATTGATTGATAGCACTATACAATCCTTCATTTGGGATAGGAAGCCTCCAAGACATAAGCTTTGGAAACTCCAGCTTCCTGTTGAGAATGGAGGGCTTGGGGTCCCCAATTTTAAGGCGTATCATTTGCCATTCTCATGCCAATTTTTCCTTCCCTTTCTGGGTGATTCTCCTGGAGAATGGGCGGTAGCGGAGGCGAGCATGACAGGCCCTATTGCCCCAAGAGCAGTTTTTACGACTGTCAACAAACACGGTAAAAGATGTCCCTTGACTGAGTTTCTTAGTGACGTATGGAAGCATATCTATGATATGTGTGGTTTGATGGCTCTGAAGTCGCCTGATGCCGCTATCTGGCTGAGTAAAGCTATTACGGACAATGGCCCTCATTACGACCCTTGCGGAAAGCGACTGACCGGAGCGCCACAGCGTAAATAGCGTTTCCGCCATTGCACGAAGGAGCAAAGTGCGGCCCATTCCGACCCATCGGGCACGAGCACCACGCCACGGCGGAAGTGCAAAGTCCGCGATGGCGGAAATGACCCCAAAACGGCCCACACCGCCGCCGTACGGCGCCCTAGGTGCAATACCGCCACCCCTCTTAGCGGTCACCGCAGTGTGCGCCTACCGGAAAGTACGGTGACCGGAAATATACGGAAACGGAAGTTAAAACATGGGCCCGGAACGGGAAACATCCCGGCGTACACCTATAAAACCACTAAAACCACACAACCACTAAAATCACTACCCTGAAACACACCCCAACCCGTCACCCACCCTAGCGAAACCAAGACAAATGGGAAAAGTAGCGAAGAAAGCGTGCGACCGCAAGCGGCAGGTCCACTTCTCCCGCGAGGAACTCACCGTGCTAACAGAGACCCTCCAGGAGAATGCTGCCGTCGTCTTCTCCACGCAAATGACCAGAACGGCACTTGCAAACAAGAAGACCATATGGGCTCTGGTGGCACAGCGGGTAAGTGCGGTGGGGACCGCACCCCGCACCCCACAGCAATGCCGCAAGCGATGGGACGACCTGCGGATACGCGTCCGCAGCATACTCTCTGCCAACCGCAACATTGCCACAGCCACCGGGGGAGGTCCTGAATCACCCATCAAGTTGACCCCCTGGGAAGAAATCTGTGCCTCCACCATCGGAATGGAGAGCATAGAGGGAGTCGGAGGGATGGAGAAAGGAGTGCAGACATCCGAAGATTCAGGTAGGTGTACCAGATAAAACAATGCCAAATCCACACAGTCCATCCATGTGAAGTACCATGCGTCCACATAGTGCAACAGAAACACATGTCCAGGAGAACGGCCACACACATCGGCCTGATAGCGCACGTTAAAACCCACAATAAATACATAAATAATTAAAAACCCCTAATACACGCACTACACGTGCAGCAGGCACACCCTAACTGCAGGCTGCCAAACAACTGCACCCTCACTCCACACACAAATCAAAGCACCTCCAAGGACCCGACCCAAATCACCCTCAGGTACCACCCCAGAGCATGTGATACAATGCCATTCCAATTCCCACAGACCCATCATTAACCCTCGCCCTCCTTTACTCCACCACAGGGTCCGATCCAAACGACGAGCTACAGGACACCCCTACCAGCACACCTGCAAAGAGGGCCAAGACCAACGGCCAGAGACCCTCCACCTCAGCTGCACGCATCAAGACACGGCAGCAGCACAAATCAGGTGGCAGCACAGAGGAGGGAACATCAACAGGCACCCCAGCAGCCAGCATGCCCACAACACCACCACCACAGGTCCCCCCAATGGATGCCACAGAAGGCACTGCCTCTGGTGGCAGCAGCACCATAGGTGACACCCCATTGATGGCAGCATGCTCCGACACAGAAAACGGGGATGTCGAAGTCAGATCCATCCATGACCTGTCCCAATCCCCCTGTCTGTCCCATCCCGTACAACATGAGGATACCACACAGGGGCACCCACAAGACAACGACTGGCCATCCCCCCCAAGCCCTGTGGCAAGGCAACATGAGGACAACAGCCCCTCTGTGACACCCCCGCAAATGGGCATGGCCCAGCAGAGGCAACAGTCCCTCGACCAGTTAATCGTGCAACAGCAGCAAATGGCCACGCTCCTCAAGGACCATGCCGATGAATGTGGGGGCACTAAGGCAGACATAGAAACATCAACTGAGACACTTAGGGCAGAAATGGAGAGAGGCACAGAGACGCTGAGGGCACAAATGGAGAGTAGCACCGAGAGCCTGAGAGTCCAAATGGAGAGAAGCACCGAGAGCCTGAGGGGGGAACTGCATGCGACGTCCAAAGACGTATGTGCCGAACTTGCCGCAGTGCGCCGTGTGCTCACTGAGCTCTCGCAAACCCTTAGGGACATGCATGGACGTGAGCAGGCAGACACATCATCCGTTGCAAGTTCCGTCCAGGGCAGCCCCCAACGTAGATCTGGAAGGAACCTGCGCTCCACAGGCAGGGGTGCCCCTGATACCCGCAGAGGGGGCTTGCAATAGCGACAGCCCACTGACAATGAGCATCTTTGAACACTGGTGTTCGGGGGGGAGGTAGGAGGGTGGAGGGGGTGTGTTGGGCTCACTTGGGTGGCGGGTCGATAGGGTGTTCAACATGACATCACATATGCCATAAAAAGCGCACGATCAACCAATGAGATGTGTGGACATTGATCTTTGTGTACTAGGCCATCATAGGCGTACAGTCCATATTGTGCATGTCCCAGACACACGCAGTGCCACGAGTCCCGTGTCCATGTATCAGCCACCAGGCGTGAGTACTAGAAGCATGCATCAATGAGATGCTGACGAATGTCACGGGCCTCCGGTGCCTCGCAGACTCCATGAGGTGCAGCCACATCCCCACCCTCATCATGACCATCATCAGGTGCTTGCAGTTCTGCATCAGGGGGCATGGGCACATTTCTACGTACGCACATGTTGTGGAGCATGACACATGCCATGACCATCTTTGCAACCTTCTCATGGCGGTACAGGAGTGCCCCGCCAGACCTGCTGAGGCAGCGGAAACGAGTCTTCAGTAGGCCGAATGCCTGTTCTATGACTACACGGGTACGTGAGTGGGCATGGTTGTAGTCCTCCTCATGCTGGTCCCGTGGGTTCCGGACTGGTGTGAGGAGCCATCTCTTCAGTGGATATCCAGCATCACCTGTATGTGGACGAGAAACGTATGATGTGGAATGCCATTGCTACGTACGCACACCCCCCCCTTCCTGCCAGGTCATTGCCAAATCACATTCCCCACATAATCATGCATGTAATGAGACTCACCGAGTAGCCAGGATCTGTTCCCTGCGTGTCGCTCCATGTAGCGTGGTATTGTAGAGTTCCTCAAGACCATAGAATCATGGGTTGATCCAGGGAATCGGGCACAACAATGTGTAATGATCCTGTTGGAGTCACACACCATTTGTACATTCAGGGAATGAAATTGTTTTCTGTTGCGGTACTGGGCCTCCATGGCATGTGGGACGACCAATTCCACATGGGTGCAGTCGATGGCACCAATGCAACCCGGTATGCCGGCAAGTGCATGGAATCCCACTTTTGTGTTGGTAATTTCCTGCTCCGAGCGTGGTAGAGAGATGTAGTCGTCTGCGTGCTGCAGGAGGGCATCGAGCACTTGCAATAGTGTCCGTGAGAACAGTGGCTGAGAAATGCCATGCAACTGTCCGACTGTGTGCTGGTAGGTGCCTGTGGCCAGGAAGTGGAGTACAGACACCACCTTCAGTAGGGGTGGGATGGCGGTTGGGCTATCTATCATGCTGACAAGGTCAGCCTGTGTCATGTCCACAATGGCGGCTATGGTGTCCCGGTCCAGACGGTAGAGGGTGTGGATCTGCTCATCAGTGAGGTTGAACGGATGTGCTCGGAGGCGTGGGATTGCGGGCTGCCTGCGTGGTGGTAGTGGCTGTGCTGGCGGCCCTTGCTGGCCCTGCCTTGGCCTCCTCCTCCTCCTGCGTCTCCTTCGTGCGGCCGGTAGCAGTTGGTGTTCGTCTTCTTCTTGGAGTTGGAGTAGTTGCAGTGCTATCAGGTCCCCCAGGGCCAACATCGCGAGTCCTGCCGGTAGCATTTCGGTGTGGTTGTGGGAGGAGACTGGCTGTGCAATTTATGTGTTTTCAGGCTGTATGGCCTCCACCTGTGGTGATTAATTCCACCTGTGCAAGCTGCTCTCCCCTTTGGCCGAGCACGTCCCGCGCACAACGCTGCAAATCTGGGAATGGCATCTTGCTATTGCAATCATGTATTTGTACCCGATGGCCGTGTAACATTGGTTGACATGTTCATTCTGCTGTGGTCCCATTGTTGCACATACTATCTGTGCAGTCGCGAACAGACTTGTGAAGGGTCAGTGGAACGTAGTACTCGAGTAACGGTGGGCCCTCATGCATCACTTTACCGAGTTGCAATGACGGGCGGGGCGTCCCATTTGTGGGTGAAGGCAGTTGCCATTTTCACACACAGCCGCACTCGATGGAATAATTAGTGATTTCAAACGGCCACAGATGCCTTTTCGGCGTGATGTTGCAAATGTGGAATTCCAAGGGCGGCGCTTTCGGTTTCCAGCTAGCGGCGAGGAGATGCCCACAGGTCTGACTGCAAATATAACGTTCTGTTGTTCAATGTCCTTGAGACAGGGCCCATGGCGAGGAAGCAATGATTGATATGAATAGTTTGGGCTGCGCAATTGCTACGTGGGCGATGAGGCCGGCCGTTCCCACATACATGTTACTTCACAACACTGGAATTACGGGCTGGGGCACTGTGGAATTTGCAGGCTGCATAACGCACAGACTCAATGGATGTTTCTAATGTTATGTGAGTAATTATTCAGGCGTTTTGATTCCGGGATGAGGGAATGATGAATGGATGCATGGGCAGGTGATTTGATACAGAGTTTGCCATGTACAGGGCTTCTTGGGATCTATCCGCCTCCCCTACGCTATGTGATGCAGGGCTGCCATGGTGGGACCATCGTCTATCTGGCCTTGTTGAGCCCTCCCTGTCTCGACACGCCCTCAGACACTTGTGTCCATGCACATTAACATTCCCATCTGATGGATTCTGTTTTGACAGACGCATGCACAGGTACACTCGTTTGTGATGGTGTTTGCACCTCGATATAGATGGTTAGGAGTCGCAAGTGGTTTTGGGGTGGTGATGATCCTTTGGAGTGGGCTAGCATGCATATGGCTGTGGATTTCGTGTGATCATTGAAGTGAGTAGTTGGAATGTAGTTCTGATGGCCATTCTGTTCTTTTTCTTTTCTTTTGGTTGACAGGTATCTCCTCCCCTTTTGCCACTGCCATCTGTATGCCACTCCTGCAGATGGGTTTTACTCCCGACACCTGCTGCTTCGTGTTAATCAGTGGAGCAGCATTACGATCTTATGGGACGATCGCCAATGGCCCACATGCCCTTACGCAGTACTGGTGGCTCGGAGCAACATTTCGGCCTTTCAGCTGGACTAGTGCCTCCCCATTGGGACGGCCCTGCGGTTCTGTGCGCTTCCATGTTGCCTTTTCGTACGTGAATGTGGCTCTGTGTACCATGAGGGAACAGGACGACACACAAGTAGTGGCTGGTCATTTCTTGCGGATGCAGCCCACAATGGTGATTGGTGTTTAGGAGTTCATGGCCTGATGGCTGTATGGGCTTGGTGGCTTTGATGTGCATTAAATTTCTATTCTGATTTGGCCCGTGTAGCGTTTTTCTTTGCAAGTGATGTGGCATATGCCTATTTGGGGGGCGATGTATTGTGAGGAGATCTGCATTGGGTTCCAGCTTCGGAGTTTAGTTGCGTGGTACTGTACTGGGCGCGTTTGCCTACTAAGCCCGTGAGGTCAGGGATGGGGGCTGCCAATATGACAGTTTGAATGTTGTCATGCTCAGGGGCGGGGGATTGGGTTTTGTGTGACAGATGCCGGTCAGCCAGGTGGACTGGTGGAATGATGTGATTCTCGGAATATGGCTGGTCACAGGTGCCTGTGTTTGCGTGCGTTTCTTGGTGGGGGACTGTGGTCATGTCCATTGGGATGGCTTCTGTATTCGTGCCATCTGTGCCCTGCAGCTCCCATTGGCCCCTCTTGTGTTTCTTTTGTTCGTTGCCATGCATGGGTGACTTGTACATTTCAATGGTTGCATTGTGGCTTCATTGCACCTACGGGGAGTTGTACTTTGTGGGCAGGGAGCGGTGTACAGGCACTCAGTGGGGCCGTTTACGGTTGATTCGCGATGCCGTACTTCTCACCATGGCGGAATGGTACATTACGCCATGCCTGATGGCGTTAGGTACATGTCCGCTAGGGTCGGAATTGGCGTACCGTTGCGCCATGGTGGTGTTTGCGGTTTCGCATGGCGCGCGCGCGCGTGCTTGGTGCAGTTAGCGTTGGCGTTCACTACGGTGTCGCTAATGGCTTCGTACTTTGCGGTGACGGGTCATAGTCGCACCGAGCGCTATTCGATGGCGGTATTGCATTTCCGCCATCGTTTTCCGATTTCCGCAAGGGTCGTAATGAGGGCCAATGGCAAGTTGTTGTTTTGGCCGGAGTGGTTTATTGGAGGAATTCAATGGATTAGCGATGTTTATAAGAATTTGAAATGGATTGAATTTGATGAGTTGTGCGCAAGCTTTAATGTTGGTAATTTCTCTATCTCAGATTACAGGAAATTGAAAAGATGTATTGGTGAAGTTCACTGTAATGGGAGTGTAAGCTCAGAGCTTTTCACTAACGGTAATCAATCACTTGCAAGCAGGGTCTATCATCAAATTGTTGCAAATTATAAAGAGAATACTGATCTGTTAAACGAATGGAGTAGAAGACTGGGGTATGAAATCACTTCTGATATATGGCTTGAGAGGTGTGCAAATGTGAAGCTTTGCTCGATAAATTTGAGTGAACGCTCGAGGCAAATTAAAATTCTCTGATGTTTGCTGATGTTGCAAAAGTAAGAAGGGCAGTATGGAACATTTACTTTGGGATTGTGTGCGAGTCTGAGGCTTTTGGCATGGGGTGTGCGATATGTGCCTACGGGTTTTGAATCATAATGTCGATTTGGATTTCAAAACAATGGTCATGGAATGTAGTGCTTTACTTGAGAACCTTTCATTGTTAGAAAAGACATTTTTGTTCACGAGTGCTTTGATATGCAAAAAAATGATTTTGTTAAGTTGGCCATCCCAAATTTCACCAATCCTTGCGGACTGGATACAGAAATGAACTGCTTGGCGAGTATTGAGAAAGTTATTTACAGAAAAATGGGGAAGTTGAATTTACTTTCTTGAATATGTACTAGTTCTGCTACATTGATATAATATGTTGTTTTTCTTTTTCTTTTTTTTTCCCTCTCTCTCTTTCCTTTTCTTGACTGGTTATACTATATGCCAATTTATGTGTTACCATCTGTCCATTTACAGTTTGTTAAAATGTAAATAAAGAATATAAAAAAAGTAATATTGGTAAAATATTTCGTGCCCTACTCGTGCCCTACTCCATTGTAAAATGATGTGGTTTTTGACTACTTTTTGACATTGTTGATCCCCACTGGTACATTCTTATTCAGCAATACCTCATGCAGATTTCAATACCATACCTCTTTGGCTATGTTATTGAAGCAGTTGGAATGACACTCCACCACTGAGGGTAAGAAGGCCCACCTAACAAAGGGCATGTGAACGAGTGCCCACATAATAGATTTCATGGCCATCAACTCACACTGGGTCACCTTTTCCCATACAGCTCGTTAGCCAAGCCCAGGCCAGCAAGCTGCCTTGTGTATGGAAATGACTGAAAACAAGTCCCACAAGGGAACTGATATCTGGGAGAGGGTAATGGAGGTTGTGCATATTGGTTCATTCCCTGTGGTTTACAGGTGGGCTTTATGGCCACAGACAATAGGTCTAATGTTGTAGTTTTCTGGAGTATAGTTGAATCTATCACTGTGTCCTACTTTGCCCCTGTCCTCTAACTTTTAGTGAACTACTTTATAAGCCATTCCCCGCAACTAGATGAGTTTGTAAGCAGGGCCCAAACGATGTGTGGCTATTTTATGCACTCCTACATTACCTGAAATATGTTAGGAAAGCTGCAATTGTGCAACCAACTCTGTTACAACTCCTGTAAAATTGCAATGCAAACTTTGGTGTTCAACCCTCCACATGTTAGAAACATTCCATGCAACGCAGTGAGCAAATACTGTAAATGTGGCATCTGACAGTTGTAGAGTGCCTACTTAACACTACATAGTAGAACATGCTGGACAATGTTTGTTCTTTACAGCAGACTCTAGAAGAGACCACATAGCATCACCTGCACTTGCAGTTTGTCAATGTCAATGGGCCTAGTAAGATCGTTGTTTTGTCCTCCCTTGTTCCCCTCCCTTGCCTCGTCCTGCTCTGAAACACTTGTGTATGAGCGCAATACAAATAAAATATCATATCATATCATAGCATGCTAGCCTGCATGCTGCCTCAATCAGTGAGGTGCAGCAACTGTGGATGTGTTGGAATTAGAAATGTCAAATGTAATACATGAATCTGGAATGTCCAGTGCATTGGAACCAGGAACATTGGCTATAAATCTGCTCCTGCCCTACTGACAGGATCTATGCATATGTGGAATGAAAGAGAACATTGAATACCTACTGGCACCTTTTATTTTTTTACACATGGTTTAATATAAAGATGGCAACTTTGAAACCGCACGTGCATGGACATTAAGAAAATATAGGGGTGTGTCATTCGCAAGAGGACATGCTATCCCCTTGTATGGAGGCTTTAGAAATACTTTTAAAAGAACAGAGAGACAATGTGGGATACTACCAGTGCAAGAATATTTATCGGACAGTGCAGTCAAAGAGTGGAGAAATAGGGGAGGGTGTGGGAGAGGCTTCAGCCCCAGTCTAGCTTGGTACACAAATCAGGGACCCTGCAGGAATTCACTGGACCCACCTCAGATAAGCTGGTTGTTACCTGTGTCCTCAACACATGCCATGTTCATACTGATGGTGATTCACAGCAATTCAGTCTTGACAAGCAGTCAGTGTGGCCAACTGTATTTGCTCCATTAGCTAGGGAAAGCATAGGCCACCCCTGCCCGCTGCAAGAGTGCACAAAGAAAATGTTTTTAGAACTGCTGAGGCAATTCTATTAGCCATGAGCACACGAGATGTGTCAATGAAATGACACACACATTTTCATACAAATGAGCATTTTATTACTGCTGACTAGGGTTGGATGAAACACCAACCCCATTACTTGGAAGGCTGCACAATACATTCTTGATATGATGAAGATATGTGTGAAAGCCAGCTACAGTCACACAAATGGATGGGTGTGGGGAAAACGTTTGTGGTTACCTTACCCCTGGTTCAGTGATTTCCAAATTGAATGTTTTGTTTTTTCTTGAGTCTCATTTATTTTTCTCCACCAACCTGTGGTGTCCCTCTCTAAGTCCTAGAAATAAGCTGACATTCTGGAGATTCTGACTCAAATTATTTATCTCTACCAAACACCCGAGCCACTCTCTGAGGTCTTGTATTGTGCAAAAAAAACGTGTGGTTCTTCATCAGTTTATTTGGTTCTACACACCAGTGGAGCCCCTCGCTGAAAATGTTTATTGAGATCATGATCTGCAGTCTCTTCCTCTTATTTATTTTATTTATTTATTCGCATTTGTTTAGCGCACAGGCAGCCCAGAGGGCATCATGGCGCTTGTTACAGATATGAATATGACTTGTTGTACATACAGTGAAGTCATTACTTAGTTGCAAGAGAAGAATAGTAGTTACAGGAGAGGAGAAGAGAGGAGAGGAGGAGGAGAGAGTAAACGACACGAAGGAAGAGGAATTAGTTAAACAAGGTGGTTTTCAGTTTTTTTTCGGAAGGCAGTGAGAGAGGTTTATGCTCTGAGCGTGCTAGGTAGTGCGTTCCATAGCTTAGGGGCAATGTAGGGGAAGCTTATTCCACCTGCTCTAGCTCGTTTGATGCATGGGACCCTAAATTGGTTGGTGTGGCATTGCCTAGTTGGTCTGGTGGAGTGAGATCTGGCTAGCGTATCAGACAGGTATGAGGGTGCAGACAGGTTGATACATTTGTGTGCGGTGGTAAGTATTTTGAAAGTAATGCGCTCTTTGACAGGTAGCCAGTGTGCTGCCTTTCTGGCTTGCGCTATGTGGTCCCTTTTTGGTATATTGAGAGCTGCTCTTAGTGCATTATTCTGTGTTGTTTGGAGTTTATTGAGATTGGAGTTGGAGGTGCCAGCCAATAGCGCATTACAATAATCTAGTTTGGCTCCAATGGTGGCTCTGGCAATAGAAAGGCAATTATCTTTGGTTAGGAAAGGTTTGATGGCATTAATGAGCTTAGTGCTCGGTGCTGAGGCAGAAACAATGAAGTTGACTTGCTTGTCCAGGGAGAGTGAGGCGTCAATGTGGACTCCTAGTGTTTTAACAGAAGGTAGAACTGGGATGACACAATTGTCTATGCAGAAGTTGGTGTAGAGTGGGTCGAGGTTCGTGAGAGTGGATTTTTGACCAAGGATGAGAATTTTGGTCTTATCTCCGTTAAGACATAGGCCGTTCGTGGCCATCCATGCTTGGATGGTGGCGTATATATTCTGGAGGGTGGCTGCGTTCTGATGGTAGAGTCCTGTGAGCGGGAGGAGTACTTGGGTATCGTCAGCGTAGTTGGTGTATGTGATCCCAAGTGCATCCAGTTTATCAAAGAGAGGTTTGGTGAAAAGATTATAGAGGGTAGGAGCCGTACATGAGCCCTGAGGGACTCCATACCTGATGGTGGTAGGCTCTGCGTTAGCTATATTGGAAAACACTTTCATCACTCTTCCTTCGAGGAAGGAGGTGATCCAGTTTGTGGCTTGTTTGGAGAAATGTGCGGCCTGAGTGAGATGGTTAGTGAGGATGGCATGATCGACTAAATCAAATGCCGTCGAGAGGTCTAGGAGGAGCAGAAGGGCCGGCTTGCCTTTATCTAAAATTAGGGTAATTTGGTTCTTCAGATCTAGTAAAGCGGTTTCAGTGCCATGACCTTTGTGGAATCCGGACTGCCTTTTACCTAGGACAGCGTTGTTTTCCAGGTAGGACTGTATCTGCATGTGTGCAGCTTTATCTAAGATTTTTTAGAAGAAATGGAACCGTTGTAATGGGACGGTAGTTGTTAGGTTGGGCACGGTCCAGGGTTGGTTTCTTTAAGAGCGGGCGCACCCACGCCTCTCTAAGGCTGTCAGGGACTTTGCCCGTCTTAAATGAGGCGTTGATGAATGCTGTGATGAACGGTGTGAGGGGTGCCGCACACTCTTTAATGATGTTGGGGGGCATATATCGCCTTTACATTGAGATGGTTTGAGCTGTTTGAGGATGTGGGGAGCATCTGATTCGGTGATTGGAGAAAAATTGAATTTGGAGGCGTGCTTATCTTTAGCGGTATTGACGGAGAGGGTCTGTTGGGGGTGCAGAGCCTTGAAGTGTTCTGCTATTTTATTTTGAAGAAGGTCTATTTTGTTTAGCATTGCTGTTTGGATGCTATTGCACCAGGCTTCATCCTTAACAATCTCATCTGTACAGATTGGGGGGACGGTGAGCTCTTTAAAGATGGTGAAAAGCTCTTTTGAGTGGGAGTTGGCTTCCAAGATATGTTTATTGTAGGTTTCTGACTTCGCCTTAAATATGGCACTTTTGTATTTTTTGGAAATACAAAGAAAGTCTACTTTGGTGGCATCACAGGGATTGGCCTGCCATATTTTGAGGGCTTGGCGCTTGCATTGGCATTGATTTAATAAGTCCTCCATGAACCATGAATTGGAGTGAAATGATTTTTTTTCTTTTTTGTTTTCAAGAGGAGCTGCGGCTTGTGGCATGGGTGAGGGTGTCTTTGAAGATCGCTGCTAGAATGTTGGGGTCATAGGAGAAAGGAGGTGCTAGGCAGGGGTTGTTGAGAAAGGGACGTATATTGTCTGCTGTAAGGTTTTTGGCACTTCTGGCTAGCTTGGCCGGTGCGGGTATAAGTGGTTTGGAGTATGAGGATATGGGGATGCAGAATTGAAGGCAGTTGTGATCAGACCATGGAAGGGCTGTGTTGGAGTTGAGGGTGGAGCCACAGTTGTGATCTGCCACCCAATCTAAATACGGCCTTTATCATGGGTCGAGGCAGTAACTATCTGTGTGAATCCTAGATCTGTGAGGTTTCTGGCAAGAGTGGTAGCTGCTTTGTCGAGTTTATCATTGTATCCAAGGTTTAGGTCTCCTAGAAGCAGTGTTTTGGAAGTTTGTTTGATATTTTTTCCAAGGAGATGGTTGACTATGCCTGTGAAGTTATTGACAGGGCCTGGAGGTCTACATATGACATGAATGTTTACTGTATCTTTAGGGGAGAGGGTGAGTTTGGCTGAAAGGATGTCAGTGGTGTCTTCCCCGGTGGTGGGAGTCTGTCTTAAGGCTAGGGTGTCTTTAAAAATTAGTGTGACCCCACCTCCCGTTTTAGCTAATCTGTCCTGTCTTAAGATCGAGTAACCTGACGGTACAGTTAGGCTGATAGTATGGCCAGAGGCAGAATGCAACCATGTTTCGGTTATGGCTAACATATCTAAGTCTTGGCTGGTAATAATATCATTGACTTCTAAAGCGTGGGCGTTGAGTGAGCGAACATTTAATAGAGCACATTTAAGGTGTTGGATCTTTTTTGATTGTGGTGGCTTGAGGTCGGTAATTGGAATGAGTTTTTTGGTAGTGTGAGTAGGCTTATTAGTCATGTGATGTCTGGGAGGAGCGAGCGTCGGAGCCCTGTTTAGGCGCTTGTGGGTAATAGTGTATGGCGGGCGGCAGGTCTTAGCGTGAGTGCGTGAACCTAGGCGTGAGTTCCTAAGTGTTACCTGCATGGGTGTGGAGAGGAATGTTAAAGGGAATGTGCGTGTTCTGAGTCTGTACTGCCTGAGTATGATCTCGGGCATTTTGGGGGGAGTAGCGTGTGTGGTGGTGTGCCTTAGTTCCATGATATGGCTGTTGGGTTGCCCTATGGGCACGAGGTAGGCAATACTACTAGTAAGTAAGATGTAGACTAAACCTATGAGGATGTACAGTGTGTGGGCGGTGTACATATTGAGATAGGACAGCGAGAGCTGGGATGCTATATGGGTTAGACAACACAATAGCACAGTGGTCTCTAAGTGACCATAAGGCACAACACAATATCACAGTGGTCTCTAAGCGACCATAAGGCACAACACAATAGCACAGTGGTCTCTAAGCGACCATAAGGCACAACACAATAGCACAGTGGTCTCTAAGCGACCATAAGGCACAACACAATATCACAGTGGTCTCTAAGCGACCATAAGTCACAACACAATAACACAGTGGTCTCTAAGCGACCAAAGGCAACACATAGCGCGAGTAGTGTGGATAACAACTACACATACGGGCTAAATGCAGATATCAAATGGCCAGGCATATAGGTGCTAAATGCAGTTATCAAATGGCAAGGCACATATGGGCTAGATACAGTTATCAAATGGCAAGGCACATATGGGCTGAATGCAGTTATCAGATGGCAAGGCACACATGGGCTAATGCAGTTATGAAATGGCAAGGCACACATAGGCTAGTTGCAGCTATCAAATGGCAAGGCACATATGGGCTAAATGCAATTGTTAAATGGCAAGGCACATATGGGCTAAATGCAGTTATTAAATGGCAAGGCACATATGGGCTAAATGCAGTTATTAAATGGCTATGCACATGTGGGCAAGATGCAATTATCTGGTGGCAAGGCACAGGCACATATATACAAGGGGTACATTAGGCAGCTCAGGGCCTGCAAAATAGGCTGGTATACGTATGCAGCTCAGGGCAGATATGATATAAGTCAGCTGGGTGGCCAAGCAGGATCAGGGTGAATGGCGCTGGGCAGGAGGTACAAAGTTAGCAGGTTAGCCAGTACTGACGTACCTGTTGTGGTATGAGTACTTGCAAGGGTCCATACTGGGCTGATGATCCTACAGGCTGGGGAGAGTGCAGAACTGCAAGGGGTCGATTAGGCAATAATGCTACCGGTGTTGGGGATTTGCGAGGCTCAACCTCGTTGTGCAGCACAATTAGCTACTTTCTTTTGTTGCCTTCTCCCGTGGGTCGGCGCTCATCTGGGCGTAGGCGGCCATCTTGGAGGGGACTGCGCTTCGTGTGTGATCATTTATAACGCAGAGGGCGCGCAACTTCACAGCTCTATTGGTGTAGGCAATCTCCAGTACTTGTGGGCAATAGTTGAATGTGAGCGAGTGAATAGTTAAGGGGATTCAACTCGTACGTATAGCCAGGAGCTTACCTTACAGGCCAGCATAGAGAAGGCCTGTTCTGCCTCTGTTCATTTTACTCTGCCTCCAAGCGGATCCACTCTCTGAGCAATACCATATGCTCTTATGCTCACATCCTGTATATTTTTCTTCCATTTATTTAGCACTACCAACCGGACGAGGGACTCTCTGAGTGCTGGCACCACACTTAAAAACTGTAGGTTCTGCCTCCAATTATTTGGCTCTACCAAACCGGTGAGTTACAATCTGATTTCAACTACAGGACTTACAAACTGGAGGTTTAGATGAGAATTGTTGGGCCCTACCAGCTACCTTGGCCAATACTTCAGTCCAAGGCCCACACTTAAAAAGTGGAGGTTCAACCTCCATTTTATTTGATTCTAACAATCAATAGAGTCACCCTCTGATGCATAGTACTCCACAAAATGTGGAGGTTCTAGTCCAATTAATTCAACAATACCAACCAGCAGAATCACACCTAGTTATGTGTTCAATTGCTTCAATGCATTTGACTTTACTTACCAGCAGAGTTAACCTGCCTTTTCTCTGCAGTTTTCCAGTATTCCATGACTCCTCTTTCACCAGCTTCTTGGCCAGTCACTAGCGATGAGCTGGAGTGTCACCCAACACGCCCTTATTGTCTTCTTCACCACTGGAGCTGGACGCTATAGCTGGGTCTAATACATGTGATGCGCGCTCATTGTTCCCCTCTTTGTGAAGCATTTTACAATGCCTGATCAGGAAAGAGGTGCCCAAGGCGCTCTTACTTATGCTAGCACTCTGAATTGTCTGATGGCAGAGGTTGCATATTGTACTGCCTGTCCCACCCCTGACGTCATACCCTTTTGTAACCTGAAGTAGTCACACATCCATGACCGTTTGGGAAGTGATGTTAGGTGTAGGAATTACTTATATTTCCACCCTCTTAGAGATAGCATGAGCATGTCTTGCCTCCAACACATGAGTCAGAAATGGTTCAGTGGCACCCTCCTAAGGTATCTGCTGGGGACCCTTCTCTGGCATTTCTACTAGTAGACTTTAGTCTCCTCCATCACTGCCATCTCTTCCCCTCCTCTTTGTCCAATGTCGCCATGCACATTTGTAGCTACTTCTCCCTTTTGCTATTTGAGTACAACCAACTCCAAGATCAAGATACCCACTCCCCTTGTACAGGTACCTCTCAAGTGAGTCTGCAGCCACATAAACTTTCTATGGATTGATAGCCACATCCTCCTCCTCATGTCCATCCACCACCTTCCCCATCATCAACTACCGACTCCCTCTCATCAACCTTTTGTATTTTTTCAGTTTCTTTAGATGACAGACATGGAAGAAAAAAAAGATAAACTCTGTTTTACAGGAGAATACGGCTAACATGGAAGAGTAGACAGCAGGCCTAAAGACAATAGACAAACAAGGGCTAACATAGGGATAAAGAAATCCCAAAAAAAACTAAAATCTGCAGATAAACAAAGGAATTAAAACAGGGATAAAGAAGCCCTGCAAACAAATAAAAACTCCTCCGAATCACTCATATGCTCTCCCAAACTCAACAGAAGCACTTCAACACTCTCGCAAAACCAGCAATTTCAGTTGGTTATGTTCGCTCTTATGTCAAAAGCCATACCAAGACCTCAAAGGAAGCAGGATGAAATTGGAGCATTTAAAGGCCGTGACATTTGTTTTCGATTAGTTCATACACAGATCAAACTCCTATCTCTGTTCTCAGGCCACCCGATTGAACAGCAGGCCTTGAACCATGCCATGAGTCCTGTGGCAGTTTTTGACCCTTAGGAAAATCCTCAAGAATGTCATGGTGATGGTTGAACGTGACTGGAAAAGCTTGAGCTTTCCACCAAACACATGTTGAGTTTGAGCAGTCCTAGTGAAAGGAAAGAGGTTCGCAAAATGTCTCCTATGTGGGCCAGCAGTCAGAAAAATCCTTCCCATGACTGAAAAAATCTTTGATGTGTCATTTAATATTTGTGTTCAATCAAGCGTATAGGAACAGTTTAATGATATTATCTGCAGTGAGGCAACCATATGGCAGGGT
Source organism: Ambystoma mexicanum (assembly GCF_040938575.1). NCBI lineage: Eukaryota > Metazoa > Chordata > Amphibia > Caudata > Ambystomatidae > Ambystoma > Ambystoma mexicanum. The sequence continues at coordinate 244,434,870 of NC_090932.1, read as the reverse complement.
AGAAAGTATGAAGCTATTTTGATTTAGGATAAATAGTGGGGAATATTTATGAGATTGAAGATGTGAAATTGTATTATATAAAAGGACATGTGAGGTGGGATATTACTAAGGGTGTAAGAATAAAGTATAGTTTCAGAGACCTTTATTCATGAGTAACAGTACTTCGGTTGTCATTCAAGTTGGGCATTATACTTTAGAAAAGAGTAAGAATTGTAATGTTTGCATGGAGGGAAGCCTTAGAAGAGAGAAAAAAGAAGAAGAAAATCAGACAATATTATTATGTTAAAAAACTTAAATATGTTTAACATGTATCCAATTGTACTGTTGAAATTACGTTTAAAAAATGGAACTGGATGTTGTAGTAGTGGGAGGATGTGTTTGTGTTGAAATGGGTATTGTTTGGAGCACAGCAATAGCAAAGGGTGTTGTGGGTGCAGGTTATAGAAGCTGGTACTATTTCTTTAAATGTAGTATTTTGAACCCGGTGTGGTATGGGGATTGTGCCAGGGAGGAAGACGGACATGGCTCTTCAATAAATATATATATATTTTTCTGAAGATTTATTTTGTGGTGTTAAGTCCCCATTTCAAGGTTGGAATGGGTGGGTAACGGCCTGGCATCTCAAGTTACCGGCCCGAGCAAAGCAAGGGCTATTAACGAGGGATCCAGGCCATTACCCCCCGCCATTTCAGCCCTTGACATAGGGACTTAATGCCATTAGCACCCAGGGTTACCAAAGCGGTAACCCAGGGGGGTGATGAAAAATAAAGTTCTTTCAGTCATTGAACGGGACGCCACGTGTGTCCTTTTCAGTGACTGAAAATACTGTGCTAACATGGCCACCATGTAAAGGGAAGGCAGGGTTGCGTACCAAGGCCCTTTTCCCTTTCCATAGAGGGTGGAGAAGCTGGGAAGCTGCTGCGGTGGTCTGTGCCACCGCAACACACAGGTAAGTTGGGTTGGGGAGGGGGATTGGTAAAAGATAAAAAGAAATGCGGGGATGGAGGGTCGGCAAAAGATGGTGGCCGAGGGAGCCAGTCACCAGGAGGCTTCGAATGCAATTTGAGATTGTAGGTTTCAGCCTGCGTTTCTAGCCACCTGATTGGCTGGTTCCCTCGTGCCGGGTGCTAATGATGGTTAATGGTTCAAATAAAAAGAAAATAGTAATAAAGGAAGAGTTATTCAGGTGATTCTTTTCTTATAAGACTTTATATCTGTCATGTGCCTGAAACAGAAGCCTTGATCTTAGAACGTGGTATAATTGTATTAGGGCAAATGTGTCCTACATTCCACTGTGCCCTGCATGTGTTCGAAAGTTCACATACGCTGTGCAGCATGTATAGAATGATAGCGCTACGCTATCACTGTTAGAGATGGTGTACTTTAGTTCTACCTTTATTTTATTGGGCTCTAACAATCATCAAAGCCACCCTCTGAGTCATAGTTCTCTACTCAAAATCTGAAGGTTCTTTCTCAATTAATTCAACTCTACCTACCAGCAATGTGATATTTGTTGTGATTCAAAAGAATTGTGGCACAGATGTGAGCACAGAAATTGTAAAGACATTATTTATGGCAGTGGCCTTGGTGTTCGTAACTTGGTAACTTGGTAACTTGGTCGCAGTTTGCTTGCATTTAATACTGGATCCTAAATAAAAAGGTAGGAATGGTATTTTAGTTCGAAAAAATAAAATAAAAAATTGGGAGAGAAAAAAAAAATCTCTAACATTAGTTGGTATTTATTACGTTGTTTCTAAACTCATGTTGTCTCTACAGTCCAGTTTGGGCTGCTTGTGGCATTGTCAAAGTCATAACCCCAGGACAAGTGGCCACTGCCATTGCCACAGGCAGCAGCCTGTGCTGAATGGTAAAATCTGTGCTCTGGGCAAAGTGATCATTATCCATTGCCACAGTTCATGGCAGGTGCCCTATAAGGTTGAATTTGGGGGGCATGACCAAAGCCCATTTCCTAGGTCAAATAGCCATGGCTATAGTCAGTTGGCACAAAGTGTGTGCCTGAGTGGGGTAGGGAATGGTTGAAGGCTAAGCATACGTTAAAAGGTCAGCCATTGTCACCAGTACAGAAGGTGTGGGAACATGGGTGATGATTTGAAGATTGGCCTCTGGCCAAATGACTCTATACAGCTAGTGGACACAACCGGGGGATTCTGGCAGTTTGCCATGCCTCAGGTAATTGTGAAAAAACAAAGAAATATTGAGGCTGAGTACCACCAGGGAAATACACCAATCACAGGCTAAAAAGATTCACAGATCTTCTGGCAGTTTGCCATGCCTCAGGTAATTGTGAAAAAACAAAGAAATATTGAGGCTGAGTACCACCAGGGAAATACACCAATCACGGGCTAAAAAGATTCACAGATCTTTTATTATTATACAGTTTAAAAAGCAAAACAGATAGCGATCTGGCTCCCAACAGCTCACAGTCTGTACCATCTGACATGGAGAGGTGAGAGAGAGCTGAACATCTAAAAACTTGCGCTTTTATACAATTCATGTAATATTGTCCAACCTATCCTCACATTAATAATTTGTGGTCTAGAGTTCGTGCTTAGTTCACATACAGATTTTACAATATCATGCGAAGGATTGCATAAGTTTGTATTTCCATGAAGACACAGTGGTGATGTATGTTCTCAGATCCCGCGGTAAGCCTTGTTCTATGTTACTACACAATGTATTTCAGCTAAAGCATACGCTCGTGGTTTGTTCTTCATTGTCCCAACGTTTATACAAGGATGAGGCTTGTGAGAAAAGACAACACTTGAATGACAGTTCATATGAAGCACAAGGTCTCTTTGCTCCGTCTAAACAGTCGGCTCTCGGACAACCTAAACATTAACAGAACTCAAAGGTCAGAAGTCTTGGCTGCAAGTCAAAAACATAGTCCACCATTTTAGAACGTAGAACACACGAGTGGAAATCAAAATGGCAGATGAATCTTAAAATGGCGGCAAAGTTAACCCAAAAATCAGAACTTTGCAACGTGGTTTTCCGTGTAGCGCAAATAGGCTTAGGCCAATATAAATACTAAGGATGCTCTATATAATTACCGTTTAACAAACCATCCTTTTGGCCTTAGCCAAGAGCCTTACTAAAAATATTCGCTTTACTTGTAACTCCACGTTTCAGTGTCCGTATATCCTGAATCACATTCATCAGATATGTCGATTGCCATCAAATCCTTGACAGTTATATTCTTCATTACAAAAACATTAGTCATCTTCTCGGGTGTGTGTATTTTTGGTCCTAATGTTCCTATAGATTGCGTACAACATCCCCCTAACATCGAACATATGACAGGGAGACATTGTATGCAACAACAACAGAACAACAGAATACCAAGGATTATCATTAAGACTGAAAAGAGTTTCCATCCCCAAGACCATAAAAAGCCCCAGAATCAAGTACTAATATCCCAGTTTCCCTCGGGAACATGTACTTCTGTACTTAGGACGTGCAGATTTTGTATTGCCTTGAATATGGTAGGGGAGGAGTCAGGTACGAAAACACAACAAGCAGATCCCACCATTTACATACACCACCACGCTCAGCCAGGATGATGTCTAACACCAACCGGTTCTGTAGAGCCACCAATCTAATTGCTTTCTGTTCTAACATCATGTTGTAGAGTATATTGGTAGTCCGGTTGATGGTTCTCTCCAATACTCTTGCTAGTCTCCTAATATCCTCGGAATTCATGATCTGTCCCCAAAATGGCACAAAGGATTTTGCTACATCACCCATGACTTGTGAAGGAGTATCACCGTTCTCGTCTGCCTTGGACGAGCCCTAGAGACCTCAGAGGTCCTAGCTACATATACCCCTGGTAGCAAGATACCCAAATAACAAGTACCCTGCCAATCCCTAGGTAGCCAAGGATAAGCTTCATTGCCACAAATGAAATAAACAGGATCACCTACATACAAGGGTCTGTCCTCACTAGTCAAATTTGCAATATTCGTACAACCCTCAAAAGTACCCATTGACTGAGAACCATTTCTTTGTATGCAGAAGGAAACAGAGTTGGGGCTGTGATTGATAGTATAGGAAGGAGGTGTGGCGTCCCGGTTGCCTACGGGAGCCATCTTAATAGAAATTAGCAATTGGAAAGGTATAGAAAGTCTATCAGAAGGCCTAATAAAAGCAACATTAAGCTTGCTCCTATTTGCAAAAAGGGAGCATCCCAGAGGCGTCAGGACTCGCCTTTCAAATTCATTTAAATTAGTCCCGTCAAAGTTCCTGAGATGCTATCATTCCAACGACCAAAGAATAATGCCTTTAGGGTGGCATAGCATGCAGTAGTTAGAGGTAAAGGATGAATATACCAGCCCAACCCTTTTTCCCTGTGTTGTGGCAGATGCAAACATATGCAGCAATTAGTTCTGTTTAAGATCGCATGGGTTGCATTCATAATTAAAAAAAGCGTATTGTTGTGATAACTGTGTGTGTGTTGGGAATCCCTAGGAGATAGAGTGTCCAGATGCACAAAAGGAGAAGACATAGTGGGAACACTGTCAGCGGGTATAAGAGTTTAAAGTGGACGCACCCCTTCAATGTACCAAAACCCAAGAGCAATTACTACTGTCAGACCAGTTAACATAATTACAAGAAAACAGTACGTCCTCAAGGACCATGGATTTTTCTGTCCAGTGTCTTTGTTAGCCCACAATCGATCCGTTGCTCTGTACGAGTGGATATAGCAGCAGTGATTGTTCCTCAAAGCTCTTTCCCAGAAAGTTTCTGTGATAGACTCCGTAAGTTTGTTTGCTAGTGATCTCCTGACCACGTGATCTTTCTTGATTGAAGATAACTTTTGCCGGTCCCAGCCACTTACTTATGTTTCAGCGCGAAAGTGGCAAAGAACGAGCTCAACAGTCGTTTCCTGTGGGCACAGCGTTGCTGTGCCGTAAGTCTAGTGCCAAGGACGCAGATCATACCTTAAGGCTCCAAGTACTGCGTGATCTGCGAACCAGTGAGACGTTGCTTCCTGATGGAAGTGGTGGAACAGAAGCAAGGTCGCTTCAGGGTGCAGAAAGATCCAAAGAAGAATTCAGAGACAAAGCAGGAGTCTCCCCAGGCTCAGGAAGAGTCTCCAAAATACCCTTAATGTTGTACAAGACTGATTGATCACCAGAAGCAGAGCAAGTAGTTTCCTTCTTTTTTTCTCCGTCATGAGGCAAAGGGAAAGGTATCCTCTTGATGTGTGTTGCGTGTATCCAGTGTTGTCTGCCAGCTACTTGTATAGCAGTCTGTGTGGCTAACAGGACCTGAAACTGACCTATCTAGTGTGGTGCGAGGCTGGATGGTCACCCGGTCACTGGGTTGAATTCTGTGATGTGGACCCTTGTTTTTAACTAGGAGGGCTTCTCGCACCTGTTGATAAATCAAATACAAGTTTTGAGTTAACTGGTCACAGTATTAAGCAAGGAGCAAATGCTCCACTTCTTTCAGTTTCTTTGGTTTTGGCAGGTTTCAAATGTTAGCTGGCCTCCCCATTATAATCTCATAGTCTATAATCTCATGGGGGAGAGCACAGTTCTAGTCTGTGGGGCTGTCTGCACAGATAGTAGCGCTATAGGTAAGGCGTCCGGCCATTTCAAATTACTACTAGCACAGACCATTGCAAGTTTATTCTTCAGAATACCATTATGGTGTTCTACAAGTCCAGCACTCTGAGCATGTCTAGCCAAATGGAACCATTTATCGATCTGTAATCCTGCGCATACTTGCATACTTGCAGAATAACAGCAGAATAACAGCAGCAATAAAATATGGACCATTATCCGACCAGATGACCCTCGGCAAACCAAACCTAGGAAAATATTCCTTAAGCATGGTTTTCGCCGTTGTCATTGTTGCAGCATCTTTCACAGGGAAGGCTTCAACCCACTTGCTAAAGGGACAAATGACTACAAAGACATATTTGTAATTATTACAGTGCTCCATCTCGATGAAGTCGAAATGAATCACTTCAAAAGGTACAGAGGGGGACCAAAACTACCCCTCAGTGTCATTCTACTCTTCCCCGCATTATGCTGTAAGCAAACTATACAATTCTGGACAAAATGCTCAGCAGTTTTTGAGATGCTGACATTCACCCAGACAGATTCTAGTACTTTACAGATTTTCCTATCACATATGTGAGTGGGACCATGAGCCATTGTAACTATGGTGATGACATATGCATCGGGTAGCATCCAACTTCCTTTTGAACTGTCTACCCAACACCCTTCCTCATCCAAACTTGCTAAACCCTCAGCCCAGTGTTTAAGTTTGTCTAGAGTGGCATTAGCTTGAATACTCTTTATTGAGTCAATCCCTTCATCTACTATACTGATATTAGTGGCTTCCTTTGTAACATACATTTCTGAATATAAATTAGTAGCAGTCTGTTTAGCTATCCTGTCAGCAAAGGTGTTCCCTTTCCCTACATCATCTACTACCTTCTGATGTGCGGCGCACTTCATGATTGCTAATTAAGTAGGAAGCGCAAGTGCTGAGAGTAGCTAAACTATCAAGGTGCCATGCTGAATTTTTGTTTCGTGTGAGGTCAAGAAACCTCGTTCTGCCCATAATCTACTGAAGTTGTGGACCATCCAAAAGGCATACTGGGGGTCGGTAAATATATTCACTCTAAAACCTTTGGAAAGTTCACAAGCTCGAGTCAGTGCAATAATCTCTGCGGCCTGCGCAGAGTTATGCAAAATTCTCTTGGTTTCCACAATCGTGCTTAGTGTAGTGATGGCATAAGCAACAGTGGATGTACCATCCAGAAGTTTGAAGCAGGAGCCATTGCAAAACAGCTCCCCTTGTGGATCATTCAGAGGTGTATCATTTAAATCAATCCTGCCTTTAGTTTCTTGCTTTGTGGTACAATGGCAGTCATGTGACTTTCATCATTGCAAGCAATATCTTGCGGAAGAGTTAACAATTGAGCCGGATTCAATACACAACACCTCTTAATTTGGATATGCGGTGAAAATAGGATCAGTTCATATCTTGTTTTTCGCGCGCAAGTAAGGTGTTGCGTTTGCGTACTATTTAATAGAACGTCTACAGAGTGAGGTACCATCACGGTTAAAGTATGGCCTAGGACCATGCCCTCACTTAGTTTTACAGACGCAGCAGCGACAGCTCTCAAACATCTCGGCAAAGCACATGCAACAAGATCAAGTGTGGAGGAAAAATAACTGCATGGTCTTTTCTTCCCCCCATGTTCCTCCGTTAATACAGCCAAAGCACATCCATCACGTTCATGCACATACAACTCGAAGGCCTTATAATAATTTGGTGTGCCCAAAACTGGTGCTGAACACAGTGCAGTCTTGAGCAGATCAAAAGCTTTCTGGTGTTCAAAGTTCCACAGTAGTGGCAAAGAAATGCCCTTCTTTGTCAATCCCAACATTGGTTTGATCACTAGTGAGAAGCTTGCGATCCACTGTCTACAGTAAGAAGCCATTCCTATCAAGGCTCTGACTTCCTTCTGTGTTTTTGGGACAGACATGTGCTTAATTCGTTCAGGTGTCAATCTTCTTCCCTCCTTTGACAGGAGATAGCCTAAATAGGCGACCGACTGTCAACAATACTGAAACTTTTTAATTGAAGCTTTATGCCCATGCTTTGCTAGATGAATAAGCAATAACACATTGCCTTCCTTGCAAGCACTTTCTGAGTCTGCAGCTAAGAGAAGATCGTCAACATACTGCAGCAATCTACAAGTAGAAGGCAACTCAAGTGTATCGAGCTGTTCTTTCAAAGCCCTACTATAAATGTTCAGACTCTACCTGTACCCTTGTACAGGTAGAAACAAGGGTATAGGTAGTGCAAACAAATATCTACTATCCACGGGTATGGGAATGCTGAAGAAGGCATTCTTCAGATCCACCACACTGAAATGAGTATCAGAAGCTGCAATCATCGTTAGTATCGTCATTACATCAGGGACAATTGGAAATTGTGGAGCAACAATCTTATTGATAGCGCACAAATCGATAATGAAACAGAACGGAATCGTATTATCCCCTTTTTTATACACCGGTAAATTCGGGCTATTGCACAAACTTACTGCAATTTCTTCAATTACTCTACGATGTACAAAGTCGGAAACTATAAACTTCAAAGCTTGCTCACCATCAACTGAAATCTTATATTGTAGAATGCGAGGCTGAAAGGGGCCCATAGGGGACCCTGACATCTATGGAAACAAGGCGAGTCACCACACACGATATATACGCCAGACATGAGGTTGTATTCCCAAAACTAGGGTTTATTGCAAAGCAAAAGTCTCAGTTGGCCAACTCGGTCTCACGCCCCGCGACGTGTATCTCTAGACCTCGAGGGACGCAAGAGAGTGAATTACGTACATCAGTTACATATATACAAAATGCATATCAAACAATCAGCTATGACATGTTTAACACCCCCCTTTATTAGGTTTCTTTGAACTTGGTGTGATGATTGACATCTCCAACTACTGTGACACCTTCAAACATCTATTCTAGTAACAATTTGCCATTTGTGAGTTTGAAGGCATCTTTCAGTTGTTGAATAGAACACAGCGCTTCTGTTCTTGGAAGCGAGCTACATACGGGGGGAAGAGTTGCATTCCGGACCTTGCTATCTATTAGGTGCTATTCGTGTCCTGGCAGCCGACACGCTCTAGCGGGCTCAGCAAAGGGGGGCCATAAGAAAAGTATAATTCAAGCCTTTAGCAGTATTATTCTAACATATTCTACCATATAACGAGACTGGCTGGCAGCTGCGAAATGATTAAATGCCCTGCAGCTCTGCTTCAAGGCTACATTCGAGAGGGAGCCGGGCATTCTTCCTGGCGCTGCCTACGTTTGTGTTTCAACGAACTCTTGTTATCCTCTCGGCCCTGCGGCCTTGTCCTTTTCACATACAGACAACAATGTTTTACAGTCGAGCAGTGTAAGCGGAAAATATACTGAGAAGCAATAGGAACAGAAAGCAATGAGCAATGGTTAGAAAACAAAATTGTTACATCAAAATGGCCGTTCATTGGCAAACTCGAAAACCTATATTCTGTCATATCGTGCATGAGACGGTTGGCCCACGGCCACCAAAATGCGTTTGCGGTCACAAAGTAGAGATATCCATTTTTCTAGACTGACAAACCCTCCTTTGGCCGTATGCCAAATGTCTCATCTATTTATTGAAACCTCCTCTAGTGATGATGAGTCTGAAGTACTTATGTCTGAATTTTGCATGCTATCGTAGACATCATCGTCTTCATCAATATCTATTGCCATCAACTCTTTAACTGCTCTCACCTCATTTGGATTTGGGTCAGTTCGACCATGAGGTTGTTTTGTCTTTGTCATCATATGCATACATCCTTCCGTACATCCCTCAGTTACCTCAGCACAAACTATGGGTAGACAATGTATACAACAACAGCACGTTAGGAATATTCCAAACACCACTACTAATATTGAGATCAACTTCCATCCCCAAGAACGTAGTATTCCCCAAAACCAAGATCCTATTCCCCAGCTCCCTTCTCCAGTAGGGAGTTCAGAGTTTAGGACGTGCATTTTCTTTATTGCTTCAAAGATCGTGGGGGAATAGTCATCGACATAAACGCAAAATGCTGATCCCACTATTTTGCAAATTCCCCCACGATCAGCCAGGATCGCATCAAGAGCCATTCTATTTTGCAGCGTCATTAACCTGATTCCTCTTTCTTCCAACGTCATATAGTATATCTGTTGTTGTGTTTATTGTATTTTTTAGGATTCTGGACAGTTGTCTTATATTATAGGAGTTCACTATCTGCCCTAAGAATGGAATGAATGATTTTGCTACATCAGTTGCTATTAAAACACCCTTGTCAGTCCTTTTGACTCTAGTTCTGGATAATCTGGCCATGGCTGCTGTTTCTAAGAGGAATACTCCTGGGAACAGTAGCCCTAGGTAACATGTACCTCCCCAGTTTCTGGGCAACCAAGGATATGCTTTCTCTCCACATATAAAATAAACTGGATCACCTACATATACTGGTTCTATTTCCCATTTTAATACCACTGTATTCATGCAACCAGTATATGTTCCGACTGAAAAAGAGCCTTTCTTTTTTAGACAAAAAGGGACGGTTCTTGGGCTATAATTCACCTTGTAAGATGGGGGAATTGCATCTTTGTCTCCTTCTGTTCTTACACGAAACGTCATTACAGAAATTTTTCTGGTGGGGACAATCTATCTTGTCTATTGTGTCGTGTTATCTTTCGTGTACTTTTCCTCGTGGGCTCTGGGGCTATTACTTGTGCTTTATGGAAAATGGAACAACCCACAGGCTTCATTATTATCTCCTCAAACTCATTCATGTTGGTTCTGTCTAATTGACCCGTATTACTCTCATTTCATTTCCCATAGAACATTGCACCTAAAGATGCACTACATGCAGAACATAATGGTAGTGGCTGCACATACCACCCTATTCCTTTCCCAGCATGCTGTGGTAAATGGGCACATACCCAGCAATTTGTTTTCTTCAGAATTCCATGTGTCATGTTCATGATCAACAGCAACGTATTATTTCCAAAACCTTCCCTGTGTCTTTCTTCCATTGGGGGCAGGGTATAAGTGATCACCTGAACCGGGCTTTCAGTAGTGGATATATTAATTATTGGTAAAAACATTTCTAATGGGTGTATTGTTTCCACCCACCATAATATTAGGGCTGTCGATATTGGTGTTACCACGCTCATAAAGCACCTTATTATTGTCAGTACCAGCATACAATTCGTTTTACCATGCGATTTCTTAAGCTTACAGTCTTTATAATTGACTCATTCGCAGCGATGGTGGTGCAGGAGGAGGCTGGAACCGGTCCCGGCATGTTTCTCGTCGTCCTTCTTCTTTCTTCTCACAGTTTGTTGTGGATATCTTTCTTTGTCGCGCTTGCTCTGATGTTAATAAGTTCAATGGAATTGTCACAGTTCAGTTCTGCCTGTCCTTTTTAGCCTGGATTCGATTATTCGTTTTTAGGCAAGATCACTTGTCCTTTCTTATACTGCTCAGAGGACCTTTGATCAGTTATCTTATCGCCTTAGTATCATGTGCGCCCAGCTTGTCCGCTCTGGTTCAGGACACATGTACTTTTTATGATCGCACCGAGGAGCCGCGAGTCTTGAATTGTCCGACATCCACAATTCCCACGCTTCTCTCCTCTACACCTCTGGTTCCTTCTCTGTCCATGAGCTGAACCAGAGGTTGACATAAACACCAAAAAGAACTGCAGATCACTTTGTCTGCCAAGGCCGCAAGTTGTATCGCCTGGCTCCTGGTATCGTATGATCCGTGAACAGTGCCGGTGCACTTCCAGATTCAGGCTCAAAGTCAGCCTGTGGCACTACTGCAGGTGCTGGTGTGCGCCGCGCCAATGATGCAGATCCGTTCTTTGGCGTGCTGGCAAGTGCTGGTGGGGGCCAAAGGGGTACACGATTTGTTTCTGCTGGTATTTGCAAGGCAGATTTCGTGTCGGCCAGCAGTGATGTCGATTCTGCTGTGCAACGTTGGGGCACTCTTTGCCTTTCCCCCTCTTTGGCAATCGTCTCAGGCTTTGTTTCGAGTTTCACTTCTCGTTTTGGCAGATTAGGTGGCAGCTTACTGGCAACAGTTTCTTTCGTTTCTGGGACCGCTGTCTCTTTCCGGTCATCAGTGTCAGGCAAGTCTTTCAGTGCAGTTGCAATCTTCTTGGCATGGGTGGCATGGATCCATGACTTCCTTCTATCCACCCGTATTGCCGTCTGCATCGCCAAGAGTACTTGATAGGGCCCACGCCACCTGGGTGCTAATGATGACTTTCTTTCAAAATTCTTTGGCAGTACCCAGTCTCCTGGCTCCAGCGCGTGCCCCGGACCGGTGTATCTCACTGGTAATGCCTCCTGCACCTGCTGATGAATCAAACGCAATGTCTGCATTAAAAGGCCACAATAAGTACTAAGCACAGGATGTTCTATCTCACTAAGTCGTTTTGGCTGAGGTGCGCACTAAACATTCGCCGGCCTCCCCATCACGATCGCGTACGGAGAGAGCCCAGTTTTAGCCTGTACAGACGTACGCATGCATAATAGTGCTATTGGTAATGCATCCACCCAACTCAACTTGCTTCCCGCACAAATCTTGCTAATCTTTGATTTAAGAATCCCGTTGTGCCTCTCCACAAGACCGGCAGAACTCGGATGCCTTGAACTATGGAATCTCTCATCAATCTGAAGACCAGCACATATCTGTAATACCACTGCACCTACAAAATGTGGTCCATTATCAGACCATAGGACACGGGGCAAGCCAAATCTGGAAAAGTACTCCTTCAACATTACTTTTGCCGTGCTCACTGCTGTGCAGTCCTTCAAGGGATATGCCTCCACCCACTTACTGAATGCACAGATCACCACCAAGACATATTTTAAGTTTTGGCAGCTCTCCATTTCTATGAAATCAAAGTGAATCACCTCAAAAGGCATAGAGGGCGGGCCAAAACTGCCCGTTGGAGTCACTGTTCCCTTCCCTACATTGTGTTGCAAACACGTGATACAGTTCTGCACCAACCTCTCTGCATTCTTTTTTATGTTTGCATCCTGCCAAACTGTAGAAAGGTGCCGTATTATTTTCTTTGCACAGATGTGCATAGGGCTGTGGGCCATTGTGACCATTGCAGTCACGTACGAATTTGGCAACATCCAGTTTCTAGTTCCCTTGTCCACCCAAAAACCCTCCAGATCCAACTTAGCAGATCCCTCCACCCACCCCTGTATTTATTCGGCCGTAGCTTCGGCCTGCATTTCTTTGACAGTGGCAACTCCATCTTCTATCATAGAGGGTACTTCCTTTGTCTGAACCGTCATCATTTTGGTATTCAAATCAGTGGTAGTTTGTTTCGCAATTCTGTCTGCAAAAACGTTTCCCTCTCCTACTTTACATGTTATTTTTTTATGTGCCTCGCATTTCACTATTGCTAGGCGCTTTGGAAACGTGAGTGCAGACAGCAATCGTACAATCAAAGGGCCATGTTGAATTCTGGCACCATGTGATGTCAAAAACCCTCTCTCAGCCCAGAGACGACCAAAATTATGAACCACTCCAAAAGCATACTATCAGCATATATATTCACATTCAAATTTTCAGAAGTCTCGCAGGCTCTGGTTAATGCTATTATTTCTGCGGCTTGTGCTGAATTATAGGGAATTCTTTTGTTTTCTACAACGCTCTCTAGGGTAGTGATAGCATATGCGGCAGTTGTCGTGCCATCTGGTAATTTAAAACATGAGCCGTCACAAAATAACTCTCCATCTGGCTCTTTCTGTGGGATATCACTTAAATCAACTCTCCCCTTGGTTTCTTCCTCAGTGACCATTAAGCAATTGTGGGGGGGTGATTTATTCTTCCCAATTTCTTTTATGGTTGGTGGCATTAATTCTGCAGGATTCAAAGCGCTGCACCTCATAATTTGGGTATGGGGCGCGAAAAAGATAATCTCATATCATGTCAATCTAGCAGAGGTGAGGTGTTGCGTCTGTGTCCTATTTAATAGAACGTCTATGGCATGTGGCACCATCAAAATTAAAGTGATCCCCAATACCATCCCTTCCGTTTGTTTCACTGACGCAGCAGCCGCCGCGACAGTTCGCAAACATCGTGGTAGTGTGCGCGCTACAGGATCCAGCGCAGAAGAAAAATAGCCGCACGGCCTATTTCTTCCACCTTGTTCCTGTGTCAAAACCGCCAATGCACATCCTTCACTTTCATACACAAATAGTCTAAAAATGTTCTCATAATTCGGCGTATCCAAAACTGGAGCCGAACATAATGCAGTTTTCAATCCATCAAATGCTTTCTGACATTCCTCCTCCACTGCAAAGGCATAACCGCATCCTTTCTAGTTAAATTCACCAACTGCTTCACAATCAACGCAAAATTACCAATCCATTGTCGGCAATATGAAGCCATGCCTATTATGGCTCTGACTCCTTTTTGTGTCTTTGGAATAGGCATACAAGAAACACTTTCTATGCGTTCTGGCGTTAGTCTTCTCCCTCCTTTCGAAAGTAGGTAGCCCAAATAGGCCACTTCTTTTCAATTATACTGAAATTTCTTCAAACTAGCTTTATGGCCATGTGCCGCTAGGTGTGACAGTAGTAATACAGTGCTTTCTTTACAAATCTCCTCTGTGTCTGCAGCAAGCAATAGATTGTCTATGTATTGCAAGAGTACACAACCAACGGGTAATTCCAGCATGTCTAGCTGCTCTTTTAATGGTCTACTGTAAATACTTTGACTTTCTGTGTAACCTTGCGGAATCCGCGTATATGTAAAAGATCGTCCTCCTAATGTGAACGCGAATAAATACCTGCTGTCCTTGTCCTTGTCCACTGGAATACTGAAGAACGCGTTTTTCAAATCTACTACACTAAAATATTCTGCTGAAACAGGTATCATTGTCAATATTGTAGTGATGTCTGGTACTAGAGGAAATTGTGGATCTACTACCGTATTCAATGCGCGCAAATCAATTATGAAACAGTATGGTACCTCATTGCCTCCTTTTTTATAAACCGGAAGAATCGGGCTGTTGCATGTACTGCCTGAAATTTCCTCGATTACTCCTAATTTCGCCAAATCTGTAACAATACTCTTCAATACTTTCTCACCTTCAGCCGAAATTCTGTATTGGGGTATTCGTGGTAGGGTAACACCTTCTTTCAAAATGATCTTTACTGGCTCTATCTTTAAACATCCTACATCATTGTCATGCATTGCCCATATTACAGGTTGGTACTTTACCCCTGGTAAAGCTTCGGAGATGAATTCTGACACAGGGGCATCGTGTGGCCAAATCGTTAGAAACACTCCGTCTGCCGTGCAATGTATAACGGAACCTAGTTTTTTCAACAAGTTTAATCCCAACAAGTTCTCCCCACAATTGTCTGTTAAAAGGAAAGGACAATGTTCAGTGAATGGTCCTATAGTAACTGTGACTGGTTTGGACACTGGCTTTATGACTGGTGTACCTGCGAACCCTACGGAAATATACTTTTGCCCTGACAGTGGTATATCCGGAACCAAGTGATGGTCTATTGAACACTTCTGTGCTCCTGTATCTACAAGAAAGCGCTGCTCCTCATTCCCAACTCTCATTTCTACGTAGGGTCCTCTCTGATTCACAGGAATAGACACTGGTTCCGACCACTGTCCTGTGCTGTCCTATGGGGGAAATAACCCATCGTCCGATGTTTAATCATTACTATTACTGTAATACGTGTTTGGCTGTGTATCGAAAACGTTCCCACTCTTTCCTCTATTTCCTCCACTCTGGTTTCCATATTGTTGATTTTGCTGTCCCTGACTCTGGTTGGGGCATTTTGGTTTTGGCCTTGGTTTTGATTACCTGCGTTATTGTGATGCTGCTGCATACTATTCCTATTTGGTCCATTCGCTCCTGGGTGTCCTCTATGCTGTCTCCTCTGACCAGACCCATTTCTATTCTGTAGATGCGGACATTGCGCTCGCCAATGTCCTTCTTCCTTACAATACGCACACTGATTCGGTCCCACTGTTCCCCCATGCATACTCGAATTACTCCTTCCTTGTGCGTTCCCTCGCCCTCTATTATGTCCTACTACTTGCTGCATTAATACCCGTGTCTTCAGATTTACCCTATCACTCTCTTCTTTTTCTTTTCCCGCAGTCACTCTGCGCTCATAATATTGGGCCATATGTAATACTTCGCCCAACCTTTTTGCTTGCCATGCACTTTCTGATGTCATTATTAGATCCTGAATTGGAAGTTTTAACCCCCTCACATATTTGTCAACAAATAACCTCTTTCCCGCTTCCAAACCCACATCCTGCCCACTGAAGTCTGTGAATACTTCTTCAAATCTATTAAAATAATCTGTAGCCAACTCATCCTTACCTTGTACACATGCAGTCAATTTGTCCCATTGAATTCTTTTCTCTGGGACAATTTATTTTAACTTCTGCACTATACGTGCTGGTAATGCCACCAGGTTTGCTCCTGGTGTCCCTCCAACTGCTTTATTCCTGTCTTCTATTATCAAGTGCGCCCATGTGGCGCCAAAGGCTGTTGGGTTATCTACCTTACTTATTTGTTTCCATATGTCTGCTGGCAGGATCACCGTGAATATTAGGTCTATATCACCCATGGTAAGCACGGATGATTGTAAGCAGGACTCTACTTCCTTGTAAAACCCTGCAGGATTCTTTCTTATATCAGGAATCGTCTGCTTTATGTTGTTCACCTCCTGTCTGGAAAAGGGGACATGCACATATTGGGCGGTGTAATGGGCTGGTGTTACCTGTGCCGCAGCGCCGTCCCACCGCCACTTTGGGCACAAAGGTAGGTGGGACCTCTCTCATAGGAAATGCCCCACTTACCACCCCCCCTCTTAGATGTAACAATATTCCCATATCCAACGATAGGGCTGTTTCTCCTGTCCCTCGCTCTAGTGCTCTTCTATATGCTGCCATTATTTCAGGTGGGCTGGCCTTATCGTTTTTTAAATCTTTGTCTAATAAATTTTCAGCCATCGACTGTATTGCTTTTCTTTTCATGGGCATGGAATATTCATCAAATATCTCGTGTATCTCCATTGTGGGAATACTAGGATCCGACATCCATCTAAACGCTTCTCGTATACATACTTTTAACTTATCGCCCCTTTGTACTGACGACATTGAATGTCGTATTTGTATATATGGCTCTACAGTTTCCTTCCTATTTCTCCCGATATCCCCACTTCTGTACCCAGGTGTAGCAAACATTTCGGCATAATCATTATCTAATTCATCTTTAAGCTCAAAAAGTCTACATACATGTTCTCTCACTTCTTCATCCCTCTCCCTACAGTGTGCTAACGCATTCAAATCTAACAATCGCTGCGGTGGTAATTTCCCAATCAACTGTTTCCATTTCTCCACCAAATATTCACCCATGCATTCCAACACTACCTGTCTTTCGTTGCTTCTACAGAAGTCCTATATCGAAGCCAATGTTGCCGTCCCATCATTCCCGTCTATATACATCTCTGCCTGTTGCTGCAATTCCACCTTCCTTTCTTTGCTGATTGCGCTGCGAGTTACCCTCGTGCACCCCCATTGGTCAGTCCCGCCTCTAGCCCCCGTGGTTTCAACTTCAACACCGGGAGGAACGGACGGTACAGAGTCTGTGTCTGAGGTGGCAGGTGCGGAAGGGACAATGGGAACAGGGAGTGTCTTTTGTGGGCCTGGTTGGCTAATAGGAAGTGTTACGCGTGCGGTCTGTGGCTGTGGGAGGGCTTGAGCTACCGGAGGGGGAGCTTGAGCTACGGGTGGGGTCTGGGCAATAGCTACTGACGTGTCTGGTCTTACTTCTGATCTTTTGCCTTGTTTTGTATGGGTCAATATATTTTCTATCAATTCATCTGCTATGTGTAATTCGCGTTGTGGGTATATCTTTTCTATATTGAACTGGTCACGCCTACCTGTCCTTCTTAGACTCTCAGTCCACTCCTCCTCTTCTTTCTCTTCCGCTACTTCACCTTTCGATTTATGCCTGCGCGCATGCTTTTCTCTGCTTTTAAATCGGAGCATAGCTTCCTTTCTCCAGTCTTTAAAAGTCTCAAATGCTGCAGGACGTGCTTTCTTTCTTATCAACACCCTTTCCAGGTTGTCTATCCTCGCTATCTCAAAACTACCATTAATCAGCCACTGATGGTCTTGTTGCTTTCTGGTTTGCCTATGCCAAGTCTCACAGAATATTATCGCACCCACTCCATACTTCACATACATATCATACGCCGGCGTTCCCCCAGGTGGTACAATTTGGTCATCTTCCAAAGATTGTCTACCACAGCGGAAAAACCCTGCTAAGGTGGACAATACCCCAGGCATGTTTCAACCTTCCCCCTGGTTAATCAACCTTATCTAGGGCTTTTGATTTTGCAAAGTCAACTCTCAACCAATATCAGGATTACTTTGAATCGGGGAATGACTCACCTGATAAATCAAGTCGTCTGTATACTGACGCACCAAAGGACGTTGTGTCTGCGTTTCTTGGCCTCCGCCTCATTTCTGGACCCTCACCTCCTTGTTCTCTAACCAGGCAAGTCGATCAGGGATCAGATGTGTGCAGATCTGCAAAGGAGTCTCTCATCACTTTTACAGGGCGCCCCGAACACCTCTTGATCCCGACTCGATCGTCCCGTCCTCGCCGTTCTCCGCCTTACTCAATTACAACGTTATGCGATGGAACAAGTGGGGGAGGGTCCCTATTCGGGCGCCATCTTCAAAGAGGCCCCTAGGGGACCCTGACATCTATGGAAACAAGGCGAGTCACCACACACGATAGATACGCCAGACACGAGGTTGTATTCCCAAAGCTAGGGTTTATTGCAAAGCAAAAGTCTCAGTTGGCCAACTCAGTCTCATGCCCCGCGACGTGTATCTCTAGACCTCGAGGGACGCAAGAGAGTGAATTACGTACATCAGTTACATATATACAAAATGCATATCAAACAATCAGCTATGACATGTTTAACACCCCCCTTTATTGGGTTTCTTTGAACTTGGTGTGATGATGGACATCTCCGACTACTATGACACCTTCAAACATCTATTCTAGTAACAATTTGCAATTTGTGAGTGCGAAGGCATCTTTCTGTTGTTGAATAGAACACAGCGCTTCTGTTCTTGGAAGCGAGCTACATACGGGGGGGAAGAGTTGCTTTCCGGACCTTGCTATCTATTAGGTGCTATTCGTGTCCTGGCAGCCGACACGCTCTAGCAGGCTCAGCAAAGGGGGGCCGTAAGAAAAGCATAATTCAAGCCTTTAGCGGTATTATTCTAACATATTCTACCATATAACGAGACTGGCTGCTGCGAAATGATTAAATGCCCTGCAGCTCTGCTTCAAGGCTACATTCGGGAGGAAGCCGGGCATTCTTCCTGGCGCTGCCTACGTTTGTGTTTCAACAAATACTTGTTATCCTCTCGGCCCTGCAGCCTTGTCCTTTTCACATACCGACAACAATGTTTTACAGTCGAGCAGTGTAAGCGGAAAATATTCTTTGCGAAGCAATAGGAACAGAAAGCAATGAGCAATGGTTAGAAAACAAAATGGCGATTCTTGTTACATAAAAATGGCCATTCATTGGCAAACTCGAAAACCTATATTCTGTCATATCGTGCATGAGACGGTTGGCCCATGGCCACCAAAATGCGTTTGTGGTCACAAAGTAGAGGTGTCCATTTTTCAAGAGTGACAAGGCGACTTAACTCCTGGTTTCAAAACAATTTTAACGGGCTCAATTTGCAAAACACCAACATCATTGACATCAACTGCCCATAAACAGGCCAGAACTTCACTAAATTCTGGCAGCAAAGGTCTAGTCAAAAACTGTGAGACAGAAGATTACTGAGATGAAATCGTCAAACGCACTCCATCCGAAGAACAATGAATTACCGCATTTAATTCCTTCAACAGATTCAACCCCAACAAATTCTCTCCACAGTTCGTTGTCAGAAGAAACAGACAGTGATCTGTGAATGGCCCCAGTGAACTCGGTACTGGCAGAGAAACCGGACTAACGACTGGCATGTCAGAAAACCCTACAGAAACGTTATTCTGCCTTGACAGTGGAATTTCTGGAACCCCTGAACGATCAATGGAACACTTCAGTGCTCCTGTGTCTATCAAAAATAGATGCTTCATATTCCCCACCATCATTTCAACATAGGGACCTTTCTGATTAACGGGAATAGGTGTCAGTTCCAGACCCTGCTTCGGGCTGTCCTAATGAAACAATATATCGTCGAAGACTAGATCTTCAGAAAGATAGGTAGTTGAAGGATTATCGAAAATATTTCTGCTATCTACACTAGGTTGCTGATTATGTTGCGAAAATGGCTGAGAATTTTGAGCGAACTGGCTTCTACCAGGACCCCCTACCCCAGGGCGGCCTCTGGATCGTCTACCAATGACACCATGGGGGGCATTATGAGGTGGGCGGTAAGGGATTACCGACACCGGTAAGGGCACCAGTGCCGGTAATCCCTTACTTCCCTACTACGAGTTCCCTTAGCGAGTAAAACCAGGTGTTAAGGAAGGGACCCGTTAAGGGACTTCAGAGCTAAAACGGGCCCGCTAATAGAGGGCCCGTTATTAGCTCCATCCCCATTCCCATTGAGCCCTATGGGGGCTCAATGGGAATGGGGAATAGTTCCCGGAATGGGGACTTACCTGGTCCTCCAAGGTCGGAATGACCCGGTAAGTCCATATTCTGGGAACACGGACCCGGCATGCGGTAAGGGGGTAGCCATGCCGCTAATAGCGCTATGGCTACCTTCAACCTCGTAATGACCCCCCATATGTGTTATTCGACTTTTGCTGGAGGATCGGGCATTGTGCTCGCCAATGACCCTCTTGTCTGCAATAAGCACATTGGTTTGCGTGTACAGGACCCAATGGAGCATTACTTTGTGGAACGAATTGACCTCGGAACTGCGTACTTCCACCTCTTGGCCCTCTGGCCATCTGTTGTAATAATACCCTGGTTTTTAGATCTCCGCTTTTCTTTTCGATCCTTTCTTTTTCATTATTGACTCTATTCTCGTAATACTGAGCCATATGCAATACTTCGGACTGTGATTTAGCTTGCCATGCACTCTCGGAATTTGTGACTGGATATCAGGCAAACAATCCACGCACAAACTCATCCACAAACAATCTTTTCCCTGACTCTGTGCTTAAATCCTGTCCTCTAAAATCTGAGAATACTTGTTCGAACCGATTAAAGAATTCGTTAGCACCTTCCGATTTTCCTTGAGTACAAGCAGTGAGTTTGTCCCAGACAATCCTTCTCTCTGGAATCAAAGGTCCTCATTACACAGTAGGCGGTGAGGGTTTACCGGTACCGGTATTTTACCGGTACCGGTAAACCCTTACCGCCTTACTACGAGGTCCCTTTGCGGGTTGGAGAATTTAACGCCTGCTTTTTGCAGGTGTTAAAAACCAACCTGCAAAGGGACCAGGGAGCTAATTACGGTACCGCAATTTGCGGTGCCGTAATTAGCACCTTCCCCATTCCCATTATTCCCTATGGGGCAAAAATGGGAATGGGGAAGGGCAATGGGGGAAGGGGGAATTACCGCCGCACCAACCTTGGAATAGGGCGGTAATTCCCCTTTCCACCAAGGCAGTGCCGGTATTTTACCGGCATGGACCAAGGTGCTAATGACCACCGTCCGTGTAATGAGGCCCAAAGTCTTTAATTTAGTTACTATTCTATCTGGCAAAGTCAGTATCACTTGTGGCTGTCTTTCACCAGCTTTCCTTTCTCCATCTAACCTAACCAAGCTAGCCCATGTGTCACCTAACCATGCTGGATCATCTACAGTCCTAATCTGTTTCCATAAATCAGCAGGCAGGATCACAGGAAACAACAAATCTATATCACCCAGAGTGAAAACTGACGAATGCAGGATGTTATGAAGATGAGGCGGACACAGGTAAGTTAGGTATGTGGATTTATTTAGGTTAATAAATCAGAAAAGAAGACCCCACATCTCATGGGCTCCCTTCCCTTCAGCTCTCTCCTCCAACTGTCCAATTTAGAACCAAGCAAGAAACCTGCATCAACATTCCATTACATCATAATGTATTCTCTCCTCACTAGAGAGATCTCCTCTCCAAAGGAGATCCACTACAACACAGGACAGATCCTATTTCTTTGTAAAACCCTGTTGGATTTTTCCTTTTGTCTGGAATCGACTGTCTAATAGTATTCATTTCCTGTCTTGAGAACGGGACGTGAACAAACTGCAATATATATTCAGCTTCAAAATCAATGGCTGCTGCACCTGTTGAAGCATTAGCCGGAATCTCAACTTTAGGAACGAATGTCGGAGGAATCTCTCTCATAGGTAGCTGAGAAGTAGGCAACTCCAAACGTTTTCTAAGCAACAGAGCCAAATTGAGCGCTAAATTGATGGAAGCAGTATCAGACGCAAAAGCTCTTTTACAAATATTCAATAATTCTGCTGGACAACAAACTGTTTACTTCATACATTCATCCTGCAGGTATTCTACCATTACCTGTAATACTTTCCTCTGCATTTCCGGAGTATACTGACTATACGTATCATATACTTCTACGGGAGATATTGACATATCTGAAATCCATCTAAGCGCATCCCTCGTGCAAATTCAGGTTTCCACACTCATTGACTTACAAGGAGGAAGGAACTGTTTCTGCACGTAAAAAGCATCCAAACTATCACCATCTACATCATCATTCTGTAACTGTTCTAACTCCTTTCTAAACTCAAAAACCCTCTCGACATGCTCATGCACTTTCTCTGCAGTATCCCTTGAATAAGCTAAAACATTCAAATCCTTCAACCCTTGTGAGACATCCGTGTCCGTCAATCTATTCCACATTACAGCCAAATGTATCCCAATCACCTCAATAAAGACATTCTGATCGGGAATACTTTCTAGGTTAAGGAGTGTAGCTAAGACAGCAGATTTTTTTCTACCTTTCTCTATACATTGCTTAACCCATGCATTCAAATTTCTCCTTGTCTCTTTGGAAACTGTGTTCTGCGTTACAACTTTTGATTCATCACTCACCCCTTTACCAGCTACAAGGGGAGCAGAACCGCTTGGGAAAGAGAGAGTAGACAAAGCCTGTACAACAGGTTGTGGAGACACTACCACTGGCAACAAAGATGGATTTACTGGAACAGTAACAGTCGGTAAAGGTGGAGGTACAGGCGGAGGAGCAACAACAGGAAGAGGAGCAATAACTGGCAGTGGTAGAGCAACAGGAAGAGCAGGAATTGCTACGGGAGGAGGAACGTCATCAGGAAGAGGTAAGAGAACAGAAAGAGGTACATAAGGAGGTGGTGAAGTGGCAGCAGGCCTACGTTCATTTAAGAGTTTATCAATTAGCCCATCTGAGGCATGAAAATCTTTTGACAGATATATTTTCTGTATACCAAATTGAAAAGCCCAATCCATGTTTCTAACAAACTCTGACTGTTTCTTTTGATCATACAATAATACTGTGTCTTAGTTTGACATGTGATGATGTGCATGCTTCTCCCTACTCTTAAGTTGCTGCATAGCTTTCTTTTCCCAATTTTGTATTACATAAAATGCTGCAGGTCTAGCTTTTTTCTTTAACAATATGTATTGTAACTACTCTATTCGGGCAATCTCAAAAATACCATTGACTGGCCACTGAAGTTCAGAAACATGTCTAGTTATACTACCAATGCCGTACTTGACGGCCAAATTCCAAAGATTGTCTGTCTCTGCGGATTAATGCCCTCAAACAGGCAGACAATTTTCCAGGCATGTCAGATTACTTGTGTTACCTGGCATCGATTGTGCTCGCGAGTACAATTCTACAACCAAATATCAGGATACTTAGGAATCGGTGCACGACTCACCTAATTCAAAGGACAAAGGGAGGTCTAATCGGATTACAAAGGACCCTCGTGGTTGGTGATTTCAGCAAAGCTGCCCGCCGCGATATATGGACCCTCGCCAAGATGCTGCCTCGGTCCGCATGCTCACCACCCAGGGATCGGATCATGTAGTACTGTTGAGGTGTTGCGTCTCATCCAAAGGGGTCCCCTTTTTCTCACCATCCGATCCCAGTCCGATAGCCACTTCTACTCTTCAACAAGGTGGCATCAAATTTGAGGGTCCCTATTCGGGTGCCATCTGAAATAACAAAGAAATATCGAGGCTGAGTACCACAAAGGAAATACACCGATCACGGGCTAAAAAGATTCACGGATCTTTTATTACTGCACAGTTTACAAAGCAAAACAGATAGCTATCTGGCTCCCAACACTCGCAGTGTGTACCAGCCGACAAGGAGAGGTGAGAGAGACCTGAACATCTAAAAACTTGTGTTTTTATACAATTCATGTAATATTGTCCAACCTCTCTTCACGTTAATAATTCGTGGTCTAGAGTTTGTGCCTAGTTCACATACAGATTTTACAATATCAAGCAAAGGATTACATAAGTTTGTATTTCCATGAAGACGCAGTGGTGATGTATGTTCTCGGATCCCGCGGTAAGCCTTGTTCCAAGTTACTTCACAATGTAGTTCAGCTAAAGCATACACTCGAGGTTTGTTCTTCATTGTCCCAACGTTTATACAAGAATGAGGCTTGTGAGCACAGACAACACTTGAATGACAGTACATATGAAGCACAAGGTCTCTTTGCTCAGTCTAAACAGTCGGCTCTCGGACAACCTAAACATTAACAGAAATCAAAGGTCGGAAGTCTTGGCTGCAAGTCGAAAACATAGTCCACCATTTTAGAACGTAGAACACACGAGTGAAAATCATAATGGCAGATGAATCTTAAAATGGCTGCAAAGTTAACCCAAAAATCGGAACTTTGCAACGCGGTTTTCCGTGTAGCGCAAATAGGCTTAGGCCAATATAAATACTAAGGATGCATTATATAATTACCGTTTAACAATTGGAAAGTGACCATGGTTGCAGATCATGGACCATGCCCACAAAGCATGACTTGAGGAGAGCCAGGGCATGATCAAAGAACTTACTTTAGTTAAGGTTGCCTTTGGGCATGGCAAGAGGATGACACATGGCTGCATGGGCCGGGGCCATTGGTCAAGTGTGGCGTTATAGGTCAAGTGGGTGCAACAGGGGTGCTCAGTTCACAACCAAATGGCCTTCTCCAGTTAACTAGAGAATGGGCATGGATCATGCACAGTGGTCCAAACACGTGGCTCTTGGAGACCCATTGCAAGATTCTGCCCGGTGGCCCCATCAGGTGGGAGACCCAAATTCCCCACCCAGATAAAATTGCTGTAACTATGATGAGTGCACATTTAATGGCTTGGTAAATCCTGGTGCATGGCCTCGAAGCTATGTCCCAGAACCTGAAAGCCATTACATAAAAACACTGGTCGAATCCTAGTAGTCACTTTGTAGAGTACATGTCATTTGGACTTGCCCAGGACTTCCAAAGTGACCTGTATTTGCCACTGTCTATGGCAGGTGCCTCTGTACCTATTATCCGTGCCCTATGGAAGGTGCACAGAGAAAGGCTGCAAGCCATGCAAAGAGGATTCAGTTAATTAAGAAAACCATTGAAATTCGGAAAGAATCTATTCAGCTAAAGTAAAACAGCTATGTTTAAGGGAAATTATGTTTTCAATGCAAAACAACGCTCCCAACACATGTACCAGCAACCATAACTCTGTCACCACCAATGTAGCACAACCATAACTTGGCCACCACCATGCACTGATTTTCCCACCACATACGCAGCACAAATGACAGTCGTATACCCAAAGATCACAGAGCACATCAGGTTAGAAACCACATGGGAACAACTGGTTAGAAAGACACACTTTCGTTTGAAGTCCTACAGAAAACAAAGTCCAAATCTCACAGTAAAACATATATTTTGGAGACTCAATTCCCCATGTCAATCAAAGAAGCTAGAGGTGTCATGAGCAGTACATGTGTGTGGCCCAGTTATGGATGTCTTGCGATGATGGTGAGCGAGTTGTATTTGTTTTGGGAACCGTAGCTGGTGCATTTCTGGGGTCTTGTTATTTTGCGCTGCAACAATATCTTCCCTATGACATTTTTTTACTGGGTATAAAAAGGTGCACATAGCAAATCTTATGGTTAAAACATTATAAATGCTTTTATGAACACTAAATATAACAGCAGGCTACGACAAAACAAGATAGGATCATAGAACTGAAAACAGCATGGTCGGAACATATGAGAGAACGTTGCATACCAAAATCATAGTAGGGAACAAACCCTTGTTGATCAAAGATCTGGGGACAGTTTGGCAGGATGCTGGAGCTAAACACGTTCCCGCAGTATCCAGGAAATTCACACATCATGCTAGGTCATATGACTGAGCACAGCATGTCTGTCATGAGAGAACTAACTCTGTCCGTCGTGGATAATGCACGTGGCCAAAGCATGCTAAAATAACAGCAAACAAATAGCGCACAACATGCCAGGACCCCTGCAATTGACACTACATGTTAGGGCATGAGTAGTGAACACATATGGCTTGCAGATGACTTGTCACATCATGCAATGGAACATTATTGAGCTGTTCAAAATAGGATCATTTTGTTATAACCAAAATCATTTTGATCATTTTGTTAGAAACACGTGTGTACAGGCACGTTATAAATGACTCAGGTTTAAAAGTATTAATGCAAGAATGATGACCAAACCTGCACTCTCGTCTTTCAAGTAGGCTTGATGCTCCATTCTTGTGACAGTGCTGACAATCTTGATGTCAGGCAGCAGCCGCACCCCACCATCACTTTCAAATTCTACAGCTGGGCGTGCAAAGTGGTCCATGCCGCTTAATGTTATCTTAGGCTCATTGTCGTGAAGGACTGAAATATAGGCATCAATATCAGGAACGGTGATACAGGTGTCTTCCCCGAAACATCTGCAAAAGGAAATGCACAATAAATTAAAATTGTATAGCAACGCACACCAATTTGATATAGTTCTGTGTTCCCATTGTCCATAAAAGCAATGCTGCCTTTTCAATTTAGCATCAGGGAGTTTATGTGACCGATGACCAAGACCATGGACACTCACCACCCTCAGTAGCATATGCTACATGGTACAGGATTGCACATAATTAACCATTTGGCAGATTTTTTTTTGTTGATCTCCAAAAGCCAAACAAAATCTCAGAAGCTCCACTAAACATAACATTATAAGGTTGAGAATTTTAGGCTCAATGTGTCTTATTCACAAACATATTACTATGTCTTACCCTTGACTTAAATCTAGATCAGACTATTCAATTCACATGGAATTTACTATAAATACCTCTTACTACAAGCAATGTAAATGTATATCAGAGTTAGTCATAGTAAAGTCTTTGCCAATTGACCCCACAGAGCTGTGGCCAAAAAGACCTAACAATATTAGTAAAAATCACTTTAGCAAAGGACATTGAGGAAATGTGTGCAACATCTTGCAGACAATGTATCTTATTTTTATATAAACGTTTTTTTTTTAATTTAATCATACATTTCCAGAAACCCTTTGCTGTGCAACGCTCTCTGGATTTCAGAAAGAACCTCTGCACAAGAATTGTCAGTGGACATAATGGCTTGCATCGTGCTGTTCATTCTCTCAGCAATTTTAGCTTCATGTGACTAACATTTGGCTGGATGATGGCAAGATAATTTTGCATGCAAGCCAATTAAAATGCTTTATCTGCTGTGGCGAATCAGAAGAAGGACCCCACCGACTAAGTTCTGCCATGTTAAGTAGATGTTTATTTAAATAAAAAGAAAAAAACTATCTTGTCCTGCTGCTAGGAGGGAAATTCCCTGCCTAACCAACTAAAAGGATGCTCATCAAAGTCCAAAATAAGTAGCCCTTAGTCCAAATCCTATTAGCTAACTAGCCCTACCACCTAGGAAAAAAAAATCAAAAAAAGTAGGCTGTTGGCTTCTCCCATGCCCAATAACTTGTATCTCATTTCAAAAGGTTTCAAAGGTTCCACAATTTCTCGTAGCATAGTTCACAACCTTGCTGCAGACTCTGCATGCCAATTCTTACTTCCATATGATTCTATCTCTCCTGGAAGCAAAGGTTTTCTTAATAGGATTCCACCATTTCCGACTTAGTACCTGACAATGTTCTTGTTTTGTACTTAAGGATTGTTGGTACCCTCCAGATTCCCTCTCTCTTTCCATGTATGTTTACTATATTTCATGGTTCTTGGACTTCCCAAAGCCCTCTGATCTTCCAATAGGCTTGCTTTAACTCAACTTTGGTAGGACATTTGTGCCTTTCAATTTTTTCTGACTGCCACAACACTTCTGGCTTTCCCAGTTAAAAGTTGTGTTTTCGAAAAATCAAATGGAAACTATCAAGTGCTTTATGATATTATTCTTAGGTGGGTTGAATTCTGAAATGAATTTCTGCAATCATTTTTAAATCTGTTCACCAAAAATGTGGAGCACATATTTGTACAATATTTTCACATACTTATTGGGTTTTTAAACATTTAAAGTTAATTAATTCACTATCACACTGCACTGATTAACATAAACTTTTTTTTATATATCAAAGCACACAGCCGAGATGTGTTTTGATCTCACATTCGTTTTCGAGGTGTTAGATAAAGTGGATTGGAGTAATATGGCTTCCAATGTAACTGGAACCTTAAAACAAGGCCACCTCTGCACAGTTGCCACATTTCAACACTTCACTCCTGATACCAGATTATATCCACGTCAATAGGGGTGATTTGCACTTTCCTGTACCAAGCCTTCAGACCACTGTTCCTAAGGTTGCAGTAGCCAAAAGGCTTGGCACAAGAAAGATTGTATTGTGTATCATACTGACAAGCGCAGTTGGCTCTCACCTGCGTGACCCTTGGAATAATTTGGTTCTTAAACATGACCGCCACATTGGGTAAATTGTGAATGAAATGAATGCATATCATGTTTATCACATTACAATAATCTTGTGTTGTAGACAAGTTGATGTTTTAACTTTAGGTTGCACTTTATAGAAATTGTTTGAATGAATTAAACATATTTGTATTTGTTTTAACAAGTGTGAGCAAAGTTGGTTATGCAATTCACCATCTTCCTTATGGTTTTAAAAATAGTTGTTATTAGCTTGAAAAAGCTAAAATCTTTTGTTTAAAATGCGACCACTAGATTTAGGTTTTTAAAAAAATGAAGGTAAATCTATATATTTTTCTTCGAGAATCAAACACTTTAGCTATTTTTATTTTGTTTCGTTCTTGAATTAGGTCAAATAAATGTTTTAAGTTTCATACACAGCCGGTATTTCTCATGCAGTTGAAATTAGTTAAAGCTTGTTTGTATCTATTCAACAAGATTGTAATGTACTATCATTGTATTACTACAGTAAGTATGGGGTGTCACGGTATTAGTTTTATGACGGTACAATAACCTTCTTGCCAAATGACGGTATATCATGGTTATCGCGGTATAGCAGGTGGAGTTAACTAATCTTAACAAATATTTTCTAAAAGGTCATAAATTGTCAGATTTATCATCACAAACAAAACCATGCACCCAGGGCCAGAAATGGGCTTTTCAACATACTTTCCACTGAAATGCCACCCCTTGCTTGCACCAAACACAAACACAGGTGTGGAGAGGAGGGGGAGGAGGGGCCCTGCTGTGACTGGCAAAGCAAACTGAATAGCTTTTCTTAAGTGGTCATTTAGGCTTTTAGCTCCCCCACTGGCTACTGGTGAAGATGAACATGGTGCGATATTGATAATCTGCATGCCACAGATCAATGGAGTCTGATGGTAGTATACGTTTGTGCGCATACACACACACACGCACACGCACTCTCTCTTTACGTTACAGCCTTTAGTTTACTTCTGGGCCAAAAGGTGTTCAGTAATCACGGACATGTTACCCTTTGGTATGGCAGCAGGGAATACCCACAGAGATGATTAAATTTCGCAGTGTGACTTATTATATGTAAATTCAATGATAGAACCAGGGAAATCCGCCATTGTCATATGTTTAGAAAACATTATCCATTATAAATATATAAACCCAAAAGCCGCCAACCCAAAGTCCCGGGAGGATAGCTCAGCGGCAACGTGCGTGCCTTGGAAGCAAGACGACACAAAGCAACACAGGTTTGATCCCTGGGTCCGCGCTTAGAAACCTCTGGGTGTTTAAGCACGTTATAAATACGCAACTAAGACAAAAACAATTACGCAAAAAAATTAACAAAACCAATTTCTTTAACAGCGCCTCGATGCCCTGGGGCTGTGTGAGCACTTTAAAAAAAATGTAAATAAAAAAAAGTAAACCCCTTTCCTTCTTGGCACTGTATTTATTCTTCCTATTGCTAACATGTTGATTTTGTGTCAGGCACGTGTGGTTTATGGAATGGCATTAAAAACTGCTCAAACTGAAACTACTTGGCAGACGGCACATCCAACAGTGCAAGACCAAGACTGCGCAGAACTTGCTTACTGCAGCCTTTCCAAATCAGATTGAAAAGCACACTTAACGGTATGAACGGTATACCGGTATAAACAATGTGACGGTTATTATTGTTCAATTAAGTGGTTCATGGTATCTTTAACGGTATACCGTAATACCGTTGCATCCCTAAGTAAGTACATAGTTAGGATATTTTGAATCAATTGTTCAAAAGGTACTATTTTCTATCTATAATCGATTTGAAATTAATTATTAATTTAAAATGCCCAAACACCTTCCAGAGTGTTGTCAAAGCATGGCTTCACATAAACCAACATTTTGCAGTTTGGTACTGTGTGATGACCTTTTTTTCAGTGACTTCAGAGAGATGGTTCCTACTTTTCACTGTACACTCATCGTTTCACAAACCAAACATTATTTGCTCACCAGGTGGATAGGATGAATTGACTACTGTACTGCCACATCGTAAAAAGTGAAGGCATTACAATTATGCGGCCACACTACATATGAGGCTGGATATGTAATGCTACAGGGATGCGTGTTTATGCTGAGAAATAAACCTTAACATAGAGGAAAAGGGGATAGTGAAAGGGTCATAAATACCTATAGGTGACGACAGGCAGGAGGGCAATGTTGCCCAATCATGAAATGTAATTGAAATTAAACCGAAAGAGGTAATGTTTCAGCTGTTCATCAGTACAGGATTACTGTCATCTATTTCGAGTCACTGAGAACAAGGTCATGGCATTACACAAACCTGCAAGGTTTTTGTGTGTATGAAAATATTTGGAGCCAATGCACAAAGCAGCCCTTATTTTTAATTAGTGCTGCCTGCCAAAATGTATGGCAGCTACCAGTGAAAACGTTTGACAACAAATTGGATTTACAATGAAAACAGGTCTAACTAACTACCATTGGGAACATGTAAATTACTCCTAATTCACAACAAGGTCCCTCTTCTGCCATGTATTCAGAATCTGACATGGTATAACTTTACATGGGAGTAAGACAGTACAAATACTTTTGGGCAAATCACCCATATTTTCACTGTAAGTGAGTGATACGGGTACAGCCAAACTTTTAAGCGATTTGGGAGACATATTTGGTTAAGCTCATGACAATTCATGTTGATGAAATGTTGCTGTAAACATTGGGTTGAAAAGGTCAGAGCTATTCCTGTGAGCACGTACTCAAATCAAACCCAGTATGATTTTAATGGAATAGGTCAGAAGTTCAAAAACGTTCCTGCTAGGAATGCTCAAAGAAAGCAAATCCCTCAATGACTTAAATGGAAACCAAAATAAAACTTGGCAGCTGACAAAAAATGTACTATTTTTAAACAAGAACCACTAAGGGACTATTTGCAAAAGTAAAGGAAATAAAACATGCCCAAGGAATACATATTTAATTTGCATTACTTTGAGAAATGCACAGGTCATCTTATTCAGAAAGGTGGCCTGTATATTGCCAGGTTGCTGTAGCATTATGCTCTGACAAGTCTCTTTGCACGCGTTAGTGTAGGGAGCACATGTATTACTCCTTTCGCCCACGTGAATGCTGGGAGTGATTGTGAGATGTGTTAGCCGAGGGGAAAACATCTTATCCAATTTTGAGGGACAGTAACCTAAGTTAGCACTTCACTGCTGTTCCACAATCAATAAAACCATAAGCAAGTAGATTCATGTACCTTTCACCTTCCAGGTGCCTATTCCAAACCGTCATAGGCTAACGTGTTTGTATTCTGCACATTCTGATGGACTGCCCCTTTCTGAATTCAGGATGCATGTGCAGAAACATCCCCTTACTGATGGAAATGTGCATAGGGCATGACAAATGGAATCTGGATGTGTGTATCAAGGATGCACATATTGAGAAGGACTTTGTGATAAGGCACACATTTCTTGGGCACAAGTGGTGAGCTGTGCCAGCAAATATCATCACTCCACCAGCAACGTGTCTAATAATATGCCTCTTACTGTAGCCATATGTTATGTTTTTTTTTGCTCTGGTACAGAGCTCTTACATTTGTAATCCTACCCAACTAAATGGTGTTTGTTTAAGGGATGACAGAGTCTACATCATGCATATTTGTTATATGATTGATTCTGCCTCCACACTGCTGGCCTTTCTGAGGTCATTCACATGCAGCCACAAACACTCCCTACTGGTAAATAAATAACCTCATTAGTCCTCATGGAAGCAATCTCAGCAGGATTACACGTCATGCACCCCTAATGCTTGGCTAACTCTTCCAAGAGGTTCAAAGTATGTTATTAATTCCCTCTATTGCAATATTATAAACCTCAGTAATACTCTCAACCTCTGATGGATGAAAATCAGGCCCAGGCATGCCTGATATTTGACTAGCATTCACAAAATGTCTCACTTCAATGTAACTAATTTGATCAAATTTAAAATGAACGATGAAAGGCTGATTTCTTCTTACACATATTCAAATGTGGGACCTGCAGGTTACACATAGATCTCTACAGTATGTGCATTAATGGACTGAGATATCTCACTGCAGGTTTTAACATGCTGTACTACGTGGATACCATTCATAGATGCACCGGATTTCATTTCCTCAGGCCACCTTCCACACCCTGCCTCAACCACTTTCTCCCCCCTCAAGAGTTGTTTAAGTTGTTTAGTGTATGTTTTATTATTTCCCAAAAATCAGCCAACACCTGCAAAACCTCTCCTCACCTTCCCTGAAGATGTATGGCTCATAAAGGAGATACCTGCAGATGTGGGCATTCATAACAATCTACAGGAACTGGTAATTCTATACTGTCACGAGGGGATTTGCATGAGTCTGCGGCTCAACTCTGAGAAAGATTACCCAGGTCTACACAGGAGTAAGATGACTCCTTGTCAGAGGAGAAAATGTATCAAATTGCAGAACACATTTTACACATTTTTCTTGCCACTCAAAAATAGATTTACTTCATGTATTCCTTTTCACTTCACACATTGGGCACATTTTCACTCATGCTCATTAACACTAAATCATGTAGGTGGACCCTAAATGTGCCCATTAAGATTTCATGGATATCTTTAATATAAATGTAATGCAATTTGAACTACATGCTTGTGTACATTTACCTATTTCCCATTCAAGAACCCTTGCACATATCCTCAATTCACAGATATGACCCAGAGAATACCACTATCATTCTTCTACTGTTATTGATAGCACTTGGAAATACCAATCTTTCTACTTATCTGAAACAGCTTAGTCTTCTTAGGCCCAGCCATGCTGGTATGTATACCCTCTGTGTCTGGCAAGGTCCTGTCTCATCCCTCTGCATCACACGCATCTGCCTTCAACTTTCAACACCTCCCCCAATATTACAGCTTATGCACAAATTGTCATTCCCCTTGATTGTGCAGTCCACTGAATGAAATTATTATACAGCAGTGACAACATGCCATTTGTTTTAATCATGTGTTCATTATTGCATACTTCAAGGTGGTTAATAAACGCAACAAATATTTAAAACTGAATAGACCTTTGTGTGTTATTGTTCTTTCTGGAAGCATGAGTTTCAGAGGTCAGACCTGAGGGATTCCAATCAGCCAAAACCTTTTGCCCATCCCACTAAAAACTCTATAAAGAGAAGACTGTATACTTACAGATTATTTGCTAATAAATTACTCTGGCATACCCCAGATTTAATCCTGATGAGGGCTTCTTGATTCACTAAGGTATTGTTGTGAGTATTTTCTGTTTACAGCAGACTCACTCAGAGTAAGGGCCTCATTACGAGTGTGGCGGTAAGTGGTTAAAGGCGCCGGTAAGGATGCCGGTGCCGTTAACCCCTTCCCACTGCATTACGAGGTCCCTTAGCGGGTCCCACTAAGGACAGCTGGTTTTACCAGCTGTCCTTAGCGCGAGCCGCTAAGGGACCAGGAAGCTAATAACGGGCCTGTTATTAACGGCCCGTTATTAACTCCCTCACCATTCCCATTGAGCCCTATGGGGGCTCGAATGGGAATGGGGATGGGTATTTGGATTGGGGACTTACCGGGTCCTCCAAGGTTGGAATGACCCGGTAAATCCACATTCAAGGAACCCGGACACGAGTTTGGAGGCAGCCATGGCGCTAATAGCACTATGGCTACCTCCAAACTCATAATGACCCCCTAAGTCACGAGTAGGTCAGTGGTAAGTAAAGGTTACTCGTTGTAACATATGTGTGTACCTGTCCACTACTCTCTAAGCACTGTCAGTTCACAGAGTCAGAATAAGGGTGTTGCATGCAATTGGACAGCGTGTGGGTAGATAAATGTTTCTTCATTCAATTACTGAGCAGAGGATTCATGTCAACCGCATTGTGAGTTGTATAAATAACATCCAGCGATACACACCATCAGAAAGCATGATAATGCAACAGCATAGGCAGAATGCCGGTGCATACCTGGAAAATGCAAAAGCTGCATCATTGTTCAGTAAGAACACACTCTATACTGTAACTATGGCATACAACTGTAAGTGAAATATGCAACATTTGACATAGTGATCAAAGGTAGTATTATAATTAATGAATGCCTTATAATACACTTAATGTCAGAGATCAGTCTCTAAGCACGGGATTGGGATTCAAACCTGTGTTGCTCTTTGTACTTGTGCTTCCCAGACAAACATGTTGCCGCTGAGCTATGCTCCCAGCTCAGTACATGCTATAAAGTAAAACATAGGGCTGGCATTTTTTTCCAAGTTGTACAATATCCGTGAACAACTTACACAAGGAAACGACGAGAGAGTGCATTTGTGCCATGGTACAGATCTCGTCTTTCAGCAGTGTGCACCCTGTAACAGAGCAAATGTGGTTTTGCACACAGCACGAACCCAATTCGCTCAGTGTGCGCGTGAACACAACAGCAACATGGGCAGCAGATCACTTTCTACAACAACAGACTGTATTCAAGTGCATTTCCAAAACACAACACACATGTATAAGTACCGTGCATGTTCTATTTAGCACCTGCACATTTTCACCAATATAGTGTCCTTGCTGCATGTATCACATGTGCTGCACGTGGTACAGCAACATATGACAGCGCTTGTGACATTGACCCAATACCAGGTTCGCAGAATCCCATCTTCCCAGCAAACTTTGCACCATACTGTCAACATCAAAAACTGTTATATCTTTCACAATCACCCCACAGAATGAATGGAACGTTTTTGATATTTTGGGGGGAAGCATACCATGTGAATGGACTCGATGTGACTCGCAGAGCTGCCTTGTACGTGAGAGCAAGTGTAACTATCCACTCCAGCTGACTCCATGTCACTAGAACACCATGTTCAGCCTCCTTGGCTTTTGTTCCTTAAATAATTCATTCTGACAGTTGCACTCTTTTTTAAAACTTTTTTAGAATTACCCTCCGCTCATTTGAGTGGGCACGATTCTAAGCCTTAGCACTCTGGGTGGGGGTGTTGGCCAATCAGGAAGTTCGAAAATGTGGGCTGCATTAAAAGGTATGAACCTGAGTGCTTCTCCGCCATCACCCATAAACATATTGGCCCAGCCGCCAAATGCAGGGCATACTGCACCCACATTACAGCAATGAAGGGGCTAAAGGTTGAGTTAAAGAATACACAATTAAACGTATCTTTCCTCCCACTGCACTGTGCAATGCTCTTCTGAGAGGGAGTCAGTTTCCGTGTTGTATGCGGCACTATCATCAACACTGAAAATGGACTTACAGTAAAAATGACAATGTCACACCGGGAACAACGTGTCTTCTTTAACGTTATTTATTTTTAGCACGTACGTTGGTCCATCATGGGTGCTAACAGAGATATTACCCTTCAAAGCGCTCAGACACTGTCAGGTAATTCATTATCACCCCCAATTTAAAGCACCAACGCTTCACTCAGGCCTATAACCTGGGTGACGGGCCCTCGTAAAATCACCTCAATATGGAGTTATAGAAACTGTCTAACCCACCACAGGGAAGCCTTACTATACTCAAGAGCAATATTTGCACATATCAATCGCTTTCCTTACAAAAAAGCCATTTGAATGATACGTGTTTACACAATTTGTGCGCCAAAATATCCCAGAAATCGGCCCATTTGTCTTTGTAGTCAAAAGGAGGTCATTATGGGAGTGGAGGTCAGCAGGTGAGGTGGCTTAAATTATACAATCTTTGTATTCTATTTATGGGACATGTTGTCATTTATGTGATTACGGGATGTAAGTGACATGTTTTTGTCTACTGGATCTAGTTTATTCATTGATTATTTATAAGGCGCACTATACAGCAAAACGCTGATTACATGCACCAAAATGGTGCAACGTGGCTTTTTATCCAGTGCTGATTAATCCAAAGTGCATGCAGTGTTTGGTGCTTTCCCACTAGGTAAAGACTTGCCATCATTCTTTATTTATTAAGTCCCATTGTTTTGGCAAAACATGTGCAGAGAAGGATATGTTTGCAGTTGCCATACCGTACAGTTGAGTAGTTGACCTGCCCAAGTTGAAGGCAAATATGTAGGAAGGTGGAGTACAATGATTCATGTTATCGCATCCTTTGCATCCCCACTAAGTTCAATGATGGCAGCACATTTATTTTACATGGAGAGTTATCCTGTAGCAAATGTCCTTGGAAAGTACATCTGACAAAACATATTGACGTCATCCAATCACTCTCCCATGTTCATGACTTTGCTAACATCCTTCAAATATGCATTGTACTGCACCCAAGGTCTTTCGTCTTTCGAATTAGGTCCAGCGATTCAGTCTCGACCCAGAAAGCCCAAGGCTCTTCACCAATGCATCAGATCAGGAATCTGTTGGGTCACTCTCCATAACTATCCAGAGTTCTCTGGTGCCTTAACAATGCAACGTTCACAACTATGCCAGCTGCACCACACAATCTTTTCTTGAAGAAGTCTGTGTTAATTATCCCATCAAAGGTTACTTTTGGTCTCTATGTACCCCCTGGCATGACATTTCACAGGACATTTCAACGGCAGTCTAATAGGCACGCACATTCTCTTCCAAATGCCATCCAGTTAAAACTGTCCAGTATAAAGGATGTTTTCTCTAGTAGGAGTACATCTCTGAAGTTATTGCCTGTCCCAATCCAGTGTCTCCTTGTTCATGCTCCGGATAAGAGATTATATCATATAACATCATTAAAACTCCCAATTTTCGTGCTGCTTATAAACACTGACAAAAGGCACATTTCCTTTTCTTGTCTAATTGTATGCCTCCATAGAGTCCCCCTGGATATTTGTAATCATGGGTGACTCACGATCTGTCATTTGTCTCAAATCAAAGCAATGCCCTACTTCTAAATGAGCCCTCCTTTAAACTGTGTGTGCAGATCCTATCATGAACTCAATAATGCCAAAGGGCTTACAGACATGCATTATACAACATTGTGCATAGTGCTATACAGGTGCTTTCCAGTATTTGAGCTCTCACTCCAGGAAACTGGCGTTTTTGTTTTGTTGTTTTGTACCACAACACTAAAGTCTACATTATATTGCAGTGCACCATTCTAAACCCAGAGCTCCACAAACATAGCATATCATTCATTGTATTACTTCAATCCTATGAATGAAGGACAGCAGGCCCAGTTTATTACACGGTCACACTCAACTCAGAGTTCCTTTCCCCCAATGAATGTGGGGCACACTAAAGCACTATGCACAAGGTTCAGTTTGGTAAGGCCTCCAACCAGTCTCACACCCAAACCCCAACAAAAACCCTGTGCCACAATGGACTAGAAACCATACCAGTGTGTAATAAGAATATAGATTTATAATTTATTTAAACCAAATTTTACAAATAGATTAACATCAGCCACCCGTGCCGTGGCAACACATGAAAATAAAAAATGACTTCCATAAAGGCACCAACACAGAGATAACACTGAGATATGCAGTCACAATTATTTATTTTTAAATCACCCACTAATACAGAAAAAGAACAATTTGAGAAAAACAGTGATTGCTGGTTTGGTTATAATACTTTTCTCCCAGCCACCCCCACCCTCCAAACATCAAGAAGACTTGACCCCTCTAAATTGAAGGCCAGTGGCAGAGAATGGGAACACAATGGGAACATCGTTTTTGGGATTCTAATCACAGATGCAATATAAGGGAAAGACACACAAAGGGTTTTGCCACACCTGAAAAGAACAGGCAGGGCTTTGTGGTTTTGGTCAGGACACGATGAGAACAAGGGGGCAATTATGCTGTGCACCCTAACGTGCAAAGGAAATATCAGGCTTCACTCTACTGATTTAATATGAAGGGGATCAATGGGGAATTTTGTTTTGCACCCTGCACACTCACACAAAAACAATGTTTTGGGATTAATTCTTTTGGCAATTATTTACTGGCTCAAAACTCCCTCGGAAGAGCTTGTTGGTTTCAAATGCCAACAAGACCCATCCCGTGATTTCTATAGGGGAATCAATTGATTTACTTTAATTAAATATGCTAATGATCTACACAGACAAACAGGATATTTGCTGTGGGGAAAT
Organism: Ambystoma mexicanum; assembly: GCF_040938575.1. NCBI lineage: Eukaryota > Metazoa > Chordata > Amphibia > Caudata > Ambystomatidae > Ambystoma > Ambystoma mexicanum. The sequence continues at coordinate 244,396,304 of NC_090932.1, read as the reverse complement.
AGCTAAAACAATGCTTGAAAATATGCAGGACCTACACAATCTCTGGCTTTGAGGATAGTTTTACTTACAGGAGAGGCATTGGAATGGGCATCAGTGAACAGCAGGGCACCTCTGGGACAGCAATGATGTCAGTCAAGCAGAGACCACTCTAAATCCTCCAAAGGGTTCCAGTCAGCTTCCATGTATCCTGGTTCCTGTCTCCAATGCAAGATTAGGGCTCTGTGCTGGGATGTTTCTCTCAAGATTTCAGCAGCAGGTTGCCTCTCGGAATGAGTGAAAAAGCCCAGTTCTAATGCAAACTGATCTACTAATAGGGCAAATGACATCACAAACTTGTCATGATTCCTGAAAAGGGTATTGGTTGGTTTTCTCTTCCCACCACCCAGGACCATTAAGGACAATATTGGCTTTCTAGCTCCTGTACTTGCTGATTTCTGCAATCACTCTTTTTCTACTGGTCCTTCTTCTCTTTCCTCAAGCCCTCTCGTGTGTGCCCCCTCCTGAAAAAAAAAACCTTCTGCAGACCCATCTTGGCTGGCTACCTACCACCCCAGCTCTATCACCCCCTTCCTTGGGAAACTCTTGGAGAAGCCGGTCTTCCCCAACTGACCCAGCATACTCAGCTTGTTGGTTGCCTTTATGACCAGCAATCTGGATTCCGAGCATTCAGAGGCATGGAAACTGCTATTCTGAAAACCTGTGAGGAACTGCTTGCATTTCTTGATTCTAACTGTCCTGCCATTCTCATTCTACTTGATCACTCCTCTGCATTTGACATGACATGGTCAATCACTCCATCCTCATAAAACGGCTTGACAATACCTTAGGTATCTCGGAATGGGCACTGGACTGGCTGACCTGTTTCCCTTATGACCGTCCCTCCCAGGTTATCCTGTGCTCTTTCGCCTCTGCCACCTCTATCTCCACCCGTGTCATCCCGCAGGGCTGCTACCTTTCTCCATGGCTCTTTAACATCTATCTTGCCCTGCTTGCACACCTAAATACCACCAACACTCCTTACTTCAATTGTTATGCAGATGACACACAACTTTTCTGATCCTCTCCTTACCTCCTCTATCATTCCTGACTGCCTATCTGCCATCCAGTCCTAGTGTGCCTCCAATGATCTCTGCATCAGTGCCAGCAAGACTGAGATCCTTCCCTTTGGGAGTCCTGCTCCCTCTTTCTTCCCCTAACTCTGGCCACCCTCTATGGCTTCTCCCTCTCCTCCTTCATCTGAAGCCAAAAACCTTGGAGTCATCTTCAACTCCTCTCTTTCCTTCATTCCTCACATCCAGGACCTTGCCATGAAGGCCCACTTTCAACTTCACCTCCTCAAAGACATCTTTCATTTCCTTACTTTATCCCAGAAGATAAATGTCTCTAGAGCTTTGGTACTCTCTAGGCTTGACTACTGCAATAGCCACACCCTTAATCTACCCTCTTCCTTTCAATGTCACCTCCAGCAAATCCAGAATACTGCTGCAAGACTTATCCTTGGCCACAGGCCAGGGACCCCATCTCTCCAGCTCTAAAAACTCTTCAGTGGCTCCCGGTTGCTGCAAGGATAAAATGTTAATCCCGCTGCATCATCCATAAGGCTGTGTAAGGATATTTGGCATGTTACAGCACAGAGTACAGCACTACTGCACAGGTAGCATTTTTTTTTTGATGCAGCACCACCACATGGGTGTGGTGCATTGCTATATGTGTTGCCAGAGTAACATGGACATATAAGTAAAGACAGACTATTCAGTCAAAACGATTTTTACATATAAGATGCAAATCTATTTTTACAGTTAAAAGCACACATGTGCACATTCAAAATGCACACTATTTTTCACCTGAAATGCCTATGTTGTAAGAGACACATTTGAAAATTAATAACTAACCTTATTAATAACTAACCTGACTAATAATACTTCATTTAACATAACCCACTAATAAAAATGTGTCTCCACTGCAGAATTAGGCCTACTCTGAAAGTCAACTTTTAAACGCACATTCATTTTTTTTCTCTGCTGCTCTGTCCACATAACTACAGGAAGCAAAGAGCTCGAAGGAAAAGGAAATCAGTTTGTTACAATTTCCACTGTAGAAGTGAGCCATCGTGTAGTGAGGGAGGAGATGACATGATTGATTCTGATTGGAGCAGCGTCCTAAAAAGTATCATGCTAGAGGCTGTGATTAGAACTTTGCTGGAGAAGCTTGAGGGGCGGGGAGAACAATCGAGATCTTGCAGAGCTGGGAGAAGGATCTGTTTCCTGGCTGGGGCATTCCTGCTGCAAAAGCTGAGAGTTCCAGGCAATAACCCCGGTTTGAGAACGGCAGACGCTTGTTTTCACTGGGGTTGATCTTCAAGGGAGCCAAATTCAGAAAGAGAATAACCGGAGAAAACTCATGCTGAACAGATAAGGTAATTACAGAAGTGAGTGGGAGCTGTGCGAAAGTGTGCGAAACTGTTCAGTCAGTGTATTCGAGGGAGTCTCAGTCTCTTATCAGCATATTTAATGTTACCAAATGAATATATTCTCGCAGCTCTCTGTTCATTTTATCACAAATAATGTTGTACCATTTCATTTATTTCTGTAAAAAATGTTAAACTGTGTTTAAAAGAAATTTCTATAATACAAAAATATTTGAAAACAGATAGCTAGTGTGTATTATTTCTTTCTTTCATTTTGCATGGGAAAAGGTTTAAACGTGGGTAGATTTTTAAACAGTGCAATTGTCATTTTAAAACAGATGTGTGCATGATTCTATTCAGTATGGACAGTTGTGAGTGACTGTTTGTAGCATAGCCTGTTGGAGGTACATGAGTCAACGGGAAGAGAGACTCTCTGGACATAGTTCCCTACCGTATATAAGGTAGTGGAAATTACCACAAAAATACCACAATAGCCCATGGTGGCACACAACACTAACACTGAAAATGTGGTATCCCTAAAATGTAGGCCTGAGGTCTCTCTAGTGATCAAGAACAATCTAGATAAAAAACAAGGGATGTTGGATATTGGGGCCACAAATAAACCAACCACTATACCAATCAACCACGCAAACTACCGTGCACATCATCTAAATAGGTCTGAATTCTGAAATAATGTAATGTATTATTGTCATGTGTGACCCAATATGAATACAGAGAGTGATTATTGCTAAAGGTATTTTGGCGGTAAGAAAATACCGCAAAGCCCCAAATATCCACAAAATACCCAACAGCTGTCTGGGGGGGGACACAACACTATCTACAACTGGCTCTCACTAAATACACTCCCTCCAGATCATTATGTTTCTCCGGCACAAACTCTGTGTATGCCATGCGATTCATTAAACAGCGAGCTGGTGGACAATCTCTTTCCTCGGCTGGTTCCCTCCTATGGAACAGCCTCTCCCTTGCTCTTTGTCTTGAGCCGGATCATCTCAATTTACGGAAGATCCTCAAGACTTTCCTTTTCAGCCCGCTCCCTTTGGTAAACCCCACAGTACCTGAGATTGGTGACCAGGGCCGTTATGTGTCCATCTGGGCCCTGGCCTCAGGCACCCACTGGCCTTATCTGTCAAAAGCATGCACTTTTTTATTGGCAGTTGTCCACTCTCACCAAGTGATCTCTGCCAGTCACATAACAGTTTGCATCTTACTCCCTAGCACTTCCCTCCTTGTTACTGCTAGCACTTAACCGCTCCCTCGTCCCTCTCTCTCTCTGCACTTGCATGATCTGAATGCTCACAAGGCCTAGTAGGACAGCCTTTCTGTTTCACTGTTGTATTTGCCTTTCATTCCCATGTTTCCTCCCTGTTGCCTTGTGGGCGCTTTGAAATACAATTTACTTGATGTATGAGCACCTTACAAATCCACAATAAATGAATACATGCAATAAATACACAAATAAAAGATAGGGCTTGCAGAAAATGTATAATATGGGGCCACTTTGAAAATGATTTCCAGGGACACTTTTGGTTCGCAACCCACCCCTGACAGAGCTAGTACATGAAGAGAGTGACGCACCCTTCTAGATGCTTCAAAATCAAGAGGTCACCTCTGTAATCATTGCTGCTTATTTACAAGCTCTCAGATTCACACTGTTTTGAAAGTTTCAGTGTATGGTTTTCACATTACCACATATTTTCTTATCACTGCCAAACTCATTGTATCCTGCCAGACCACAAACTTTGCAAGAATATCCAATCTCTTGACTCATTCATGAATGCCTGCCCATGCCACTTGAACCCCCTTTTGGCTGTTCTTTGGGGGAGTAGTCATGAACGATGTGGACTGCTGGGAATCATGCATTCCTCTGAGAAGACCCAGATTATGAGGATGTGCATTCTGGGCTTAACCAGGATGACCACGAAAGGTAGAAACTCTTGTTAGGCAGTGATAGAGTGCTAGTGCATAGGTTTCCTGGAAACCAAGCATCCCAGCACTGAGTTAGCAAATTAAGGTGGGGGGAGTCACCCCATCCTCTGCTGCCCAGCTATCCCACCTGTCCGATGATCTATTGGTCCAGCGATTCCCCCTCTCCCTGTTTCTATTGGCCAAGTGGTGTGCCCTCTCCCCTGTTTCCGGATGTCCCCTCTCCAGAGGCAGAATGGGAAGCCACCAGCAGCCTGGGCTAATGGTCTCCGGACCAAAAATATGCAACTATTCCTCGCCATACACAACATTGTGCACACTTCTCACACACAAGCACCGTCACAAATTAATTAGACTGCTAAACTATTTTCTAGCATGTCAGTGGCAGCAGTACATGGAATGAAGTTCTCTCCAAAACACTTTGCTCTGCATTGGACAGCAGAGCGCACGGGTAATAATAACGATAAACATGACTGGTACCGCTTGCCCTGCCTTACAGCACTTTTGTAAATTGAGATGTTTCAATAGAAGACATTTTCCCAACATAAGAACAAAACGATTTCTTTCCTCCTAGATTCGAACTCTTGATCTCCAATGTAAGCACAGGCCTGTGTAATAGTATCACCCCATTACTGCTCAGCAGAGAATGCAGAGGACAAACATGTTGAATTTTTTACTACGAATTTCAGCACAATCATATGTGGCCGTGGATTAGGGGGTAATACATAATGTGAGGGGAGTATGGGGTGAGCTATAGGGGGCCTCCCCCCACATTTAGTGTGTTGAAATGTGCGTGGGACAAAGAAAAGCAACATTTTCATCTTCGTTTTTTTCTATTTGCAGTAATCACAGAGATCCCTGTGTAATATGCACCTAATACAGAGAGCCATATAGAATCAGATTCGCATTTACCCTAATGACTGTAGGATGGAGGCCCTCTATAAAGTCTCATAAACCCTTTAGTTATGCTAATGCATGCTATTTAATTGTTTTGTCTCTGCTGAAGCAGTCGTGGCTTGACAGGGGGGGGAGTAGTGACCGCACACACAGGGAGGCAACCCTAACCCAGCACTAGTGCAGCCCTGGAGCCTTTCATGCTGCTGGTGCATCGGACGAATACCCAATATAATGAGTGGTCTGTCTGCTCCTGTCCCTCTCCCTGTGCTCTCATGCCCTGGTGCCCAATCTTCCCTGATGTCTCCTCTTCCCCATGAATCTGCTTCCCGCATGCCCCTTTCCCCCCAGGCATCTCCTGCCCTCACGCCCCCTAAACCCCAAGCAACCCAACATGCCCCTAGAGGCGTGTCCAGGGAGTGATCTGGGGTGGCACATGCCACCCCTGGAATCTAAGTGGCCACCCTAGGTGCCACCCCATTATCCTAAACTGTGATCATTATGTGTGTCCGCGCTCGTGCTTCATTCCACCCCTCCATAAATCAGTACCCCACTAGGGCCATCCCAGTTACAAGAGACTGGACACACCACTGCATGCCCCCTCTCCCAATGCATCTGCTGCCCCGATGTTCCCCTCTCCCCTGTGCCCTTCTGCCCTGCTTTCCCCTCTCCCCAATGATGCCTCCTCTGCTAAATTCTGTTTCCCTGACGTCCCCTCTGCTGCAGGCTTTGCTGCCCTGCTATCTCCTCTCCCCGGTGCTCTGCTGCCCCTTTGCCCCCCAACCCCTTCCCAATCTGCTATGATAATGTTGCTGCCCTTATGTCTCATTTGTCCTCGCACAAATGCTGCCCTCTCTCCCCTGCGGTCCTCTATAATCTGTTTCCCAATTTCTCTGGCTTTTCCTGCCCCTGTGCCCCTCTCTTTCCCCTGCACTGCTGTGGCCTCTCTTTCCCTGGTCTGGTAGCCTCTCTCCCTCACTCGCCCTTCCCTGCGCCTGCAGCCTCAGGGTCCTTCCTCTTCCACAAGCACGGCGTCTATGTAGCACAATGCCCCTAAATGTTGTTGCCCATTGGCTCTGCTCCTCACTTAGTTCCCAGGCACTGCTTCCAGTTGCCTCCAACCCCCACTGTTCCCTTGTTCCACTGCTGTTTTCCTTCTCGCTTGGCAGAGTTCACAAGCCCCAGCGTCTCCTCAAACTTCAAGTGAATCTGTGTGCGCCGCTGCGTGTGCTTCCCCACTTCAAACAGCGGCATAACATTGCCCACCCCACACTGCCCCACAAACTAAAGGACTCGCCCTAAATAGAAAGTTATGCACCCCGCTCTGGCCTGGGGCTTACCTGTGATGGAATCCCCAGGGAGGAATGAAATCCCGGGCTACATGCAGGGAGAGCTGAAGGAAACTCCACCCAGAAGAGGGATCGGAGGACTTCCTACGCTGGATGGGATGGACCAAGAGACGGGCCGTGCTCGATCTCACAGTCAGATCACAACATATGCTCCCTTTTAACCCCAATGCCAATTCACAACAAAAAAACACTGGAAAGAGAACATGAATCACGAGAAAGCTGCAGTGGCTAGGGCCAGCGTACTTGAAGAGTTTTACAAAAAATGACTTAGTTGTACTATTACCAGTATTTAACACACAATAATAACATTAATACCAAAACATAGTACGGGCACCGACAGGGACTGCATGTGCTCCCGGGACCTGCTACACCACTGCCGGCCCTGCAGCCTAGGAGCTTCCAGAAAAAAAATGTGTTTAATTCCCCCTAAAAGCTTTTTTTATATAGGGGTCACAAGGAGACAAGGGTCACACCTGTGACACCCAGTGGTCACAGGTGTGACCCCTGGTCACTCCCAAATGACGTCCATGGTGCAAGATGGAGGATCCCTGTGTGTTGAATTGGATTCTGCTTTGCGGGTGTACAAGGATGAGTAGGGGTACAATGGCACACTGTAGGGTATTTTGTGGAGATTTGGGGCCTGACGGTATTTTATTACCGCCGAAAAATAACTTAGCAATAATCACTCTTTGTATTCAGATTTGGCCATGTGCAACAATAATACAATGGACATGCATTATTTCAGCACCCAGACCTGCATATTTGGTATACGTGGTTGGTGGTATTTTGGTGAGCATAATTCCCTTGTTTTATTTGTGGCCCCAATGTCCAGAATCCCTTATCTTCGCTTAGATTTTTCGTGTGATCACTAGAGAGACCTCAGACCTGCATTCTAGGGATACCACATTTTCCAGTGATAGTGTTGGTGCGCCACCATGGGCAAACTCACTGACTTATTTACGACAGAGAGCTATATGTGGTAGTCTTGTGGTAATTTCCACTACCTTATATACGGTAGGGAGCTATGTTCAGAGAGTCTCTCTTCCCGTTGGCTCATGTACCTCCAACAAGTTATACTACAGTCACTCACAATTATTCATACTGATTCTGACATGCACACATCTGTCTTAAAATGACCATTGCACTGTTTAAAAATCTCCCCACATCAACAGCACTGTAATGATAAACAGTAAGTACACCATCCGTCTGTTTTCAAATATTTTTCTGTATTATAAAAGTTGTATTTAACACGATCTCATTCTTTACAGCAATAAAATGGCACAATCAAAGCATTTTCTATGACCCACTGCAAATAGAGTGGCGGAGAACAGAACTCAAATTGCAACATTAGCACCTGATTAAGACACGCACGGGACTTTCATTTTTTCTACACTGACTGCATATTTTCGTGCACACACACAGCTCCCCCAGTTATGTAATTACCTTATCTGTTCAGAGGCTTCTCTTTGTGAATGTGGCTCTCTTGGATTAACTCCAGCAAAAAGGAACGCTTGCCTTCTCAAGCCGGGGTCATTGCCTGGAATTCTCAGCTTTTTCAGATAGGACTGCCTCAGCCAGTGGAAAGGTTTTTCTTTCAGCTCTCCCCAATGTCGACTGCAGCAGGACACAGGAATCTGCATTCAGTCAGGACCCCACAGCCAGGTCTTCTCCCCAGTAGTGCAGAAAGATGTCTGCCTGTCTTTTTCCCTGATACTGCCCACTAAAACTTTCCTCTCAGCCCTCTTTATGACGTGTCCCAATGAAATCCATCATCTCTCATCCTCCTACTCTTCAACAATAGCTTCGCTTATACATTTGCAATTGTTGCAAATCTGACTTCCTCCTTCCTGCAGTTACTGTGCACAACAACACGGAGAATCAGGCAGAGAAGAGAAGAGAAAAATCTGCACACTTATTTAAATGGTTTTCAGAGTATGCCTAATTCTGCAGTAGAGAACACATTTTATTAGTGGGTTATATTAAAATAAGGTTTTATTAGTCAGGTTAATGGTTAATAGGTTAGCTGTTAATTTTCAAATGTGTCTCTAGCAATATAGGCATTTCAGGTGAAAAATAGTGTGCATTTTTAAATGAACACGTGTGCTTTTAACTGTAAAAATAGATTTGCATCTTATATGTTAAAATCGTTTTTTACTGAATAGTCTGTCTTTCCTTGTTAATCTGCTAACCCATATAGCAATGCACCGCACCCTTGTGGTGGTGGTGCTGCAAAAAAATTGTGCTACTTGTGCAGTATTGCTGTACTGTGTACTGTAACACGCCAAATATCCTTACATATACCCTCCTTTTGTTTTTAGAACTTGGCTATAATCCAAGCCAATTCCTAAAAACAACTTGTTCTATTTTTTTTTACAATATAGCAATCCAACAAAATGAATATTCATGTGCATCAATGAAAATTTGCAATCAACATTTCATCTGAGTCCATCAGTTCATAAAATGTTCCACATTTGCCTTCTCAGTGGAAGTGGCATTACTTTAAGTTTAAATTTTCCAAGTCAATAAAAAAACAATGAAATAAAACAACTAACTAAAACAAATAAGTAATATAACAAGTTAAAATAAATAATTAAAATAATAAATACGTGGAACTTCATATGCCGGAACTTTTGCTTTGTCTCTTTTGGTATGTCCCGACCAGCGATGTTATTCGATTCATTCGAGTACTCTTTCATCTTGGCAATCTTGAATCCACAGTAGTCATCTCTTTTGGCATTCCGGTTATTTTGTCTTCACCTCCACCTGGAGGCAGGCATCTTTTGGTCTTCATCCAGGGGACTCCAGGACTCCATCGTCTCCCGTGGCCTCTGATCCCGGAACCTCCGACCAAATAATGTTAATTGTCTAAATCAAAATAGAAAATAAACAGATTAAGTACATAGCACAATACTAACTTCATCCTTTTGCCAAAAATAAAACATGCTTGGTAAAAATACTTCGTTTTTTTTTCTTTTTTCTGAAATTAAACACAAGTTAAAAGAAAACAAACACATATAAAACAGCATTCAATATTTAATACACTTTCTCTCTGCACACCAACCACGAGCTTCCGTTATATGTGCATTTATTTATTTATTTATTTATTTATTTATTTATTTATTTATTTATATTATATATTTTTACATATATTACAGTGTTTATGTGCCATCATAACAATCAACTTTTTTTTTTTTTAACTTCTTTGTCACTGCCTCCTGATTACACCCATTTATTTTCTCAAGGGACTCTATCCGTTTCCACATGCTCAAGCTGCCTGATCTCATGTCTGGGATGGCATGGTTTGATTTGATTTACATGGACAAACTGCTCTATTGCTGTTTCACCTTCATTTTTCAAAATTTTATACACTACAGGAGAGACTTTATCTATAATTCGAAATGGCCCCTGCCAGGCTGCCAGAAATTTAGAATTTTTCTGTTTACTTTTTCCAAAATGAAACTTGTACACCTGATCCCCTACATTGTATTCCTTTACTGATGTCTTTTTGTCATAATATGACTTAGCACTGTCAGCAGCTCTTTCCAGATTTCTCTGCACAAAAGCAAATGCATGTTGCAAATGCCTCCTCAGTTCATCAATATATTCATGAACTGTGGATGCACTCACTAGAGTTTGCTCATGTGTTCTGTATAGTAGGTGTTGTGGTAACACCATTTTCCTACCTGTTAAGACCTCATGGGGGCTAACACCTGTTGCTTTGGCAGGAGTCGACCTGATTGCCATCAAAACCAATGGTAAACGCAAATCCCAGCTGGAACCTGCTTCTGCCACAAATTTCTTTAAAATATCCACAACAGACCTATTGCTTCTTTCAACTGTACCTGAAGACGCCGCCCGATATGCGATATGTAGTTTCCTTTTCACACCTAGTATTTGCCATACCTTACTCATTAGAGTACTTGTGAAATGACTTCCTCTGTCTGACTCAATTCTTTGTGGCAACCCAAACCTTGAGAACACATGGTTCACCAGCAATGTGGCTGCTGTTTGCGCACTACAATCTGGTGCGGGAATGCACTCAATCCACTTTGACATCAAACATACCACACTCAAAATATAGCGGTGTCCCCTGCTCGACCTTTTTAAAGGACCTACATAGTCTATTTGCAAATCTGACCATGGGAGAGTTAGGCCTCTTTTCATCAATGGTGCTCTGTGCATTGGTGAAGCAGGTTTAAATTGGGTGCATACTAGACATCCTCTAGTATATAATTCCACATCTTGGGACATATGTGGCCAGTAAGCATAATCTTTTAGTATTTCTAATGTCTTTTGTGAACCTCTATGGCCTGCAGTTATGGCATCGTGTGCATGGTGTAGCATTAGTCCTCTGAATGAAAGGGGTACTACCCACTGTATTTGCCCTGTTATGGACTCTCTAATCATGAGTTCATCCTGTAATCTAATTCGTGTTTTGTTCTTTAATAACACCCTCAACTCTTCTTTTCCCATACAATCATTTTCTGTTAAAGGATTTTGTTCAGGATCTATCAAATGATTATAATAGATTCCCAAAATTTGATCATTCTTTTGTGCCTCAATCAAATCTTGGTCTGGCGTGTCATGACTCCACTGCACCACCGGTTGATCTACCTCCTTTGGTGCTTTAGAACGTGTGACTGCATCAATTTGTATTTCACTCATTAAGTAATCAATAGGTAGCAATTCTCCCATCACAGCCCCAATCTTAGCCAAATGGTCTGCCTTATCATTTCCCTCCTTATCCTCTCCTGGTGTTTTTAAATGCCCACGAATTTTTCTCCAGTATATTGTTAAATTATTTTCTGACACCAATTTGTCTATGGCTTGTATCATTTTTCCATGTTTAAGTGGCTTTTTGTTGTATGTAACCATGCCTCTTGCTTTCCAACCAGGCAAATACTCCACAAAGCTATTCCGTGCATAGTCAGAATCAGTCACCAGGACAATTTCACTGAACTTTTTATCAACTGCAGTAGCAATTGCTTTATAGATGGCTGCCAATTCCGCCACCTGACTGCTCCTATCTCCAATCCTCATCCCTATACTAGGAACGCCTTCACATTTCAACCAGACATTTCCTATTCCTGCCACTAATTGTTTATTACTGTCATTTTCAATGTGAAAAGCACAACCATCCACATATACAGTTGGCAAATCCTTGCATGTTTTTTCATCAAAAGCTTTGTGTGGTGATTGTTCAAATTCCTGTAAACTAGCTTCCACATCCATTTCATTTGTTATTTGTTCAGCTGCACAGTCATGTAAGTCAGCTAACCCTTGAGCAATTGGGCTCTTTTTATTTTGTCCATATCTTACTTCTACGGGAAAACCTTGTAATGCCAGCGTCCATGAAGTGATTCTGGATTGCGCTAGATTGCCTGATCTAATTCTTTTACTCTCTAAAAATTGCAAAGGTTGATGATTTGTTTCAATAATCACCTTTTCTCCCTGAACAATGGGGCGGAAATGTTGTAGCGCCCACACAGTGGTTAATAGGGCCTTTTCGCATTCATTAAATTTCATTTCAACTTGGGAAAATGCCTTACTTGCATATGCAATGGTTTTGTGATTCAAATCGTGTTTTTGTGATAACACTGCTGACATACAATGTTCAGAAAAGCCTATTTCTATAAAGAAATCCCTGTCCTTTATGGGGTATGCTAAACATGGTGCCTTTAGAAGACATTCCTTCAATCTAGCCACTGCATCAGACTGCTGTCTTTCCCATCTCCAGGGAGTATTTAGTTTAAGCAGTTTAGTCAATGGTTGAGTGATTTCTGCATAATTCTCAATGAACTTTCTGTTATAGCCTGTCATCCCTAATAAACTTTTTACTCCTTTCACATTTTTAGGATCTTTTAATCTTTGTATGGCCTCTATTTTCTTCCTTTGTGGATTTAGCCCATGTTCAGTCACTTCATGCCCTAGAAAGTTCACTTTTTTCTTGCACCATTTTGCTTTTTGCAAAGATACTTTGGCGCCTGCTTTCTGCAATTGGCCAAGCACATGTCTTATTTCATCAAAATGGCTTTTAAGGTTTTCATTTCTTATCAAGACATCATCCACATAAACTATTGTTCCTCTTTCCGCTGCATCTGGCATGGCCTTTCTCAAAAATATGCCAAATTCACTCCCACTATTGATGTACCCGAACGGAGCTCTAAGCCAGGCATATTGAGTCCTGTCAAATGTAAAGGAAAATAGGTGTTGTATCTCCTCTGCCAATGGCACACACCAATATCCAGATGTGAGATCTAACGTGGTAAATACATTTGAACCATGTATCTGAGCTAGGCCCTGATCAATGAATGGTAGTGGCCATCTAGATACTGGTACTCTTTTATTTAACTCTCTTAAGTCTGCACACAGCCGCCATTGACCATTTGGCTTTAACACACCTAAAATAGGCGTATTGGATGTGCTATGAATGGGCCTAATTATTCCCCGTGATTCCAAATTTTTAATAATCTCTGCCAATGATTCTAAACATGCCAGCGGTAGTCTATACTGGCGTACAAACACTGGATTTCTGCTACAACCTTCTGGTAGTGTGGCCACATGTAAATCAGTTAAACCACAATCATAAGCATCTTTTGCAAATACATCCTTAAACTCCATAAATATTTCCCTCAGATTGCGTCGATCCTCATCGCTGTCACATGCATCCGCTAAGGAGATCTGCTCTTCTACCATTCTGGAAAATTCTGGAAACTCTTCTGGTAAAGGAATCTCAGCGCTTTCCTCTAACTGTGTGGCTGTGTCTTTTTGTAGAGCTGCCACTTTCAAATATTTTGGCATATCAGCTTCCACTTCAATGGCTGATTTCCTGTTTCATTTTCATTTAAATTAAATATTATGCAATCCTCTTGATGGCAGCACACTGTCTCATTTGAATCATAAGGATACACAGAATGAATTTTAAATATTCCTTTGGGCTGAGAGTCCAGGTGTTCTGGCAACTCGCCCTTGGCATCTACATATTTTTCAGGAATATTCCCAATCACCATGTTATTTAAATCTGCCGTATAATGTGATTTTTGTATGGCCATTCCTAATGGGGAGTTTTCCTCTAAATGAATGTCCTGACAACCTTTATTATTTACCATGATTTTTACAGATCCTTCACCAATGTCTACCAATGGAATGTATTCATAATCCAGGCCTTGCTGTTTTATGGATTCATTCAGGCATACAAATGCATCAGAGCCTTTCATCTGCTGTCCATTTTTGCATTTCAGTGTTATTGCAAACTGTTTTGTAAATGCAGGAACAATAGTATTTTTCCTCATCTGTAATTCGACTGCATAAGGAACTAGTTGTGCACAATGATAAGCCCTTCTTTTGTCTTCAAATTCAGGCGCCGGCCCACCTAGGCGTGACCATATTTTTTGATTAAGGAAATCTAACACCATACACATTCTGTGCATGATGTCATTGCCCATGTAAAATTCATTTTGTGCTCCACTCACTATCCATACATTATGGTAAATTGTTTTCTGCCCAATGCTAATTTTAAGCATGCATCTGCCTGTAATTCGGTTTTCAAAGTCTGGACTGTCCAACCCAGAAACATATTGATTTTTAATCCTAAATTTCGGGATTTCTTCCCTCTCCATAATTTTTTGCAACAATTTCTCATTAATGAAACTCCTTTCATGTTCAAGCGCTAAAGTGGCTTTTATTGTTTTAAGATAATCATTTATACCAACGTGAACCCATGGTTGCTCATCTTCCATGTGTATCTCTGCCAGAGTGGTAATGTGTTTTTCTGAATCTGTTTTAGGAACAATATTCTGTTTGCATGTATTCTCTTTTAAGTAAAAACGTAATGTGTGCTCATCTATAGCAGTCTGCCAATCTTTCCTTGGGTCCAAGTATATTTGTACAGGTAGTTTTTCATTGTCGCTCTGATCTTTGTCTTGACACATTAATATAACAGTGACACTAGGTATGCAGCTATTCTGGAGATATACCTCCACAGCATCATTTGTTTTGGCAACGGTGTGACATTCTTTTATATTGCTGTTTTGTGATTTTAGTTTCTTAGGCCTCAATGGTTTTTTGGTTAAGGACCACAGCACTCCATTCACCCCATCTATGAGAGGAGACAATCTTTTCAGGCAATCTGTCCCCATCAGAAATGGAATTTCACAAATAGATGTGATCAATACCTCTTGTTTCATTCTGTGCTTTCCTATTTTTATGTCAACCTCAGTTACACCTATGATGGGCACCTCCTCCCCATTAAAGTTATGCACTGGGCCTTGATTTGCCTTCACTGTGATCTGACTCTGTGGAGGCCTCCCTTCATTGATACTCTTTACCAGCTCCTTGGACATAATTGTGGCCTGTGCGCCAGTGTCAATCATAGCAAAGGTGTGGCATTTTTCTTCTACAGTGATGGGTGCATAATATCTGTCCTCAACTTCCTCTAATACACATAAGAAATGTGAATTCTTACTGATTTCAGGGCTCACCTTTCTCAGGTCTTTTTCACTTTTGGCTAAGCACATTGGTAAATGAAAAGACATTTTTCCCTCCTTTTTACCCATTTCTGTGCGAGATATTTTATTCATTTCTCCATGTTCAGAGGTTTTTTGGAGTGTGGCCACCGTTCGCCCATCCATCTGGGTAACATCAGAGACCACATTACAACCTCCCAACTGAACATGTGTAACAACATCATTCAGCAATTTGTCATTTTTTAATTCTGTGCATTTGTGATCATTTAGTGTAATACCAGCCCTTTCAGCCTCTTCAAAAATATGTGGCTCAAAGAATTTTTCAGGTGATTGACTTGTACCCTCCTTGTGAGTATTTCCTTTTTCTGTCTGTGTTTGGTCATTGTTTTGCTTGCCCAGGGAAGGAGCTATGGCATCCCCACTTACTCCCTCTTCACTGGTATTCCCCATGCATGAGTCATTTTTCTTAAATCTGTTCCTTTGTTCTTTTGGAATTCCTAATGTTTCTTTTTCATTTGTGCAAATCTTTACTGTTTTATTTAGCTCTAAGTTAAACCGTACCTCTTTTTTAGAAGTATTTGCACTTTCTATCACAATTTCATTTACTGGTACTTTCATTTTTAATCCATTAGTCACCTCAGAGTTGTCATGCAAAATTATATCAGAGCAATCTGTCATTTTGGCACTGCGATTATCATGAGTACTTAGTCACTTTTCGGAAGCCCCCCGGTCATTGCTATGGCCATCAGCCCCCTCTTTGGAAGGTTGTTTTTGCGCTGTATAGAGCTTTCCTATTTGCTCAGCTAACATTTTCACTTGGGCCTCAAGGCACTGGAACCTTTCCATCTCTCTAGGATCCTCTTTCTGTGGCCTAGGTCGATATTGGTTGTTTTCCCCCTGATTGGATCTATTCTGATACCTCTCAGGTGATTGATACCGGTTGGGATGGTTTCTGAACTCTTGATTCATTTGTGGAGGGGAGCGGGTTGCACCCATCCTTTGATTATAGTCCCTTGGTGGGGAATCATCGTACTGGCGTGGACTGTAGTTCACGTTTTGCCTCATGTCCTGTCTCTCAGATTGTAGGTACTGGCCCCTATGTTGATTTCCATTATCAGTAAATCGATCCACATATCGGGGCCTATCCTGATTACCATATATCATGGTGCTGGGATCAAATCTGCTCTGTGTCCCCAATGACTGGTAGGGACCATCATTTCTTTGATCTTGATTTTGTCTCTGGTTATTGTTCATACCTGCCATATCAGACCGGTATCTTACCCGGGGTCTATCTCCTAAATATCTAGGGCTGATGTAGCTCTCTCTATTACTAGGATCATGTGATTGGAACATTGGTACAGGAAATGGCGATCTTTGTTGATTACCCCTTTGTTCAGGTGTCACATTATTTTTACCTTGGCTTTGAGCAGACTCAAGGGACATTTTGGCTGACCTGATTTCCATTACTGTGGCTGAGGGTTCTTTAGATTTAGGCCTAGTATCTTTCATTTTATCACTTTCTCTACCCTGACAATAGAGTACCTCATATAGCTTGGTGCTTTGATGTACAATCCATTCAAGGGACTTGTCACGGTCAAATTCACGGACCAATTGGGATATGATGTCTTTCTGTAGCCCATAGAAGTATGCGGTTTTAAACTCATTGGAATTTGAGTCAAAAGATACATCAAAGCGAGAGAATGCTCTTTTTAAGTCTTGTAAAAATTGGCGAGGTGATGTATTAGGTCCAGCAGTAATAGTGTACGCGACTTTCTTTGCCTCCTGCAATGACTGAAAAGGAGAAAAATGACGCCTAATTTCTTTTTCAAACTCCAGCCATGTCATATTCTGCTGTTCATTTAATCCCCTTATGATGCTGGCCGTCGGGGCATCTAAAGTTAAATGAAAATATTGTCTGTACTGTTCCTTAGGTATCTGGAGTGCTTTAAAAATGTCATGCACCGCTTCTAAGTGATCCTCAATGCAGCATTCACCTCCCTTTTTAAATGGTTTGATCAGGGCTTTAATGGATTTCATTATTTTTATGGGGCTACTTGTTGCAATGCATGGAATTGCACTATTTTGTGATTCAATCCTGTTTTCAGGTGTATGAGATTGGTGGCTGCCCCCAATGGGAGTATCAAATCCCCCAAGGGCGCTGCAACCAAGTTCAGTCACCGGCCCAGTCACTGGGGCACTAGCTCTTTGGGCAGAGCTAGAATTCACCTCCACTCCATTGAATGTGGTACCCTGCCGCCTCTCTTGGGACCTGGGAATGCACATTTGCTGTTCTAAGTCCTTACACTTTTTAAGGAGTCTAGTTGCTTCATTCTGCAAATAATTATTTTCATCGCTCATTTTATTAATCGCCTCCTGCATGTCGCACATTTGCATTTGGCATTCATTGAACTCTTTATTTCTTTTGTCTCTTTCTTGAATCATTTTAATCATTTCTTGTTCTGCACTCTGGAGATCACCTTCTTTTTCACAATGTTCTTTTTGTAAAATCTGCATTTCTGAAATAACCTCATCTTTATCCTGCCTAATGTGATCCACTAATGCTTTTAAGTGTGTCAATTCTTGCTCACTATCTTCAAATTGTTTCTTGCTTTTGGATAACTGAGTATCAAAGTCTCTGCATTTTAATTGCATGTCTTTTTGGCATACATCCAATTCTGCTCTCAACATTTCCTGATTTTTACTTGTCCCATCTAATTCAGTCTTTAACCTGTTAATTAGCTGAGTATCATTCTCTTGCATTCGCAGGGACTTGTTTAAAATAAACCATATTTTGCCGAATAGCCGTATTAAACAGTCTTTCTCTGCACTTTTATCGGCTGCATTCAATAATCTTGTAAGGCAGACCTGAATTATGCTGCCTTCTGCAAAAATATTGTCTAGTTTTTCTTTCTGCACCTCACCTTGAATGCGGTTACTCCATTCTAACGTGGTATTCGAAGACCAATTCCCATGTGCAAATAACTTTGCCTCTAAATATTGCACTAGATCTGAGAATGTGGTTTCCCTTTGTGACATTCTGAAATTCGTTTTTAGTGGCACACTGCTACTATAAAATGGGTTCCCTTTAATGTGCAAATGGCAGTGTGAGACACGCTTGCCACGCCCAGTAGGTACTCTGTGATCACTTTCCCGGCCTGCAACGCACCATAAATATGTAGGGTATTTTGTGGAGATTTGGGGCCTGACGGTATTTTATTACCGCCGAAAAATAACTTAGCAATAATCACTCTTTGTATTCAGATTTGGCCATGTGCAACAATAATACAATGGACATGCATTATTTCAGCACCCAGACCTGCATATTTGGTATACGTGGTTGGTGGTATTTTGGTGAGCATAATTCCCTTGTTTTATTTGTGGCCCCAATGTCCAGAATCCCTTATCTTCGCTTAGATTTTTCGTGTGATCACTAGAGAGACCTCAGACCTGCATTCTAGGGATACCACATTTTCCAGTGATAGTGTTGGTGCGCCACCATGGGCAAACTCACTGACTTATTTACGACAGAGAGCTATATGTGGTAGTCTTGTGGTAATTTCCACTACCTTATATACGGTAGGGAGCTATGTTCAGAGAGTCTCTCTTCCCGTTGGCTCATGTACCTCCAACAAGTTATACTACAGTCACTCACAATTATTCATACTGATTCTGACATGCACACATCTGTCTTAAAATGACCATTGCACTGTTTAAAAATCTCCCCACATCAACAGCACTGTAATGATAAACAGTAAGTACACCATCCGTCTGTTTTCAAATATTTTTCTGTATTATAAAAGTTGTATTTAACACGATCTCATTCTTTACAGCAATAAAATGGCACAATCAAAGCATTTTCTATGACCCACTGCAAATAGAGTGGCGGAGAACAGAACTCAAATTGCAACATTAGCACCTGATTAAGACACGCACGGGACTTTCATTTTTTCTACACTGACTGCATATTTTCGTGCACACACACAGCTCCCCCAGTTATGTAATTACCTTATCTGTTCAGAGGCTTCTCTTTGTGAATGTGGCTCTCTTGGATTAACTCCAGCAAAAAGGAACGCTTGCCTTCTCAAGCCGGGGTCATTGCCTGGAATTCTCAGCTTTTTCAGATAGGACTGCCTCAGCCAGTGGAAAGGTTTTTCTTTCAGCTCTCCCCAATGTCGACTGCAGCAGGACACAGGAATCTGCATTCAGTCAGGACCCCACAGCCAGGTCTTCTCCCCAGTAGTGCAGAAAGATGTCTGCCTGTCTTTTTCCCTGATACTGCCCACTAAAACTTTCCTCTCAGCCCTCTTTATGACGTGTCCCAATGAAATCCATCATCTCTCATCCTCCTACTCTTCAACAATAGCTTCGCTTATACATTTGCAATTGTTGCAAATCTGACTTCCTCCTTCCTGCAGTTACTGTGCACAACAACACGGAGAATCAGGCAGAGAAGAGAAGAGAAAAATCTGCACACTTATTTAAATGGTTTTCAGAGTATGCCTAATTCTGCAGTAGAGAACACATTTTATTAGTGGGTTATATTAAAATAAGGTTTTATTAGTCAGGTTAATGGTTAATAGGTTAGCTGTTAATTTTCAAATGTGTCTCTAGCAATATAGGCATTTCAGGTGAAAAATAGTGTGCATTTTTAAATGAACACGTGTGCTTTTAACTGTAAAAATAGATTTGCATCTTATATGTTAAAATCGTTTTTTACTGAATAGTCTGTCTTTCCTTGTTAATCTGCTAACCCATATAGCAATGCACCGCACCCTTGTGGTGGTGGTGCTGCAAAAAAATTGTGCTACTTGTGCAGTATTGCTGTACTGTGTACTGTAACACGCCAAATATCCTTACAACACTCATCCATCACACTTCTGCAAACCAAACCCCAACACAATCATAAAGATAAAATAGGGACAGGTAAGAGATATACCTCCTTCGCCTTTTGTGGTAACCTGAGCCGAGGGAAGGCTATGCTCTTAAGAGGGGTGTGAAGGTGAACCAGTAGTGACCCAAATAGCAGAGTAAGACAGTCCACAATTAAGGGAATGTTCAATCAAGGTTCTATAAAAAATATCTGCACCTTATTTAAACACACTATCGGCAGTAGAGCAGATAGAAAATACTGTACAAAAACCCACCCCAAAGGAGGACCAGACAAGATGGGACAGACTCAGACAAGTAGAACTCTGTGCAAACTTCCAGGGTTGGTAGGTAAGTTATCTGCCATACAAAGGATATGTCAAGTTGAAAACAGGTGTAATTATGCAATTATGACCTAACCAGCCTCTAGGAGCCAAGTTGAGGGGTCAGTTCAGGGACAGCAGTACCTGGATTCAGTTACTGGTATGTTGGTGGAGTCAGACCCACTGTTGAACTTTGATAGTGTATGAAGCTCAGTTTGGGCACGTTGGATCATGTCGACCCAAGCAGCAAGCGGGCATTGAGTAGGGCCAAATGCAGTCACTATCTGCAGCTGATGGGAGGCTCTCAAGGATGTAGTTCGGGCGATCCCAGGATCACTACACAGGTGGGCCAAGCTGAGTCAGGCTTTAGCCTCCAGGAGCAGACGATGAGGGACGCTCCAATGTTTTGAGTTGGTGGACAGTGGTTGTCAAAGTGGTGTTCTTGGGTGTTTTCTTGTACAGGTCAATGAGTCAGCCGTTTGAGGGCTAGCTGGTTCGAGCTGTGGTTGTAACCCCCGGTCAGAGTTGGCATATGACTCAGCAGTGATTCGGTTCACATCCTAGAAATGGACAGTCTATTCGGGCCTAGCAGGTGACAGGCTTAGCTAGGGCATGATGCAGCATTAAGCTTGTTCAAAGGACATTCAAGGGTTTGAATTGGTGGAGGGTGCAAAAGCCAACAAGATGCAGTCAAGAGCAACCATTTTGGTGGGGTAGAACAGGGAGCGTCGGCTGGTCTAGTCCTCCGGTTGCTGTGAGGCCCACTTAGGGAGACTTGAAAACAGGATGATTCAATTCAGGGTATGCTCTCCCAGCTCCAGCTCTAGCAGATTCTGCTGCAAAGAGGTAGATCGTGGTCCGGATTAGTGGTCACTCCTGATCTGCCCTGGCTGTGGTTAAGGGACAGATCTTCCTTCTGCCTTGGACGGCGCCTTCTTCTCCTCAGGCTGAGGGCTTTGGAAAGTGCAACTTTCCCATTGGAAGTCCAGAGAGTTCTTTCAGAGAGAATGGGCCTCATTACACGGACGGCGGTAAGGGTTAACCGTCACCGTTAATGGCAACGGTGACCGTTAACCCTTACCGCCGTACTACGAGGTCCCTTTGCGGGTTGGAGGATTTAACGCCTGCTTCTTGCAGGCGTTAATATCCAACCCGCTAAGGGACCTCGGAGCTAATTACGGCACCGCAAAATTGCGGTGCCGTAATTAGCGCCTTCCCCATTTCCATAGAGCCCTATGGGGCAGAAATGGGAATGGGGAAGGGCAATGGCGGAAAGGGGATTTACCGCCCCTCCAACCTTGGAATGGGGCGGTAAATCCCCTTTCCGCCAAGGCGGTGCCGGTATTTTACCGGCATGGACCAAGGTGCTAATAGCACCTTGGTCCACCGCCTACCGTGTAATGAGGCCCAATCTGTGAGTCTTGAGAGGATCTGAGAGGATCTGAGAGAATCCGGAGAAAGGGTGGGAGACTCCTTCTTTTTAATAGAAATGTCACCCGGGGATTGGCCTAAAGCTAGCCTGTCTTAGCTGTCCAACCCCTGCTCTCGAACGGAGTGGACTTTGCCCTTTTGCTTTCATACTCAATGTGCTTTGATTCAGAGGAAGTAGAGGGGACAGCAAAGAGAAAGAGGGTCAGAGAGAATGGTGGATTTCTCCTTGCATTGATGTCTCCTTGCTATTCTAACCCTGCCCTCTTCTTTTCTCATTTACAACAAGGCCTTAGAGATGCAGCACCCTAGTATGAGGCTGTCCCTTTTGAATGGGTGGGCTATTTGACCCCCAGGCTCAGGACAGCTGATGGTTGTGTGGCTGTCTTTGGCAGAGGGTGCTACCTGCCCTCTCAAAGAGAACAAAGAAGAGGCCCAGTCCTCCAGGTTCCTCTCTTGCCATTTGGCAGACTCCACCTGACTGACCAGACTACACATCAGATTCCACAGCACAGCTGACTCATCGGTGCTGACATATATGCAATATCTACTAGGATGTGGCGGCCGTGATCATAGATTGTGCCATGCACTATGCCGAAAATCAGGCTTAGCTTTATTTTAGATGTTACCCTGACACCAGCATAGGTTTCTCATGATCATTGTAGTTTGGGTACAGCGGTGCATATCTTGAATGCCGCCCCTACGCTACAGAGACTTGGCTGTCGCGGAGGCTGTTGAGTGTGCATCTTGTGACCTTTGAACCTGTTCTAGGCCAAGAGTAGAGCAGGCACTGTGGATCAGGCTACTGATGCAGAAGGGCACAAGTACACCATGGGCCTCATTACGAGTTTGGAGGAAGGGCATGGCTACCGCCAAACTCGGGTCCGGTCCGGCTTCCCTGAATGGGGAAATGGGCCATTCTGACCTTGGAGGGCCCGGTATTTCCCCATTCAGGGAACCCAGACCCGGTTCATCCCCATTCCCATTGAGCTTGCATAGGGCTCAATGTGAATGGGGAGCATGCTAACAACAGGCCTGTTAATGACGGGCCCGTTGTTAGCATGCTGGGCCACTCGCGGGACCCGCTAAGGACATCTGGTAAAACCAGGCGTCCTGAGCGGGTCCCACGAGTGGACCTCGTAATAGGGCGTTAAGGGGTTAACGGCTCCGGCACCTTTACCGGCGCCATTAACACCTAACCACCCTCCTCGTAATGAGGTCCAAAGACTATAGAAAAAAAGAAAATCACATGGAACGTGCATTAAATAATTATTTTTATAGCACGCGTCCCCTCCTATGTTTTGACCCGAAGCACATCTAGTCATTGTAAAGCACGCACTGTGGATGCATTGTGTTACACTGAAAGGAATGGATTAACGTGTGTATCTTCATTGGGCCACGAGCCTGTGGAAAAGGCTTGAATGTGGAGCTCACATTCGGGAATGCTCATTATGTACTGTAACCCGCATATTTCGGAAGTAGTCTGCATGTGATTACTGGCCAGGCTCCTTCCATTCGATCACTGGGAGTTAGTTGTCTGTCGGATAATAATTGAAGAGTCAATCGCTATTCCCTGGTGGCCTTCACTATTGGGTTCAGTGCCATCTAATTACTTCAATCGCGCTTTTTTTGTTGTCAAATAATTACATTTCTAACATTTATTTGCATATTGATCGTAGTAACGATTACCATTTTCCGCAAATTGATGCACTGCTTTAAAGGCAGTCAGTAGAGAAGGTTGTGTGTGTGTGCTCATACTAATGTAAGTGAAGCTGTTTGCAAAATGCAACCCACATTCATAACGCAAGAGTGTTTTCCAGCAGCAATTTAATCTCAGAAAGACTTAGGGAGTACTTCTGAAAATGCAGCCATTTTCCAATAGACATACTCATTCATTTTAGAGCACTCAGGTGTCTGTAATCAAAGGTTCTCCTCAGCCAATGGCTACACGGGTAATTGTATTTACTTTGGAGAGAAAACAGAGACAGATTAAGGAAAGACTCTATTTTTAGACCTGTGTGGAGAGGGATGGAGTGGGGAAAGCCATAATCACCAGAAATGTTGGGACTCTCACGCTGGCCTTGTTGTCAACCTTCCATTCTCTCTCTTTCTATCCATCTATACGTCCTCTGACTGAGTGCCTCCCCTCTTAATATTTCTGCCTTAGGGCTGTTTGAACTGACAATTTTTATTTTTTATTTCACTCAGCAGTAGTTAGTACTCATTCTCTTTGCAAGTACTACATTATCGCACAGATGTGAGCTTCTAGGTGATTAGGAGAAAGCTAACCTTCCCAGGTATCCTTGCCCACTCAGAAGGCACTTTGCTGGCACTCTCTTTGAACCAAAGGCGTAACCCTCAGCCAGCTGGATATTCACTTTTCTAACCAGCCAGAAAAAACTGTCAACGCTGCATCTGCCAGGTGGCAAATGCTTCAAAGTGGCTATGTCCAAAATGACACACAATCAACATGAAGTGTGCAACAAAGCACCCAAATAAATAAATAAATAAATGAATAAATAAATAAATCCTGTACAATCAAAGGCCAGATGCATGTTTGTCTGATGCAGTCATGCGAAGTAGAGACTGTTCGCTTCACCTGTTGTCACCGCTAGAGGGAGCTGTTGCCTTAGGATATATGGTGGTCCTTGTGTGTTAATGAAAAAAGACTGCATGCGATTACATTGAGATATACCACGTACAATATGAAGACTCTGAAAATGTCTTTCGTTGCGCACTTTGGCCGTGTACACGGGCTTTCAGACTAGTCAAATACATAAATAACATTCATGTTAAGTCTAACTTAAAAGGTTTGCATCTTGGCATATGGTAGTTTCACATGAAGGCTACCTGGACCTTTGGTTCCAGTCATTAAGCATAATCCAAGAGTTTATTGCAGGAAACAAAGACAGCAGGCAGGTTAAGGTGCTAATAAAAAATCGGTCCATAAAATGTGTGAGTGTGCAACCACTACCACAATTGTGTTTTGATCCATGTTCGTTTTGATTTCCACTGCCCTGCTTTTACCCTTCACTTCTTCGTGTACAAAGCCACAGTCATGCATCTCCTGACCCTCGAGGCCGCTGAATACTATCATGCGGTTACAAACATCTATGTGGCTACTTGATTTTTCTTTGCCAATGTAGGCACTGTTTGAACACTGTTTTGTAATCCCTGCAATTGAAAATTGGACCTTGTATCAGAAGCCAGTAAAGACTGATTCTTGTTTGAAAACAATGCGTGCAGGACTAACTGTGCTGCCACACCTCTGAGCCTCTGAAATCTGATGGAGCCCATTTGCTCAGGGCCCATTTGTTCTTTTGTATTACATTTCCTTGCAAATATAGACAGGGGTTTGCTTTAGGCATTTAATTATGGTGCGTGTATGTGGAGGGATTGTGGGGGTCTCCCTCCAATTCTTTTTGAGGAAATGTTTGAAGATAAAGAAAATTGCACACAAACGGGCCTCGAGCATATTTTCTTGAGCAAACATCATGGAACCCCGACATCTATGGGTCTCCCACATTCCCATCGCATTTCCACATGAAACAAATTTGCTCTCAGAAAGATTCACACCCCTCATTAAGCTTCATCATTAAGCTCAGATCATCCAACACGGCGTTGTTGTTCATGCTTCCCCTCACCCAGAAACAGGAAAGTTTACTCTACACACACTAAAAAGACATGAGGGACAGACATGCAGCTGCACTCACAGCACAAATAGTGGGGTTTCCTCACAATTCTATTAAAAGTCAGTTGATTCGGAGACTCCAACCTCATGTAAATTAGGTGAAGTCAGAAACACATCATCAGGTGAGCCAACCTGTTCTGGGTCCTTTGGAGGCCTATTTGTCTCGGGAGGGTAGCTCAGTGGCAACTCGCTCACCTTGAAAGCAAGACAATGCAGAGCAACACAGGTTTGGTCCCCGGGTCCGCATTTAGAAATCTCTGGGTATTAAGCGCATTATAAATCACCAATTACAATTATTCCGCACATATGAATAGTGATGGTTCAAACTTAACCTCTGCCTCCCTTACCCCAATAATCAACATATATTTTGACTTGGGGATCTCTGTCTGCTACTATTCCCCCGGTTCACCGAAAGGAATCTGCCAACCAAAACCACACTACTAACTATTACCCTGTCTCTCCCTACCCGACTACGCCAAGATGTTGGCAGAAGTATTGTTCAATAGAATTGCTAACTAACCGCTTACTATTGACTTATACAACCCCTTAAACTCTGACTTTTGAAGCTGTCATTCCTTGCAGACTGCATTTACACATATCGTCAACGTCTTCATAGTGCACACTGCTCAAGACAATCCTCTATTCTCATTCTTATTGATCTTGTGGTAGCCTTTGACAATGTCTTACCATCCTCCTTCCTCCTTGCACTTTCAGAGTTAGGGATCCATGTTCTTGTACTTACCCGGATTGCTTTCTACCTACCAAACTGATATTCCTTCAACTCATGGAACTCTGGACCATGACTCCCATTCACCCCACGGCCCTGACCTCATTCTATCTCTTTTTCACTATTTACACCTCACTTGAAAAATGTATCTCATCTTTCATGCATTCCATCCATATTTATGTCAATGAAACCAACTCATCTCAGTGTTCTCCTTCTTTCACCCTGTAAAACCACATGAAAGTGTATGGCTGTCTCATAATTAATTCCTCCAAATCAAGGCCTCTACCTCTCTTGTCAACTTGTCACAACCCTCCACCTAACCCCATTTGCATTCACTCTGACCTCCTTATGCTTTCCCCAAATGCACACAATCTTGGGGTCCTGTTTACAAGGGACTTAAAAGACCAATATTTCATCACCTCAACTTTGGACTAGCACTCTTCCAGCACTGCCCTCACACTCCTTCACAACCCTGACTAAAGCGTGAACTAACACCTTCAGCGTCCCCTGATCTGTATACACTGAAAGACGTGCCACAATCATTTCACGGCAGAAAAAAGCTGCTGCTTAAAATTAACTTTTAAAAGCATATATATGTGTGGGGTGAGCTGGGGTCATACTTTAAGATCAGAGGGAGTCTGGAGAGGTCTCCCCCATAGCATTCAGAAGTGCATTATAAACAGCGTCTTTTTTCGGCTGCTGGATTATTTCAGACGACTTTATCACAAAGAACCCCCCGTGCCCCGATCCTCACCCACCACCTCCCATCCTCTCCATGATGGATGGATTTCCATGAACCTTCTTTAAAATCTTGCTCTTGCTTTTTAAATCTATTCATGTACTAGACCTTAACCAACAGCTGGTCAACGCCATTTTCCACTACACTTACCCTTGTACGCTCTGCTCTTGAGCACTACTCAGCTTTTCTGTTCCCGGTCCACCCTCGGCTGCCTTCATTTCCACTGCTTTTCAATCCTGCACCCTTCCACTGGAACTACCCAGAGCCAGAAATAAAAATAAATCAGCAACTTAAAGGGTTTTAAGTTACCTTCTATATCCTGATCCTCCACTGCTTTGACTTACATTGTATACACCTCTAAATAACTGTACATTATTTTACTACAGCTAAGCTTCTAACAGTTTGTGTCCTAATTGCATGCACTAATATGCCACCCATGTCAACTGCTCATCTTACAATCATGACTGTAGCAATGTCAAGTTGAAATATCCTTTACAATATTGCTCTGTTCTGTATGTCTACTTATGTAAAGAATGTTGCTTCTAAAAACCTTCTCTCCAACTAAAATAAGTACAAATGCAAATGTTTTCAGTCTGAATGTGGGTGTTTTTACTCTGCTGGGTGGGTGCAAGACAAGAGTACAACACAGAAAGTACAGATCAATTTAGATGAAACTGACATTAAACCTTTCATGTAGCTTATATCAGAAACAAGAAAAAAGTAGTCACGCATCCCATGGAAATGCAGAAAATATGTTATCAAAAGCCAATGCATTTTGCACAATAACCTTTTCACAATGCCATGCATACAAATACTTTTTGGTAGTGTTTTTATGAATTGATTGTGCCCCTGCGTAACCTGTTCACCCTTCTAATGTCTACCTCATACTGTACTGCCCCGTGGCGTTCCAATATCATTCTGTACATCCCACCGTACATTTTCTCCTCTGTAATAATATTGCTCCTCTGAGGTTTTGCTCCCTAATGTCCCACTATGATTTTGCCCTCTCTTGCCCAACCCAATTGGTGTCCTACTATGCTTTGCTTGCCAAATTCCTAATGTAATTCACGTGTCTGCCACCTAGATATCACACCTGGACCTTGTAGCATCTTGAATTAAGCCATAATGCAGAGTTACCCGGCCCGAGTTAAGATGCCAGAACGAAGAGAGAGCCTTTACCAAGGGCCCCACAACGTTACCACGTGGTATAGCCCCAGGGAACTCATCATTATAGCTAATAGCAACCTGGGTTTATGTCTGGGGTGCTAGTAGGCATTTGCAATATTTATAATAGGCATTTCTCAATTCCAATTTCACATGACCATGCTTTTCACCAGCATAATGCATCTCTCAATCCAAGCACTTCGTCCAATCCAATTGCTTCAGTCAATTTAAAGTCATTCTGGATGATCAAACAATGGTCCTGAAGGAAAACAGCTAGGCATGTGCATCTGTACAATTGCTCATACTGCCGTGCTATTAATCAGCATGCATTCTAATAACGTATGCATGTACCCTAGTGTTCACACCCCCCCCACGCCAACCCCCCAGAGCGATGCATCCCTGAGCATTTGTATTAGCAATGAGAAGCATCTCAAAGAAATTCATGGTTGTTATTATTGAATGCTGGGCTCATTTTTATTATATCCAGTAAAATGATTTATCCATATGCAATAGCCGTATCCACACTAATTGTATTGTCCCGAACCGACATATTCATTATAAATTCAAATAAGTGAGTACACAATTAATCAGTTCAATGTTCTTCTGACCAAAACCTACTCAGCCAGAAAATCCCTTTCTTAATCCCTCTCTAGCACTACATAGTTTTCATCTTCCTTTTAATACAGCTGTTATGGAATTTATGAGACATGGTATATACATTCACAGTCTTAGTTGCCTACCTTATTATCTTCTTTACTGCTTGTATTTCTATGACAAACATAACTTCTGGCCCTCAGGTGTACCGGGCTGAGTAAGGGCTAACCCACCTACTCAGACCTCACTTCTACACAACAAGAGTGATCCCAATCATAAATGTGAAACAGGCACATTTTAAAAGATTTACCTCCTTTGCCTTGTTGTTTGAATGTGGCCCGGGGGCAGGCTATACTATCAAGAGTTGTGTGGATTGGAAATTGTACAGTTCGAAACACAGGAATCTCCAATCAAGGTTCAAATTCCCTCAAAGTTTGTAAAAGGATATGTCTTGTGCAGGAAACACGGTTCAAATGTGACCTAACCAGTCTGTGGGGCCCAATGTTGGACATGGGCCAGTAAGGAGCCACTAATACTCTTATTGGCAATTTAACAGTGTCTAACGAGGCTTCTTGGCACTGTGTGAGCGGTTTGAAGACCAAGAGAGTGCTTGAAGCAGCACTGGAGAGTCATGTTTGTTTGATTGTGTCAGATTTGAAATACGGTTCAAAGCAGTTTGACATCAGAAAACAGGGATCCTGGATGGTCTGACTCTCTGGTTCCTGTGAGTCCCAATTCAGGCTCTCAGAGTCAAGGTAAGTCCTTGGTCTCATTCTCCCAATCCAGGGCCTCAGAGACATGACAAGTCCTTGTTTTCATTCTCCCAAACATTGGGAAGCTTGGCAAACACCCACAGGGATCCATCACCTCCAGTTATGTCCGGGGAACTGGTGTAGGTTGCAGAGAATCAGGTCTTGCTTTGTGGATTGTAAGGGGGCAGAACTTGACCAAACTTACCTATACCTTGGAATGCCTCACATCTCTAGGAATCCCAGCAGTGTCCAAAACAATTCTTGTTGACATTCTGATGTCAAAGGATGAAACAATGGGCTGGGAGGGACACTCTTTTATTGGAAAAAGTCCACAGTGACTGGGCAAAAGCAAGCCTTCACACGGTCCAATTCATTGGCTTGGGACACATGGTCTTTGCCTTCTGACATCATACACAAAGTGCTTTGTGCTAAAGGAAGTGGAGGAGGCAGGAAGGAAAGAGAGGTATAAAGCGAAACACAATGATGGAATGTTTCCCAACTGTTTTGAATATCCTCTGTCTACACTAATTCTGCCCCCTTCCTTTGCCTACAGCATTAAAGGCCCTTTGATATGCAACACCATGGTGTGATGCTAGCCCTTTTTTTAAAGGGTGTACCCTTTAATTCCTGTTTCCCATGACAGCTTCTGCTGAGGGCTTTCCGGGCTGGAGAGAGGTGTCACTAGACCTCACAAAGGATCAAAGGAGATGCACTTACTTTCAGTCTCTTGTCCTGCCTGCTGGCTGGCAGGGACAGGTTTTCTGATTAGAATGCACATAACCCTTTCACAGCTGGCCTAGGCTCCCCGTCTTACACATGTATGATATATAGTTTATATTTATAAAAGTGAACATTTTTGGGTGACTGGGTGTGTGGTAAAGCAGTGTTCCTTATACAATTCCACACTGTTTCACCAAACTGCTACAACTTTTCCATAGTTACCAGTTAGGAGTCTTCAGACAATACTGGCTACATGGCATTTGGACACCCCAACCCTTTCCTCAGATTGCAGAAAAACTCTTGAATTTGTTTGTGGGTTTGTGGTCTGGCAAAGCGTTGTTCCTTATACAATTCCACACTGTTTCACCAGTCTGCACCAAATATGGCGTAGTTACCTGTTAGGACCCTCCGAACATTTCTGGCTACATGGCATTTGGACACACCACCCCTTTTGCTGGATTTCAGCAAAACTCTGAATTTGTTTGTGGGTTTGTGGCTTGGCAAAGCGTTGTTCCTTATACAATTCCACATTGTTTCACCAGTCTGCCCCGAATTGTACATAGTTAACTGTTAGGACCACCTGCACATTACTGTCTAGATGACAATTGGACACCCCAACCCTTTCCCCAGATTCCAGCAAAACTCTAAATGTGTGGTTTTGTGACTTGGCAAGTGGCAAAGTGTTGTTCCTTATACAATTCCACACCATTACACCAGTATGCAACAAATAATGCATAGTTTCCTGTTTAGACCATCCGGACATGATTGGCTACATAACATTTGCACACCCCACCCTTTCCCCTGATTTCAGCATCTTTACACATTAGACGGTTGCCTGAAATTGGGAAAACATCAATGTGGTCGTAAAAGGACTGATTTCGACACGAGGAACAAAACTCACGTTTCAAGGCCCTAGGATACATGGTTTCAGAGATATTTGCAGTGCAATGCACTGCACCATGCCAGAGTGAGGGGAAAGATGAGAGAGAACACAGAAGGTCTCAGTATGCAGCAGCACACCAACTTTTGCTTTCCCCACAACGTGTCCTCCGGGGCATGTCAGCCAGCTTCACTCGCCCATTTTCAGTTAAATTTACTTCAGGGTGCAAAGCACATCAAGCGATATGCAAATTGGAACAGCGACCTACAGTATCATTGATTTTCAACAATTGATGAGAGTGTTATCAGTTTTGTCTATAGGACCCGTTCGGTGAACGGGTACTTTTGCTGGTATATGATATGAATCATATGAAGCATTATGTAAACCCGCCACCACCATACCACATGGAGTATGGTTTATATTGGCTTTATGTGGTTTATATTTTCAGAGTACCCTGCAATCAGGTGGGGGAGTTTATCTTAGCCATATGAAATGTGGAACAGAGATTTAAACTTAAATGCAGTCTTGCACAGAAGTGACTTGGTTTTCACACAGCTGTCAAACAGGGCACATGTGAACTAGAGTCTGTTCTGCGCCATTATGGAGTATGAGCTGCAGATCAGGAGACTGATGCAACGGGGCACACCTTTGGCATGGGTCTTTTGAAAGGGGGACTGAATGGCAACCCACCCTTTCTGCAGTGGGATAAACCCACATAATCTTATGAATCAATATAGATGAAAAGGCCAGGGCTTCTACACCCTTGCCAGATGGCAAATCCCAACAGTTAATTTGAGGAAATGCACATTTAAATAAAGGGATTGCCCTAAATCTATTGTTCTTGATTTGGCAGTTTTATTGCATTCTTCTTTGTACTCATCCCTTATTTCCACTTGCATTGTCCTTGCTCATTTTGTAAACCCCAAAAGTCTTTGCTCTTTTACGATATTTATTAATCGTCACACCTGGGGCCATTTAATCGGTATCTCATGTATGAGAAGGCGTGCCATGTAACAGAGAGGGAGTCAGGAAAACTTGCTGTAGGTGAAGCTGTGTGGCAGGGGAGGCATGGCTGCAGTGGAAGCTGTGGTGGATTGTTGGAAGTATAGTGCACTGAGACTGACACCCTCATAAGGCTGGGATCGAGTCCAGTGGCTGGTGTCAGAGCAGAAGCTCCATTCTGTAATGGTCACACAGCAGGAAGTAGTACCGAGCTGGGATATTCCCAAAGAGGTGGAAGAAGATGCTTGATACCTCTGGGGGTTAACCGAACACTGAAGTGTCTGAGGGGCAGGTGAAGTCTCAGTAGTAACCAGAGCAGCAGGGAGTTGAACCCTGATTGGAATTCACAGCAGAAAGGTGCACCTTGGAAGCAGAGCCAGCTGCAATACCAGTGTGTTTCTGTGGATGTGGAAAAGCCAGGCCGTTCTGCACGCAAAAGTGAATATCCCTTGAAACAGTATCAATTGGCTCA
Organism: Ambystoma mexicanum; assembly: GCF_040938575.1. Classification (NCBI taxonomy): domain Eukaryota; kingdom Metazoa; phylum Chordata; class Amphibia; order Caudata; family Ambystomatidae; genus Ambystoma; species Ambystoma mexicanum. Next base: position 244,363,884 of record NC_090932.1, on the reverse strand, counting down.
AAAGCATTGTTGAATCAATCCGTGTGTGAAAACTATATGCGCGAGCAACGACAAAGTAGCAAGAAATTGTTAAACCCATTAAGACCTTCTGCGAGAAGATAGATCTTTGCCATTATGCTTTACTTATATAGAATCACTTGATTTTATCCCCAAATGTTGAAAGCTAAATGACTGGAGGTAAGGGAATGCCAATCGCCAGTGCATTGCCAAAGCCAAGAGAGTCTTGGGAACTATTGAAAGAACTGTTGGGGAAGTGTTGCTTGCATACTAAAGGGATTGCATAAGAAAAAAGGTGCAGGAAGAACAACTATGCAGCAAACTTTATGCAGGAATACAGTGTGGCAAGGCCAAAGCCTGTCAGATGATATGTGACACACTGTGGCAAAGTCAAGAGGCTAAGCAGGAAAAGCTATGGGAGTGTGAGTCTACACATAAAGCCAAGAGGCCTACTAGTAGAAGCCAAGAGAGTGTAAACCTGTACACAAGAGGAAATACAGAGGAACCTGTGTGGGCTGAAAAGCCTAGGGGTCCTTGTTGCGCAACCTGTGATGGGTGGACTCTGTGGTCTGACAACTGCGCCTAGACCAGTCAGCCCTGCATTGTGAAAACCAACAACATTGTGAAACCAACCAAGAAGGAGAACTGTAAGTGAGCTGGTGATGTAAACCAGGAGGAGGGTAAGGTTGACCCAGAATTAAGTTGAACTGTGAAAGACTGAAACAAACATTGGTTGCTAGGTTGATGTCTTGGGGAAGGGAACCATGAGACTTGATGAACTGCAAATGCTGTCTTGAGGATGGCACCTCAATACCCTTTTCGTTTGAACTGTGTTGCTTTGAACTTGGGGAAGGGAACCCCGAGGGTTATGTTCAACTGTATTGTTTGAATTTGGGAAATGTAACCTCAAGACATTTTTGTGGAACTTTTCTGAAATTGGTGAGGGGGAGCTGAAGAGGAAGCTAAGAGCTGGTGTTGATCAGCATTTCTTTTATGATCGCCATCCCTACACATTGTTTACCTTTAGTTGTGAGGGCAAGGGTAGGTTGTGGGCACAGAAGACTTTTATGTTGAACTGTTTGAAACAGGATTTCCTTAGTGTTGCTCAGGTAGGGAAGTCCTACCCTAGCATAGGGCAAGTTAGGTCTTCTACCATCCTGACATTTGAGCTAATAAACATTTTTGCTACAAACTTTGAATTTTTTGTCTGTGTCTTTCTTCATGATGTCTTCGCAATACAAAGAGTTCAAACAAGGAACCAACAATTTATAGTTGAAAGATAATACGTGCCACTGAGCCAGGGAGTTAATTGAACTCATACAAAGATCAAATATAATTACTTCAAATTGTTTAGAGTTTGAAATTCCCAAAACTTGTCTCCATATACTACTTTCTTTGTTTCCTAAAATGTGCAGAACCCAATTTGGATCGAATTCAATCCCATTGGTCAGTTTGGAATTAGTTTACTGACATAATAATTGATAAGCGGGGTAAAAGAGTATTTAGAAAATCTATTTTTAATATAGATCATTTGTGATATCAAATCCTTAGTTTGATATCTAAAATAGCAGGTAATGCTCTCAATATTCGGGGTAATAGATATGTAAAAAAAATCAATATATCAAAGCTGAATACAGGGAAATACTGCTTACGAACCAATGATCCCTTGAACTCGTTTATTTGGAAGCAATGGTTAATATATTTGTCTTGCGAAGATATATATATATATTTTTTAAATGAGCAGTGCATAATCTTCAAAATCTGCCAACAAGCGTTGTAATCCAACTGCTGTGCAATCCAGAAGTAGGAAATCTTCGGCACTTGCCAACCATATGGGCCTTAGATCTGATATGTACAAGTCAAAAAGACAGGGAGCAAGAATGCACCCGTCTTAAACCATTCTTGATAGAGATCTAATGAGACAAAGAGGCCATCTTATTTAACCTAACCTGCACTGAGGTTGACTTGTGTAGCCGGATAATATAACTGGTTATTTATAACACGGCTTAATACCCAGAAGTGCGGACCAGGGATCAAACCTGTGTTGCTGCGCCGTCTTGCTTCCAAGGTGAGCATGTTGCCCCTAAGCTATCCTCCCGAGAATAGGCTTCAAGAGACCAATTGGAATTCCCCAATTATAGAGTTTCCACCATAAAAGATTTCTACTTACCAAATCGAACGCGGATGTGAGCTCTATCATTGCTGCTATGCTGTCCCTCATTTGGTCGCTTCTTGTTCCACCCTATGTCTACATGAATCGTCATTGTTTGCCTTCTCCTGTAATATTTTCTCTTTGTTGTCCTCTACTTTTACCGTATTCAATTCACTGTGCTCTCCAGTGGTTGAAGTGTATGAAAAGAAGTAGTGGCACTATGTTTCTTACTGCCCTGCCCCTGCTCCCCACACATCCCATTGCCACGCCTTCACCCACACACAATACAAACCCTCAAACACAATGCACATACTGCTTGAGGGAATGTACAAGTATGCACAAAAGAGACACATCCATATTTACAGCTATTTCACACCTGGAGTCCCCAAACATAAAGGAAAGTACTGGGAGCCTCTGCAGAAAGACTGTATTGCTAAAACAAACACAAACAAAGCCCAGTAACATCTGTGATAATCCCAGCACTGACCCAAGCAGGACACTTATGCGGACCACCTGTTGCAAGGGATTCAACGCCTTTAATTGCAGATTTTCAAATGGCATGCCTGTTATGTGTAGTAAAATGATTGCATACTACGCTGTGTGAATCATACCGACTCTCCAGGGTTGCAAGACTGAAAGACGCACATCCTTAAATGGGGTAGCTGGCTGAGGTGCTAAATAATTAACAGTTCTGACTTTTAGTTTCACTTCACATTGCATTGTAGCACATGTGGTCTGCATGTATAATGTACACAGGAATAACAAATATACGACATGATTTGAGAGCTATCTTTTGTCGTAATTCTCAGAAACACAAGTGTGCCTGAAGCAGTGGTTTTAGGTGACAAAAAGGAATAATGTTTTTTATGCATTTCTACCTTTTGGAAGGCTTGTGAATTTTCACAGTCAGGAGATAGATTGGCAAGCATTTTACTTTTCTGTGCCAGAGGAGGAAACAGGCATATGCTTGAATTCTGCTAGGGCCAATTCAATCTTTTCTCTTTACATTGTGGATTACATGAACACTGTTTAGTTGCGAAATAGCAAAATACCTTATGAGAAGTGTCAAAAAGCTGCTGACACTCTCTTTGATGCAGTAACTTTTACTCCTGCCTCTGTGACAATACATTTTAGTGAGTTTGAATGTTTGAGTCGTTCACACTGCAATAGGTGCAACTCGTTTCAAGTTGCCACACAACCAATCCAATATTGAATCACAAAGTACATCATTTTTTTTGTAGCACATTCTATTTTTTTTTTATCAAAACGAGCAGGCGCCTTATTACACATGTTCTTTTGATGTGTCTCTTGGAGGAAGATGCATAAAACTCAGGAGATTATCTATTGGGGTACTTGGGGTCATGTCACTTTGTGTTCTAGAGGAATAGAAGCAGGCATTTGGTTGAATTCTGTCTTTTAATTAGTTACAAGTAGTCAATGGCCTGGACTAGTTTAAACTTTCCCATGGTACGTGGGAACATACACAAACATCATGATAATTAAAAATGTATCTCCTTTAGTTGCAGAGGCTCCTGCACTTGACTCGCATGTGTGAGGTGTGTGATGTGGGGGCCAGCCCTGTCAAGAAATCCCGAGGACACTACTAAGAGATATGAAGTACGAGATACATACTGCAAATATTGAATTCTAAAGGTGTTGTTCAATGAAGTTCTTCTTGCCTATTTTTTTTTCATTATTTTTATTGGTTTGTTACAAACCTTTAAAAAAGAGAAAATTATGTACAAAAATTGTGAAAAAAGAGAAAAAAAAACACAAGAATACATTTTGAGAATTCATTCTTGAAGAAAGGTCCACAAATGGAGCTCCAAAACAAGACAGGAAAGATGATGATCAAGCAAGACAGAAAGAAAGTGGGAAGGAGGAGCATTAGACGAAGCATAAGAGCCTAGCGTTCCAATCAAAATTGGCTTTCCAAAGTTCAAGCGGAATTTAAAACAACTTTAGTGTCGTTTTCATATTTTTCCAGTTTTACATTCATCTTTTCTAGGAGGAAAGTCAATTCAAACGTTAGACTACGTTCCACGTCGTGATGCAACTCGACCCACCAATCCTTGGCGGAGAAGGTTGGTCTTGCGACAATGTGCTTTCCCAAATGGGTACAGCGTTCCTGTCGCAACTGCGTGCAGAATAATGTGAGGTGTTTTAATGTTTCTTTTGCCTCCCCACATAGGCGACAGATCAACAATGGAGCTCCATCTTTTTGCCGGATCGCCAGCATTTCTCTTGTTGGAAATTGGTTCAAGCGAAATTTCATGTAAAGGAGTCTACGGGCAGGATCTGGGCACTTGAGCAAGTAGGCTTGAGGGTCATTTATTTTTAATGCTTCAGCTGGACATGTTCTCATAATTCTATGAGTCCCTCGTGTGTCAACTGTGTCAATCCAATCTTGTTGCAATAGTAGTGATTTTACTTTGACAGGATTCGAATGGAGTAGCTCTCTATTGGTACTTAAGTCGCTTAGAATGTCGTCACAGCGTCTTGTCCATTGTGCCAGAATGCAGTCTGTGGTACCTGTATCTGCATTAGTTAAGATGTAGTATTGTGGAACAGTTGGATCAATAGTAATCTTTCTAAACTCATTTAGAGTAGTCCACATTACTATTGCATTAATGGACAACAGACTTAGCTCGTATCTTATACATGCAGTTGGTACACCCATTGGAAGACGCAAGACTTTGGACCAGAAGTGATGTTCAAGCGATGTCCATAAAGAGTCTGGACATCCCAGGGCACTGTTAGCTCCGTGTGTAATTGCCGGAATGAATTTCATTTTATAGAAATCCACAACAGGTTTTAGCGAGTGTTTGCCAAACTTCCTGTTAAGTATACAGGCCTGTGCTGTTAGTTGTTTGCATTTATCCTTTGCCTTCGCGACCCAAGGAGCATCATTGATACTTGAGCTAATGCACATGCCAAGGTACATTGTTTGGTCGACGCTTTTTAGCGGTTCCTTCCCAATTCTCCATTCAAACTTTTTCAAACCCACGCTCTTTTTGTTTTTTTGAAGATTTTGCAGAGTTAGGATTTCAGATTTTTTGGAATTCACGGTTAAACCGTTCTGTGTGACGTATTGGTCGAGTATGTGCAGTTTCCGTTGCAGTCCTATGGGTGTTAAGTCTAGTAGGACTAGGTCGTCCGCATACAGGAGCCAATTTACTTCATTTCCGTACATTTTTGGAGTGAAGGCATTTATGTTCTTGTATGCATCCCCCAAGTCTAAGATGAACAGATTAAATATTATGGCTGCAAGTGGGCAACCCTGTTTAACTCCTCTATAGTTTTTATTGGCTCAGAGAGGAGACCTTGTTGATTCAGTCTGACCCTTATAACTGTATCGGTGTGGAGTGCTTTGATAGCCAAGAGTAGACTGAGACGGCAGTTCCAGGTCGCCATTTTTTTCCATAATAGTTCCCTGTCAATGCTATCAAATGCTTGGGGTAAGTCCACAAAAGCGAGGTAAATTTTCTTGTTTGATCTTATAGCATCCATTTTCAAAATATTCAACAGTAGCAGATTTAGGCCACAACCAATGCCACGGACAAATCCAGTTTGTCGGAGGTCCAGATGTTTTGTTGATTCGATCCATTTCATCAGTTTGTTTTGTAGTTGGATAGCAAATATTTTTCCAAGAACATCTAATAATGCTATAGGCCTGTAGTTCTTAGGATCTGCTCTATTTCTGTTCTTGAAAATGGGAATTACAATTGCAGATTTCCAGCTTGATGGTATGCTGGCTTCTTCTGCAATCCTTGTGAACAATAGCATGAGGAACCAGACCAATCCTCTGGATTTTGTTTTATTAGCAGGTTGGTAAGTCCATCGGGACCGGGGGCGCTTGAGGAGGATGCTCGTAGGATGCTCTGTACTATGCACTCCTTGTCAAACTTTAAATCCCACTCAGTGAGCTTCGGTAGTTTGGGTTCAATTGTTGTACTGCTTTTTCTATAGACCGAGTCAAAGTGGGTAAACCATTTTGCTTGAGGAACCATGTTTGTTTGAATTGCACTTTGTTGACAGTTTATGTTATTGATCAGTTTCCAAAAATCGGCTGAGTTCTTATTGCTTAGCACCGCTAGCATTACTTCGCTGTCCTTTTGGTATTGGATTGACTTGTGCGAAATTAGCCAATTTTTGTATTGCTGCTTTGAGGCTTTTTTAGCTTGCTGTCGCTGCTCGAGTTGAAGTTGTGTATGCTGTCTTAGTTCTTTCCTTAATTGCCTCTTTCTTACTGCAATTTCATGATTGTAGCAGTGTTTAGGTGTGAAATCCGGTCTTTTTGATCCCTTTTGGACGGACATAAACTGTTTTAGAACAGCAGTGTATTCAAGGCTGGAGTCTGTTGAATTGGATATGAGGATGTAGTATGAATCTGCAATCCTCTTTACCTCATATGGCCTTATCTCCAGACAAGTTCTATTGGGCTCTACTTCAACCTGATTCCTCCAGCTGATTGGTTTCACTATGGTCAGAGAAAGCAGAGTAACTATTAACTTACTATGGTCACTGTTTGGATCTTCTAATGTCGTTAATGTCACCGCTCGATGTGCTAAGTTTTCTGAAATAAAGAAATAGTCTATAGTGGAAGTTAAGTTGCCGCTTTTCCAGGTTTTTTGTGCAGGACTGCCTCCGCTGGTGTTGCCGTTGGCCATTGTTATGTTTCTTTCTTGCATAGCTGAACACCATTTCGCTGCCAATTTTTGCGCTGTGGTCGATGATACAGAATAATTCACATCCCTTATGCATGACAAATTCAAGTCACCACAGCAAATTATATTGGGTACTTGTTGCTCGCTGTTGATAGCATCAATTAAGTACAATACTGTGTTTATGAATTTGTATGTGCCAGCTTCTTTATGATGCCAATATAGATTGAGTATGTTAAGCTGGATTTTTTTTCCGGGAGTCATGGAAGTGGCTTCCACAATTTATATTGGATATACGGTGTATAATTAAAGGCACTTTTTACTTTCCATCCCAAGTTTTTTTTCCACCATTGTTAGTGGACCAGCGGATGGACAGCCTTTTTTTCTTGCTATGGCTGGATTCATGGCTATTTCATAGTCATCTGACAATGGGCAAAGAGTCAGCCACGTTTCCTGGAGGCAAATCACTGTTTGATTCAAGGGACTTTTTTTAGCTTCATTGAACAAATGAGTAAATCCTCGGGTGTTCCATGGGGACTAGAACGTCCCTGCTGGCATTAGCTCGATTGCCCTCCCAGTACGCCAGCAAGCCAGTTCCAGTTTTTCGGAGTGTTATTGTCATCCAAGATTTGTGGGTTGATGTTTTGCTCACTTTCAGCTAAAGAAGCTGTTCCCAAAATTGTAATTTTGATGTTTTGTCCCAAATTGAATTTTTCTTGTGGAGGGCTATTTTGTTCCGTGTTGTTTTCTGACTTGTTAGCAGTTGTCACGTTAACAACTTTATTGGAAGATTTTGAGCTGACAGTTTTTCCAAAAGTAACCTTATAGCTTAAGGGCGAGTTGTTGGCCATTGGTTCCGCAGCCTTTGTAGGACACGGTATAGAGTCATTATTTGGCGAGTCCTCATGAATGTCAAAGCCCAAGGACAGCAGAAAGGGGACTGCATTCAAGAGTAAATCACAGACAAGTCTGGAATTTATATGCAGTCGGACTTTATCATTCTGATGGTCATTAAAGAAATCCACTGTTTGAATGTCGTTGGATTCTATTGACCGCAGTCCAGGGACATGATGTAAAAGCCTAAGGACATTGTTTCGATTCAAGATTTTGCCATCTTTTGTGTCCAGGATTCATTTCAAAATTAGCATGTACTTCGCTGGATTTCCCAGTTTATCTTTGTTTATGAAGAGGTTCTGTGACGATCTTCCCCGGTTTTTGTTGTCCAAGTTTGATCTCGCAGATGTTTTGGGATCACTCAAGATAAGCTGGCTTGTGTTAGACGTGTCAGTCATATTGGTTTTCATTTTCATCACTGCTTCAGTCTGCATTTTGTTGTGTTCATTCCAGTAGACTGAACTGATTTCATTTGTAGTTTTTAGAGTTTCATTGCGAGCACCCAAGCGACTTCTTTTTTCTGCCATAGTTTCAAATGTGTTATGTTTTTCAATGGGGGCCAGAGGAATAGCTTCAGTTGGCGGGAGTATTAGTTCACAAACTCGCCCGCTAATGACATGTGCTACTCCAGACGGACAGCTTGGCTGATCTGATTTTACCAATGCCTCATTGCTTGTGTTTTTGTGTGCAGGCTCTTCGTCGTCCATGACAGTATTTGTCTCATCTTCGTAGACTCATAAGTTTAAGAGCTCTTGCTCATCGATTTCGGCACTTTCATCAAGCACGATTGTCGGTTCACATGTAACAGAGCCATTTTGGTTGGCATCTATGTTAGACTTTTTGGGTGGTTTGTTTACTTTTTCCGTGTTAACAAATACATTGACTGATTTTAGATTTCTTAAGAACTTCCTTGAGCCCATGTTGTTGCCTTTACGTTTGCATTTTTGGTTCTTTGGTTTTTTACCCTGCAATTTGTTTGCGTCAGCGTTGTGTGCTTTCTGGAACATATCATATGTTTTATCTTTTATGTCTGAACAGCTGCTTTCTTTTTGTTCTGAGATTCCAATGATTCCTTCAGCATTAGCTGATGTAGATGGTACTGAGTGACTTACAACCGACAGATTGTTTTCCGAAGGGACGGTTGAAGTGGTTAAAGGAGGTTTCTTTGCAGTTTCTGACTGTTCAGTGAAAAGTGAAGCGGTGTTTGCATCAGGCAGACGAATATCACAGACAGTATCCAGAACTGGTGGTGCTATTTCCAATGGCATTTTTGGGTGAGTCATGACCAGAGAATTATCTGCCTCACTCGTAGACCTTTCATCACTCGCGAGAGTCCGAAGGGGTGCGCTCGTATTCATCTGCTTTGATAGAGGCCGTTCGTTGTCGATTGTAGAATGGTTGTCCTTGAGGGCTTTCGAGGATCATCATTTCGATGGACACAGCCGTCCAGGTCAGTTGGAAAGAAATCCACATTTTGTGAAGAAGGCTCAGCACAGCAAGAAACTGGCTGGGATTCATAGTGGATTCTCTTTGATGTTTGAGCTTGTTTCAGTAGGCTTAACGCTTCTAGTGTTATTTCGGACATTAGGCGTTTATCGTCAATGTTTGAGCGTTTTTGCTCCACTAGATCCTTTGTTAAGGCTTCAAATCTTTGTATATATTCCAGCATTTTGGCGTTTCCTCCGTTATGAAACAGTTCTGCAGCTGCAAGTTTAGAATTTGATAAAGCTGCAAGTGTGGTTAGATCTTTGACGTTTTCATTAATGTGCTCGTAAAGCTTGAGCATTGGAGCCATGGCTATCATCAATGATGATAAAACAAACAGTCTAAGATCATTTAAGGTCTCTTTCACAATGTTCTGTAGCTTAAGGTCTCTCAGGGTTTGAGAGGCAGATTTCCTGTAATTGCAAGATTTCCTTTTAGGTGGCTGATGTCTAGTAAGGGAGACGTTCAGCGATTCGTCCAAAGATGAAAAGTCAGATATCTCCTCATTACATGAAGATATAGAGAGTCTTGCATTAATTTGCTTGTGACATCTGGATGGCACTGGAGAAGTTTGAGTCAAGGAAATTCCACACCAATGCTTCCTATTTTGGGAACAGGGTATGGGAGGAGATTCACTGGAGTCAACTCGTCTTCTTTTTCTAAGGCCCCTTGGCCATGAGCTGCTTGATCATGCTTTGTTCTCAAGTTCTTTAGGAGCTTGTGTCTTGAAACAGGATTCAATAGTGTTAGATTCACTGTTAGAATCAATGTCGTTTGATATTGATTTGGTATTCATTGAGCTGTTCATTTTTGTTAGGTCCATTAGTAGTTTATTCACTATGGCCAAGGAATTGCGTTTTTCATCATGAGGTGTTTTCGAATCTTTAAGGTCTGTATGATTGGCAGGAACATGGATGTCTATAGCATCTCTTGCGCTTTGTTCGACTTCTTCTGATATGTTTGCTGGCCAGTTGCTTTTCAAGTCTTCGTTGGCAAGGACTCCTTCGTCCTCTTTTGCAGATATTTTGGTAGAGGGCAAGGGGCTGGGTGCAGTTGGCAGAAGTTGGGAGACATTAGGTTGTTGAAATAGTGAAGGACATCCCATGCGAGGAGGCGTAGGCGGCAATGAAGCAGAGTCAAAAGTGCTTTCAAGCCAGGAGCCAGTAACTTCCGAGGTTAGCCTTTGAGATTTGCGGTTGTCAGGGACCCGCATATCATCAGCTAACAGTGCTGCTGCCGGAGTACAAGAAGGCACTACTACGTGAGCAGGCTGTGCGCAAGAGGGTTTGACTCCCTCAAGACTAATACAATCGCCTGCCGAGGTCGGCTCGTCCGACGCGTGTACCCCACTCCCAGTAGCACAGCTTGCACTCTTATTCATGTAACTAAACGGAGTGTCATTGCCTTCCCTCCTTTCCTCGTTGTCAAAAAGCCCACCTTCCTTGTCCCTGGATCCAGGGCTAATAGGAGCAGATCCTATTTTTTTTAAGTTCGATGTACTGTTAGGAGAAGGGTTACCGTCTGACTCAATGTGGGAGATATTTAAGCAAGAAACATCAACATACACGGCTCGGGAGTCACTAACGCTAGCGCTCAATTCATCCATTGACACACGCGGCAGTGAGATTATGCGCGCGGCCGGGGAGGAATGAAGTTTGGATTTCCTTACTTGATTGTTCCCGGCTGTTACAATTGTCGCGGCAAAACGGTTCCCGCACACTGGCGAGTTCGCTTTGGATCCTTCTTCCGTGCGTTTCAGCTGCAAGCGGGTAAAAGGATGATGTATAATTCTTGATGGCACTTTGGAAGTTTTTCCTCGATCCATGAGGTTTGTGCACTCAGAGCCTCGAGAGCCTCCAAAGACTCATGAGACTCTGCACCGACTCCGGTGGTAGTAGAGAGAGGACTGGGTTACTCCAGTAAAATTCCAGCAAGATACAGCAGGCAAAGCAGACTCACGAGACTCTGCACCGACTCCGCGCTGCTCCGCAGAGTACAGGGGGATTATAAGCACACACCCCTTGTCAGATGGTGGTAGTAGAGAGAGGACTGGGTTACTCCAGTAACAGTCCAGCAGGATACAGCAGGCAAAGCAGACTCACGAGACTCTGCACCGACTCCGACACTGACTTCTTCTTGTCTATTCAAATGTTAGATTACACCAGTTATATTGAAAATTAGAAATGGTCTTGGAGCAGCAGGATTCTTAAATTGAAAATCTTGATTTTGTGGAACCAAAACAATGACCATTGACTTTAGGATTGTGAAACCTTCTTTTATTAATGGGAACATATTGAAATGGATCTTAGGGAGACCCTCAAGTAATTATTTTTGGACATATCCATATTGTGATCACAGATAAGCCCCACACTTTTAGTATAAAAGAGCACCACTTTTATGTGCATGGCATATACATACCACATGTTCTATTTGCTGTTTACAACATTGCATATGTTTTACACACATGACCATTTGTCTCAAATGCGAAAATGACTTGCTGAATACATTAAAGGCTTTCGTGTTGCTACATTACAATGAAAAAATGAACCACAACTAGTTTGTCGATTTGGTATCAGCCAGATATAAGATGTGTCTGCCTCTGGGTGGGGACTCTTAGCCACGACAGTGAAATAATATGATGGCTCCGTGATTGAACATGTCATATAAGATTTGTGGTCAATGGCGTAGTTTAGTGTATCAGGGCTTGGTAAATGCATTGTTTAAAATCTGTTCAATGTGTAATGTACTTTACTGCCAATACTACTGATTGTGTTTTCAGTTGTACCTAACAATTCGATGAGAACAATGTCTGCTGGGTGGTGGGGGTCGCAGCAACACTGGGGATCTAGTGAATAGCAAATACATTACTTTCTGAAGAGGGCTGCGTTTGACAAACTTCACGTAACGTTACTGGGCAGTAGTTAGTTAGTTGAAGTTATTTACTAAGTTTAGCAGCTGCTGCAATGTGACTGTTGAAGAACAGGCTGTTTAATGAACATGCTTAGGTCTAGATTGGTCCCCTTACCGACGATAGAAACAGCGCCTAGATGCCTTCGCGCTTTGGTGCTTTAGAAATGCACTAACATAACATAATATAACAAAGCGCTTTCTCGTTTGGGTAGTTATGCATTTTTCTCCCTGGCAGTCCGGTATTTGCATCTATTCCACAGCTCCAAGAAGACCAGTAATGAATGGGCACCACTGCAGATAAAGAGTAAGCAAGCACTGGTAGCAAAAGAAAAACACGTATTTAAGGGAATCCATTGTCAAATTCCAAAACGTCAGCCCTATTTAAAATCCAGAGCACTGACCAGACCCCCTATCATACTCCCCTTACTCCCAGTAAGTCAGGCGTACGTCAGAGTTATTTATATCAACGTCTTTGTGAATCAACCCCAAAGTAAACAATCATGAAAGGCTCTTTCCAATGTTTGCATCAATTAAAATATTGAAGTAAAAACACTTTTAATTGGGTTTGGCATTTGGTTGGCTAGATAACATTGGGGCAGATGCCCGAAATCCCAAATATGCATTCACATAACATGTACAGAATGTTGTAGAGTAGTTTGTAAGTCCTACGTTCCACATGCTATCCCGGGAGGATAGCTCAGCGGCAGCGTGCGCGTCTTGGAAGCAAGACGACACGAAGCAACAACGGGTTCGATCCCCGGGTCCGCGCTTAGAAACCTCTGGGAGTTTAAGCGCGTTATAAATACGGAACTAAGACAAAAAAAACAACACAATTACACAACTAAGAAAAACAAACAATTCCTGTAACAGCGCCTCGATGCCTGTGGGCTGTGTGAGCGCTTTATAAATGTTAAATAAATTAAATTAAATCCCTCTTGCTTTCTTCTTGAACTTAAACATACTTCTCATGTTTCTCCAAGCGGCACTGTGAAAAGTACCTCTTCCAAGTCAAATTATTTGGAGGTTGTTTGAATAATGGCTGACATATTTACAATAGCAAATTAAAGAACAGAGTCAAAAGCTACCCTTGTCATTAATGCACGGGAGAGTGAGGCTGCATTACAAAAAAGAGGGTTTCTCCCCCTTTTTTCTCTCATGACACATTTACAATACAAGACCATTTCTTTCTAGCAGGCACAGGTCTCCCAACCTTTAAGAAATAGAAACACGTCTTCCGAATAAAATGCAGCCATGCCAATGATCATGTTGACAATGCGTTGTTATTTGCTGTAGGCTATAACGAGTGTGGTTGGCTTTAAGCAATTGCAAAGTGAGTGTTCCAGTTAAGTGCCTAATGGAACAGAATCACAACTGTGTTGTGTATTTTACAAGTGTAGAACTTCTCCAATTGTTTATCCCCCCCCTATTGCATTTTCATATGTTTAGGTTTTTGTAAATAACCGAATGGAAGTAAGATTGTCATACGCCCGAAGAACTAATTAAACACACATTTATTTATAACGATGACTGCGGTATGGGTGAACGCAGGGGGGGGTTGCAAATGTACCCTGTATTTTCTTCTGCATTTGAATGTAACACATATGATATTTGCTTCTTGTAGTATTTATAAAATGATACACATTGTATTTTTTTTTAAATACTGACCACTGTGCATTCAGTATTATTATGAGATTGAAAACAACCAAAACATCCATCTTATATCTGGCTGATACCAAATCAACACGTGCAGCTAGGCTAGTAACTGGCAGGTGAAGTCAATTCAGGAACAGTACTGTGAAGACTTGTAAATGGCCAAATAATGTGGAAGCATGCCACTGATCCACATGCTGGTTGCTGGAGAACTGCTCCTGTTGAGTATGCTGAGGTCATGCAGCCGGTGCCCCAGAATCCGTTCTGACTCTTGGTCCCTGGCTTCCTCCACCGCCCTCTACTCCCACCAGCCATCAAATAACTCCACCACCCACCTTCTTCCAACAAACATAGTCTCAACGTCGGCCGAATTGTAATGCCTTTTGATAGCGATACATGATTGAAATGCATTTCCCGCATGTCCGATATACCTTCAGTAGAACAAATCTGTGTACACTGACCCTTACCCTCATTTTGCAGTTGACTCAATATGTTTCATCTTGTTGTGGTTCCTGATTCACATCTGAGACTCACAGAATGCACATGAGATGCAGTGCAACCAATCACACATCAGGACTCATTTACTAATGTGTCGGGCAATAGAACCCCTGAAGGACAGATTCTGGTGTCCACACAGTGACAGAGTCGTTGGCCAGTAAATCCTTGAGAAGGTTAGTAGGATCTGCAATTTGTGCTTCTTGTAACACAGCATGGCCATAGTTATCAAGTGTGTAGAACACTTCAGGAAAATAGTTTGAGGACAATGATGGGGATGATGACAGGGAACAGCATCCATCTGCCCAGTCTAAAGCTCACAATGAGTAACCTGACATGATGCAGTAGACAATTCTCTTTGAAGATATGCAAACTTATGTTCAACAGAGAAGCCTGAATAGGGAGGATTTTGATTTTCTTCACTCATAACACGTGATAAGGCAGACCCAACTGCATCTAGGCATGAAAAGCAAAGTAGAAGTGTCAAAAGCAGGGAGGTCTCAGACTACAAAAGAGGCAACATAAAAGAAAGGTCTTTAGCATCTTGTGAAAGATAAGTAACCAATGTATACTACAGCTGTCCACTGGAAAGGCATTCCACAGTGTGGGGGTGACGAATGAGAATCTAAAGTCCCACTGGTCTCATATTAAGACCCTGGGACATTAAGCAGCAGCTGACTTTCAGAACAAAGGCAGCGAGAAGATGGCTTCTTGAACTCCATTTTGTTTACTAAATGTTGAGGTGCAAGTAAATGGATCCCTTGGAATGTCAAGGACAATATATTAATAGACATTCCAGTGTGTACTTGAAATGATGCAGCAACACAGAACATTGTTTCTTCTATTATTTGAGAGCAAAAGTAACGCCCCAAGGGCTCTTCTACAGCTGTCCTTCTGCTTCACTTCTCTTTTGTAAAGCTGCACATTCTACCCTTCCAATTACTTATGCTTAACACTATATACAATAAATGAAACTATATACACATTGTGAAATTCTAACAATTTTGAAATACCTGCATTTTCTGGTATATCTCATTTCGCTACTCAATATACTCTCTCAGATATAGAGGTGTGTCGGAGTCTCTTCTAGGATGCTCAGTTACATTGGGATTCACACATTGTACATTAGTTGAGACAATTTTCTCATCATCATGAGAACCTTTCAGGCCGTTTGATCCTGTCAAAATGACTTTCTCATTAACTGTACTCGTGCAAACTCCATTAAGATTCCAATCCCTACCAACAAAGGTTCTCACAGCTGCATGCAATATTTTCACTAGTCTAACAGGAGCAAGGGGCGAGTAATGAACTGGTTTATCACCTGTGCTGGGCTGAGATGTGGTCTAATGACGTTGTGGTCATTATGCCTGCTGCATGTGCCTTGGTAGGGGGCCACAACCCGAGCTGCCCCAAGAAAGTGAACTGGGTAAAGAAAAAACAAAGGCAACTTTGAGCATGCATTGATTTGCAAAGGTTGTGACAGTGTTTCACTGGCCAGTTGTTTCTGTTACATACCACATTTTCAATTGTATTGTGCCCTCAGGCACAATACAATTGAAAATTGTATTGCAGCCTGTACGTTGGATAGGTAATTTCTAACCATTTTCTTTAAAAGGAAATGAACAATATTCATGTACACAACAGCCAGCACGTCTTTCGACCAAAGGAAGGGTCATTGTCAAGGCTGTGAACATATGAGGCTAAGGTGAAACATGTTGGTGTTTTGCAGTAACCTGAATGGTGAAGCCCAATAGTACAGTTTACAAGTACCATTATTGCAAGTGTTGATACATACATTGGTTGTTATGGAGCATAATGTAGTCGATAAGGAGAAGAACCATTATATCATATTGCACGAAGCAATGATATGGATCCATTTTTATAATACAAGTTTGTGACATGGGGAAGAAGAGAGAGAAGTAGGAGAAGAAGAAAAAGGGGCAAGAAAGAACAAGTGCCATCAGACCCCAATGCGTCCGCCACAGCGCATACCTTTTCCGACATGGGATTCATACACCATGCAGCAACCCCTATACTCAACAAGAGGAGAACATTGGACTGGGTGGCAGACCTCAACAGTCAGAACACATTAGCCGCAAACACACCATGCCCATGGTTAGACCATCATAAAATTTGCTTCACCTTCCCGCACACTGACACCCACCGCAGGCCTTACCACCGACCTGGTCATGCAGTGCACGGAAACGTACATTGAAATCCATATCCCTCACCTTACACCCCTCCTACATTGACTCAGCAGACCCTAGAGTACTTGCAGAGATGTACACTAACACATTATCTAAATCAGTGAACGTGGTTGCCCCGCTGACTCTGAGAAACTCTAAACCAGTGGGTCATATCAATGCTTGGTACACCCCAGACCTTCAGACGTTACGAGCACAAAAATAGTTGGTGGAAGCCAACTGGAAAAAGGCTCCAACTAATAGCTCCAAAACGGCCATTAATGTAATATCCAGTAAATACATATGTGCCATCATTGCAGCCAAAACTTCAGCGTACAATACTAGAACCACCAATGCCAATTCCAGCTCCCAGGAAATCTTCCATATACCCATAGAGCTGGAAACACCAACCACCCCTCCAACAACACTCATAAAAGATGAGTTGTGGTGCTTAAGCATCCAGTCGGCCTTGAGGACTAAAATATCCCTGTTACAACAGAACATTTCACTGAAACAAGAGCTAATAAACGCCAACCTCCCCCGCTCCCAACTATACCTCCCTGCCACCAATCTACCCTCTCCAACCTTCCATTTTAGAGATGTAATAGTGGTTGAAACTGCCAACATCTGCAAGAACCTTAAATCATTAAAGTGCAAATATCTGCCCGCCTATGACCATCAAAGACTGTTCAGACACACTAGTGCCTTTAATAACAAATCTCATTAATTCCTCCTTCGCAGCCAACATGATACCTGCCAATCTGAAAGAATCCTTGACCCAATAGTATCAAACAACTACGGCCCAATCACCACTGTCCCATTCCTTTTAAAGATCATGGACAGGGCAGTTTACAACCAAATCCAGCCCTTTCCAGAAGTGAACCAAGTCCTAGGAAAGCGCCATTCTGGCTTTCGACCAGGTCTTGGCACAGAATCTGCACTGCTGGATTTAAAAGATCAACTGGACATCTTTCAAAATGAAGGAAAGACAGCCCTCCACCTTGATCTATCAGCTGCTTTTGACCTTGTGGACCAAAAAACGCTTTGTCATTACCTTACATCTGCAACTTACTTCTCCCAAAAATCCAGGACGTGGGTAGAATCTTTCCTAAAAGGAAGATCTCTGACAGT
The DNA here is from genome assembly GCF_040938575.1 of Ambystoma mexicanum. NCBI lineage: Eukaryota > Metazoa > Chordata > Amphibia > Caudata > Ambystomatidae > Ambystoma > Ambystoma mexicanum. The sequence goes on along the minus strand of NC_090932.1, from coordinate 244,346,323 downwards.
CTTCTCGGAATCGGGAACTTCACAGTGCCCCCCTGTGCCCATTCCTTGTGGCGATCCACAAGGCTCCCAAGTCTCATCAATCTTATAAAATATATTTGCTAAGCCACTCTTCGACATCCTTGACAACATCGGCATAGCCGACACCAACTATGGCGATGACACACAAATTCTCATTCTATTGTCAGGGAACCATGAAGAGGACACATGATCAGTCAAAAGAATCTACTTAACAATACAATCTTGGATGGCCTCTAATTAACTCTGCTTGAATGATGATAAAATGGAGATTCTCATAGTAGGCTCCCCAGCAATCAGTCAACATAGTTGAATTCAATATAAAATCTTCAAGTTAATACATAACATACATCCAAATAGAGGTCATGAAAAAGAGTAAAGAGTATATTACAATCCGCAAAATGCATATACGAGCTGTATTTCCAAGGCTAAACATTTGGTAAAAAGCTAGTAAGGAAAGGAAACGAAAAAACAACATGTTTCCATATAAAATTTATAATCATAAAATTTCCTATCTGAACTATCTTTCTAAGACCGACAATAAAAGAGAAATAGCAGAGGAGAGCCTTTCTCACAGCTTCTACGTATTTCACTAACAATGTTACATTCCATCAGCATTTGAATTCAGCAGCTTCTTCCTTAACAACCAGGAACTATGGGCAAATCGGGCCATTGCAAAAATAACCTGGGTGTGCAAACTCTGCCATAGGAACTTCATGGCTGATCTAGTATCCCTAATTCCAACGTCGTTCAAAATTGGCTTCAAATACCTACTCCTCAAGTGCTTTGTTTTTACTCAGATTAGCATAAAATGCAACATTGATTCTCTTGCCACCCCACAAATAGCACATTGGTCCGATATGGATACATTGCAAAATTGGGTGAAAGCAGCTACAAGGAAAATCCCCATTCTCACTTGGATGTATAAAGATGTTTCATATGGTGGTGTCATAAAATCCAGATAGAACTTTCCACCTAGTGAGCAGAGTTGTAAATATGCGGGCCCTTGCTTCAGTTTCATAGCATCAATCATCAACTGATCCCTTGCACTTTCAATCACTCCATTTCTAATAGATGTCCTCCTTCCCCTCAGCTGGGTTTGGGGGTTATCGCAGAGGTCTCCTTCCCCAGCGCCTTGGAGATTCTTTTTACCATGGATCAGCCAGTCAATTGTTTTCCTTCATCCTTCGACATCAGGTGGTATAGTGCATCTCTATATTTTTCTACCCCTTCTTGGTTCCAGAATCTCAGCCAAAATAACAGGGCGAAGTGACCCCAAATCCCCCAACAGGGTTATCTCTAATTCTAAGGCTACCATTGCAGAAGTTGCGCTCTTTGGTAACAGCAGCAGTTTATTCATGAACCTATGGTCACCAATTGTTAGTTTTGAAAGGCTGGTATACCTCTATATTTTGGCCCCATATAAAACTGTGGGGACAGCCTGTTTTCCATATAAGTTTAGTGCAGGAGAAATAGCACCACTGCTGTGTCTTGCATGAAAGGCTTGGATTGACCCCGCCAAGTTTTTCTAGTGTGGGGCCTGATCAGCCAATCTGATCAACCCAGCCTCCACGCTCTTGAAAATGAACCCCTAGGTCATCAAAATGTTTAACTTGTTCTAGTTGTTCTGCATATACCTTCAGCACCATGGGTCGTGGTTTAAACAACATGACCTTTAACCTTTCTAAATTCAAATTCAAGTTTATATATTATATTACATTTTGCCACTGAATATTCTAATTCCTTTTGGGGTCGTTGACAATAAAGCAGTGTCTTCTGCATTAAATAACGCTGGATACTTGTCCACGTCCATCGCTGGGCAATCCTGGCAGCCTACTAGTAACGCACTAATTATCTCTTGGATACACAGATTAAATGGGAGGGGGGCCAGGGTGCAGCACTGCCTCACCCCCTTCATGTCTACAAATGGATTGGTGTTTTCACCTCCTAGTCTATACCGTACAGATGCAGAGTTATCAGTGTAAAGGAGCCTAATTATCCTGGTCAGATGGGTTGGGGCATATGAGAAATTAATAGATTCCATAGGGTCTACCTTGATACTGAATCCAACGCCGTTCAGCGGTCAAGGAATACGGCATATAGTTTCATGCATTTCAAAACTGTGTATTTTTGTATCAGCAGGAAAAACATGAAGCAGTGGTCCCGGGTGCCTCTATTCTTACGGAAGCCAGCCTGAAGATTATTTATGAGGTTGTTACTATCATCTCAATTTTGTAAGTATTTTAAGATGATCTTTCCAAACAATGTTCTCTCGCTGTCCAAGAGGCAATTCAAGTGATCATTTACCGGAAGGTTCCTCCCCGCTTTTTGTTTGTTTCTTTATTTATAGCACAAGCCAGATCCGAAGGTATCAGGGCGCGGAGATAAGAATGCTTTAGGCTTACTTGTCACAAAGTTCCATAGGCATCAGAGTACAAATAAATGTGAATACACTAAGTAGTACAGGTGCATTACACAAATAGAGTTAGCACGGCAATCAAGTGATACAAGTGAGGAGTCGTCGCAGTGGGAGGCGAGGGTCCCTTAGGTTGCTAGGTCAAATAACTAGTGCAGTTTGAGCCATTTAATCATGTTTAGTCTAAAGTTTAGTCTAAAGAGTGGGTATGATTGGTCAGTTCTTAGAGTAGGTGGGAGGGAGTTACACAGTTGGGCCGCTTTGATGGGGAAACTATTTCCCCCAGTTGTCGTCTTTTTGAAGGGGGGAACTGATAGGCAATTTGTATAGGCTGCTCTAGTGGGTCTAGATTCTTTTGCATCTCTCTGTTAGGTAGATCTGTGCAGCGTTATTAAGGCATTTAAATGTTAGAGAAGCAGTTTTAAGTTTAATTTTGTCAGCTCTGGAGAGCCATTTGGATTGTCTCCTAATCGTTGTTATATGTTCTTGTTTAGAGATTTCTAGTGCCGCTCTAAGGGCATTATTTTGCAGTATTTTAATTTTCTGTGTGATATATTTATTGGATCCCAAGTAGAGAGCATTACAATAATCCAGTTTGGACAACACAAGTGCTCTTGCCAGCATGGTGCAACTTTTTGAAGAAAGGTAGGGTCTAGCTGCTCTGATCAGTTTACAGGTATAGACTGTGGAGAATGCCATAGCATTTACTTGTTTTGCCAAGGTGAGGCTAGAGTTGAGGTAAAAGCCTAGTGTTTTTACCTCCTTTGCAACTGTAATTATGTGCCCATCTTTGACAAAGGTTGTGTAGTCCTGGCTAAGTTTCTTGATGTTCTGTGTAGTTCCCAGTATGATGAGTTTCGTTTTGTCATCATTCAGGCATAGACCATGACGAGCCATCCATGCCTGGATGATGATGTATATCTTATTCACCAAGGCCAAATCCTGTTTGTAATCCCCAGAAAGTGGGATGAGAATCTGGGTGTCATCTGCGTAATTAGTGTAGGTGACACCGAGAGAGTCCAGATCGTCAAAATGTTATACATGCTTGGGGAGACGCATGATCCCTGAGGTACACCACAAGTAATAGGGGAAGGGTCAGCAGCTGCTGATGTAGAGAAGACCCTCATGGTTCTCACGCTTAGAAAAGATTTGATCCATGTTATGGCTTGGGGAGAGAAGTGTGCTGCTGGCTCTAGGTGGTTGCAAAGCACTTTGTGATCCACCAGGTCAAACGCTGCTGAGAGATCCAGTAAGAGAAGCAGGGCCATTTTTCCTTGGTCTATCAGCTCGTCGACCTGGGTGTTAAGCACAATGAGTGCTGTTTTAGTACTGTGCAGTGGTCTTAAACCTGATTGCCGTGAGCCTAGGAGTTGGTGCAGCTACTGGAATTTCTATATCTATAAATAGGCAACTCTGTCTTAAATCTTTAGTAAGAATGACACTGTGGTGATGGGCCTATAATTAGTGGGTATGGCCGGGTCCAGTGAGTGTTTCTTGAGGAGGGGGAGGAGGCAGGATTCTTTAAGATTACTCGGTATGGTACCTGAGGAGAAAGAGGAGTTGATGAGTTTAGAGATGAATGGGGATAAATCTCTAGCACCATCTTTTATTATTTGAGCAGGGCAGTTGTCGTCTCAGCAATTTGATGGTTTAAGATTATTTTTTCAACCTCCAATATGGAGACTTTGGTTAAATCTTTGTTCAGGCTTGGCAGTGGTACTTGACGGTTTGGGTAGTTGTAGGAGGTAAGTTTCATTTTTTCTCATCGATTTTAATTTGGAGGGTGGCAATTTTGTCGCTAAGGGCCTTCTGAATGTCAGAGCACCATGTCTTATTTCTGGTACAGTTATCAGGTACCGGGATATTGTTCTCCATTATTTTAGTATTGTAAAGAGCTCCTTGGTACCTGATTTTGCTTGCATTATTCTAGTGTCATCGCTTTTTTTTTGTTGCTCACTTTATTTCAAATTTGTATTTAGTAGAGATAGTGGTAAGGGTGGCTTTATTCGCCTCTGAAGGTACTAGACTCCAAGAGGATTCACAATTAGTTTTTCTTTCCTTAGTGGTTTTAGGTAAGGAGTAAACCGGGCATTTAGGTGTGCTCTAAGTTGGCTGTTTCTCATTTTTAATGGGGCATTGGTCATGACTGTGTTAAATTCATTGACTAGTAATGAGTGATCTAGTGTGTCAGGCAGTGAGTTTAAGGTAGGTAAAATTAGCAGCAATAACCTGTCTGTGGTTATGTTTTTTTTATTCCTTGTTAGTGTTGGGGGTGCTGGAATATTATTTTGTCGTTGGAGGGTTTTAACGTCTGCAGAGATGGCTATAAGAGCGTGATCAGTCCATAATTGAGGACTGATGGACGTAATAGTTGTGTTGCATTTGTGATGAGCCCCCCCAGTCTAGTGTTCGGCCTTTCTCATGGGTAGGCTGTGTCACTCTTGGAGTAAAGCCGAGCTCTGAGAGGACATTAGCAATATTTAAGGCTTGTACATCTTTATGATCATTAAAGCCTAGGTTCAAGTCTCCTAGTAGAAGGGCTTGGGATGTATTTTTTAAGTAATCTGAGATTATCGTAGAGATGTCCTCTTCGAAGGAGCCAATGGTTCCTGGTGGCCTATAGATAAGGTGTATGTTGATAGTTTGAGAGTTAGAGGTTAGGAGTTTGACTGTTAAGGACTCACATGATTAGGTATGCAGGGGTGTTTCTATTCTTATTGACAGATTCGTTTTGGCAATGAGTGCTAAACCTCCTCCACTGGAGATGGTTCTGTCTTCTCTGAAGATGGTATACTTAGTAGGCACAGCGAATATCAGGGCTGGGCCAGCCGCTTAATGTAGCCACATTTACGTGATGGCTAAAAAGTCATAGTTGCCTAATTGTATGAGGTCAGCAATTTCAGTAGCATGGGCTATCAGTGACCTGGCGTTGATGAGTGCTCGTTTGAGAACAGGGCTAGGTAGGGCAGATGTTCTATGCTTGGCTGGGCTGGTTAACACAGGGGGATTATCATGGCCTTACACCATGAGTCTGGGATTGGGCTTTGCCTTAAAATTGCATTAAACACCTTGGACAAGACAGGTGTGCAGATTTGCAACTCATCCTTAAACAAATCTCCCAGGATGAGATTGGATCCTCCTGCCTTTCTGCCCTTCTCTGTTTTGATAGCTTCCTCCACATCCGCTAATGTACTAGAAAGAACATGGACAATCAGTGGCTCACCCCCAACACTACATATGGGCTGAACTACTTCACCCGCCATACCTCTGTACAAGCTTTCAAAATGTTCTCACCACTCTTCAGCGCCTATGCAGCAACTCAGTGCTTTGCTGCCCTTCAATTCCCTGTCGGTTACCAATTGCCACAATAGTATGTTATTTTTACTTTGGAGTGCATCAAACATGGATCTTCACTTTGCTTGCACAAATTCATTCTTTGTAATATATACTATTTTCCTATATTGTGCGCAGGCCCATCACAGCCTATTCTATCTATTCCCTCCCTGGCACTTACACAGACCATAATTAAAATGTTTGCATCCCAACACTCCTCGTCATATCACCCATTTTTAGAAAGGGATTTCTTCTTTTTAATGTTTCCCTTACTAGTTGAGATAAATGGTATAGGTTATCATTAAGGTTTTCATAAGTTTTCAATATTAATGTTTCAGTGGTCTACGGGTCACAGATGGCTTCTAGGTTATTGATTAAGGCTCAGTATAGATCTTCTTTGTTATCTCGGTCAATCACTTTCACCCATATAAGTGATTTGCTTGCATTAGCTTCAATTGTCAACATTTGGCCTCATGCTGGGCCTTGATATTCTATATTCACATGTCCAACGACATTCATTTCCACTTTTAAGGGGTAATGGTCGCTCACAGGTCTTATCTTGATCTCAAAGTCGTCCACCCTTGCCCAATCAACTCCAGTAACAAGGATATAGTCATTGTGGCCATTGTAACTCATTTAAGCAGGTTGGTCTTTTGGAAAGAGTCCATTGCAGGCTCTTAGGTTTAAGTTAAGCAATAGACACGCAGTTTCTAACGCAAGGGGATGTGTTCTCCCTGGAAAGCCTGTAATCAAATCCGAAATATCCCTGGCAAAGTCCTGGCCCTTCCAAATACCTTCTAATGTTCCAAATGGTTCTAGCTGAAGATGAAAGCCGCCTACAATCATTGTTAGATTATTTGATTTTTCTTCTCATGGGCTAAATTAATGCTCGCTTTGAGACAAGTTTAAGTTGACATTCCTAATTGGGAGGAGGGCTTATTACATATATTATACAGGTCTATTTGTTCTCCTTCCCTTATGAGGATAGACACGCGTTGTACATCTTCAGAGCCTGTGAGCTTTTCTGCCACCCTCCACCCCAAGCTGCCATCAACCTAAATGAACAAACCACCACTGGCCCATGTTTCTTGGAGTGCAACTACATTGAAGTCCCTCACAAAGATACACCAATTTGTATTATCCATTAATTTATTCAGTCCAGCTATGTTCCCGGATAACATGGTGCCTCCCCACAGCCTCCCCCTGGGGACCAACCCCATCTTCCATTCAATCTACATCCTCTGTGTCGCTGTATTTCTCATACCGTTGCACGGTTACTTCTCTTTCCCTCGGTTTTGTGCCCTCAGTGGGTAACTTATTCATCATGTTCCCAGGGTTGCTCCTCTCTGTTATCATGGATGGAAATGCTGGTGATTTTATGGCTGCTATAGTTATATTTAATTGGTAAACCCTGTGGCCTATACTCATGAGTCCTTCTACTTGTGCCCATGATCGTAGAAACACCTGGATGTAGTAACATTGGGAGTTGGGGATGTCTCTCCTTGACAGGATATTATGTTGCTTCTTATTATCAAAAGGCAACCTTTGGTGTGACGTATCCAGTGGGTGCATTTATTTATGAGGTTTTCTTGGTCCTCAAACATTCCTTTATTCAGACATGGGATATTGGTCATAACTATGGATGGGCACAGATCCCTTGTTGGCTTGTTCAAGTCATCCCCCATGGGGACATAATCTGGGTGTTTATGCACTGCTATAGTGTTTGGGCCCGTTACTGGAGGTCCTTTGTTGACTTTTCTTTGCAGGTTTTTATACTCAGTGTCCATACTCCATTGGCCCCCTGTGTCAGGATAGGGCCGTCCTTGCAAATATTTGTCAGCAGAGCCCATTGTTCTGCACCCCACCCCATGGTAATGAGGGGCCTCCTACTCCATGGGTTGGACTCTGCCCTGCCCTTATTTTATTGAGTACTTAGTGGTCGTGTCTCCTGTACATTAATTTACCCTCTAGGAATGTCTTTTTCACATCACGAGAACCATATCTGCCACTTTACTTTTAATTTCCTTAATTTCCTCCATTGCCGCTTTCAACCATTTCTCTATTTCTGCTATAATTTTAAGTTACAGTACACTATTGTTCCTAATGCCCGACTAGGTTTGCTCATGCTACTGTCTGGGTTCATAATGTGTGTGTCCCTGTCTGGCCTAAGTTTGTTAGATTGCCATGTGGGGCTGATTTCCCTTTCCCCTTGTGTACAGGTTTCCTTTTACCGACTACCCCATGCTTTTGGGCCGTATCACCACTCCCTATGCTGTTGGATGGAGTGGATCATTTCTTCAAGGGAGTTGAGTCCTGTAGAGGCCCGTAGGTGATTAGACAGCGCTATTGCTGACACTAGTCGAGGGCTACTGGGACCTCCACCTGGCTCTCCCTGGTTCTCCCCCTGGGCCCCACACATAGCCTCGGCTTGATCACTACCCAGTTGACCGGGATTGCTTGTGTTGAATTGGTGAGTCGCTTTCGTTGAACCATTATCTTGGTAGTAGACTTCTACTATATTGGTATCTTGCTCTCCCAGGCTCATTGCATTATTAATAACAGGGAATTGGTAATGTCCCCCCTTTCTTGACCCACTATTTGTACTACTTCAAAAAGCACTAACCTATCCTCCTTTAAGATTTGTCCTACCCCCTAATTGGGGCCTTAGTTTGCAACACTGGTTCAGGATCGCAAAAGTCTATTTGGTCCAGGTCCACAATTGCGCAATTCAAGTTTATCATTTTATGTAGTTCTTTAACTCCCTTATTTCCTGGAAAGGTTTTCCCTTCTGGTTCTCCCCCCTCCTTTCCTTTATCGCCAAAGCACTCTATATCATATATTTCATGTAATAGACCTTCGATCTTCGAGATCCGGATGTTAACATGCTTTATTTGGGAAAATCCTAGTAAGGTTGTTTTTAGCTGCCCCGGGGGATGGGGGGTAAGCTGGGGGCTGATCCTTCATCCTTCCTTTTAACCATTTTGTTTAGGGAATGTGCAAATAAGCCTGTGTGCAAATAGCAAAACTATGGGTGGCCTTCTATGTGTCACTACCCTTCACTAAACCATTATACAGAATGTACAAATGTGCAAAATAATTACATTCAAAATAGTGCAAAAATATATTGATGCATGCATGTATTCAGATTGCCAGTTAAAATATTAAACAATGAATCTGCTTGAAGAAATTAATTGTCGGGTTTGCCTTATTAAACCAGCTTCTTCAAATTGCAAAAGTTTCTCTAAACCAAACGTCACCACAGCTCGTTGTTCTCCCACTTCAACACTGATTTTAACACTCTCAGGAGCAAAGAATGCCCGATTGACTCAAGGGGCACGCAGAGTCTGACTCCTCCCTTTGCTCCTTGAGACTCAAAAAAGGAAATACCCTGCCCCATGGAGAGTTTGCCTCTTTGCTCCTCTTGCAGCAGTTCTGAGGGTCAGAGTGATATATAGATTTAGGCCTTTCAGATTGCAATAGTTCTACGTCTCAATGGACAGCACAGAGTAGGTGTATAAAAGACAAGATAGATACACTAATTTCAAAAACAACTATATCATAGCGGGTGAACGAGCAGAAGTTCTCTCTAAACTAATCGTCCTTAAAAAATGAACTTAGTTCCATAACAAAGTCATATATAGATTGCATAAAAATTCAATGCATTCATTCATGTATCAAATTGATTACTTAAAACCCATTAAGTCACAAAGCGAGTCCTCACTCGATACAATAAAATGTACACACGATAAACATTTATTAACATTTATACAGTACAAAAGACACAATGATAATATTTTTACTACAATACACAATGGGCCTCATTACGAGGCTTGCGCTGCCTAAATGAAACGTGCCGGTATGGGACCGGCACCGTTCATTACGGGATGCCTGATTACGAGGTCCCCTAGCGGGACCCGGAGCAGACATCTGGTCAAACCAGACGTCCGTTCCGGGTCTCGCGAGGGGAACAAGGAGCTAATAACGGTTCCGTTATTAATGGGCCTGTTATTAGCTCCATCCCCATTCCCATTGAGCCCTATGGGGTCTCACATGGGAATGGGGATTGGTTTTGTGTTAAAGAGGAATTACCGGGTCTTCCAAGGTTGGAATGACCCGGTAATCCCTCATTCACAGAACCCGGTACTGGAACCCGGTATTCAGGCAGCCAGGCCCTTATTAAGGGCATGGCTGCTTCCATACTCGTAATGAGGCCCAACATCAGGAAGTTAATTCCAGTTGCCCAGCAAAATACTCTAAACTCAATGTTGTGTTTCTCAAATATGGAGGCATCCATTAATAGGAATGTTCATAAGCAGCATATGCTGTCTGTAAACCTTGTTGTCCCTGCAAGTAAACACAAGTCCATTATGACGTGCCAGTTCAAGTATTGAAATGTTACACACATGCCTGTTGCACCCTGTACTTACCCATTTTTATCTCCCGCTCATCCTCTTCCATTATAGCCGAATACTCCATATAAGTCAGTGCATCCATTTGCACAGATAAACGCGTTGAATATAATGTCCTTTAATTCATGTATTAAAATAACAACCCGTCTGCAACACTGACAAGTACCATTCCAATATGTCCGCCCGGTTATACCAGGAAGTCCTGCATTATCCCAATTGAACTAAGCCTGATCATGCGATCGGAGTGATCACAAGACCACCATCATTCTACATTACACTGGCACTGGCAACACTATGCCATGAAGCAGAATACAAGCTCCCCAAACAATGTAAGAGTAAACATTGATGTATCTTACTTGCAAAATGTAACCCATGAACTGCCAATACATAGAGTTCAAAATGCTTCTTCCACCTTTTCCAAGGTATAATAGGCTCAGCTTGGGTATCCAAAAGTAACTTGGTGGTGGCATGCTTTGAATTATTATTTGTATTAATCCTTGGCTGTTTATCTCAGTTGTACAAAAACAGAAATGTGATGAGGTGGAATGAACAGATGCACAGTGTAGTGTAATATATAGCGCCTTGGGGTGTAGCAACTCATGAATGTGATGGCATTTTGTTGCCAGCAATAATGTGGCATAAACATATAGCCAGTCCTGTGTTGCTAGCATAACATGTGAGTATGTGGATGGAGACAAGTTACAGGTTTAAAAGTACACCTGAACTTTTTTTTTCTATTCTTTGAAATGCCTCATACATAGGAGACTACATTATTCATCTAACTAACTGACTTAATTAACAATTACTAATCACTAGTGCTAACTCATTAACATCATAATGTAATCTGTATGTGAAAAATGAGGTGTAAGTACATGTGCAAATGTGCACTAGAACATTTTTTCTCTGCATGTTTGCAGCAAGCAGAATCTGTATACCAGGAAATTATATTAGTTACAGTTTCTCACTGTATTACTACTCTATTGTGTTGAAGGAAGGGTGATGCAGCCTTTTTAATGTGATTGGTGTAAAGTATCTGCAGTGGTTCTACGTAGGAAAAGGGGAAGGTGCAGAGGTTTGCTGGGGAAGGACTGACAGAGGGAGAGGCAGTTGGAGAATGACTGGGCTCCCAGATGGACGGGCCTGGTTTCACTTAGTGCTGGCTTAAGAACTCTATGTTTTCGCCACACACTCCAAACATTCGAGATAACGGAGCACACCCCTGCTGACTGGGCCTGCTCTGCTGAATGGAGGTCGCCTGGAGGAGAAAACTACAGATCTTTGGTAAGCAGCCAAAGTTAAGTGAAGGGGTCGCTGTTTATTTTCGTTTGAATGAGCAATAGCAATCTAAAAATCTCATGCAAGCAGAGTGGCCAAAATAAATCCCCTGCATTTAATTTGTCATATTATAATGTTGCAAAGTGAATGTTGCTCTGTCTCTGTATTGTTTCTTTTCTTGTTTTTTATTACAGAGTACAACGCAATGTACATGGTAAAATGTTATTTTGAATTGCAATTGTTTATAATACACACAATATAAAAGCAAAACGTGTAGAGAGTTTTTTGTATTTCTCTTTCCTTGGTGCATTTGGAATAGCCTTTGTGAAACAGGGAAGATTTTTTTTTAGGTAGTACATTTGTCATTTTTCCCATGTAGATGAAATAACAGACAGAATAAGCTGTCCTACAATAAGACTTAGCGGAGATAAATAGCTGTATGCGTGTGTTCCCCAGTGCATGCTGTCTGGGTGAAATCTAATATAATATATAGATTACTGGGGGTCTATGAACCAGTAATGGGGCCATGGACGCATAATTAAATGGTGTAGATAAATCAGTGATAACAGCCACAGGTGAAACTTTATATGAAAGTGTGGTGTTCCTGAATGTAGGTCCAAGCCTCTCTATAGATCACAAGAGTATTATAAGAATAAGGAAGGTTTTGTGTATGATGGGGCTATAAATAGGGGAGGAAATTATGCTCACTACCAAGTAGTTTACCACCAGAAAATACTACCAATATTGTATATTACTAAATTATCCAATATAGTGTAATAAGAAATGGTCACTGGAAGGAGGTAAGGCCAAACCCAATCTAGATGCAAGGATAAGTTATCACTAAATTACCACTCTTCTTTTGGCAGTAGGAAAGTACCGCCAGACCCCAGATCTACACAAAATATCCTACAACAGTTAAAGTGCTTTTCATTTCCAAATAGCATATGCATATTCAGAGAGAAAATATAAGCTACTTCAGATGCAGATGCAAAAAATAAAAAATGTGGTACAAAAGTGTGGAGGATTATAACAAATGTTTCAGTTATGGTAGCATATAAAACTATGCAAATTTACGACTTCCAATTGACTAATCAAAAGTAAAATGACATTATGCAGTGGTATGTTGAAGAAGCAAAAGTGTGGCACGTGTGAAGCAAGAGGAATGAGGAGAGAGTAATAGTAATGAGAGATTCTTTTTCAACCTCAGAATAGAAAGTTCCCAGTTGTGTTGTTCAAACCGACAACATAAAAGTAACGATAATGGTTGACAACTCCTCTCCATGCAATATAATCACTGCACTGAAAAACAAAGAACTACAAAAACAAAGTCTTAAGCCTCATTTAAACGAGTCAGACAAAAGAAAAACAGGCAGATTTGAGGGCACACACATTTCAATGTTAGGGTTTTGTCCATGCACTAATATAGTTCTAACCCAGGATGCCTGCCATAAAGTGGTATGATGCAAGGAAGGGGTTAAAAGGGTTAGGTTGGAAGAATCAGGCTGCATTGAGATTCAGACTAGATCCATGCATGGAATAGCCAGTGCTTAGTATAAAACCATATTCTCCAGTCAGAGAAATAAAGGTATCCAGAGGTATTCAGTTCTAACATAGGTTGCTTGCATGGGATAGCACACAAGATTATCATTAAGTCTAGGTCCAGGCCAATCAGACACAAATCCAGGAACACACCTTTTTTGCTCTGAAGGCTAAGTAGGAAAGAAGCTAGATCACCTGCAAGAATAAGGGATAAGTGAAGGGATAGAATCAACAGAGTTGATAAGTCTGACTGTAGTAGACCAAAATAAGAGAGACCTGAATAAGAACATTTTAGTAGATACATTTCAGCTGTCAATCATTTCAGACATTTTAAATTGTGTGCAATGAGCAGGCCTATTCACCATGCTGGATCAGTCAGTGGCATACCATCATATACCGTTGCCAGAAGACTGTAGAAATCTCACATCATGTGTACCACCATATGAGCTGTATCACTATTGTAGGATACAGGTTGGGTTGGCTTCTATAGCTCCAATATTTCAAAGAATGGTGCCACACATAAGCAAAGTGTATGAAGGTACCTTGGTACACCGGGACACAATACTCGGGTATGTGAAAGGTAGGAAGGAACATGATGAGTGTTTGGATGCAGCGCTAAGTGAAGCTTTGATGATAGAGTGTACTAGGTGTAAGTCTAGTGAGTAATGAGTAGAGTACCAAAAATATTTAGCAAAGGGCAAAGTGTACAGACCTATGCATGAAGCTATGAATGCAATAACAGAAGACTAGCGCACACACAAACCAAGATGAGGGGCCTCATTACACGGACGGTGGTAACCATGGCGCTAGTAGCACCATGGTTCCGCCGGTATTTTACTGATTCCGCCTCGGTGAATAGGGGAATTACTGCCCCATTCCAAGGTTGGCAGGGCGGTAATTCCCCATTCACCAAGGCCCTTCACCATTCCCATTTGAGCCCCCATAGGTCTCAACTGGAATGGGGAAGGAGCTAATAACGGTACCGCTATTAGCGGTACCGTTATTTGCCCTGAAGTCCCTCAGTGGGTCCCTTCCTTACCGTGTGGTCTGGCCACACGTTAAGGACGGGACACACTAAGGGACATTGTATTATGGCGCTAAGGGATTACTGGCACCGGTTCCCTTAGCGCCATCCATGTAATGAGGCCCGAGGTGTGTTTGAACTTACGCCTTTCAGAATACCAAAGCACATTTCAAAATAATGTTTCTGATATTACTGAAACTTTATGTTTGCTAATAAATAAGGTACACAGTTCAAGTGGGACATTGAGTGTGAAGGATCCGCGAGGCTTATTAAGGAATGTTTCTGAGATGTGCTGTGCCTAGGAGGGCATGTGGTAGGCAGACCAGTGAAGCTAACGATAGATGCCAGTGGTAAGGGGTTAGGGGCTTTTATTGCTCAGGTAGTTGATGCTTGAGATAGGGCAATGTGTCATGTGTCAAGAGCTGTTTCTGAAGCAGAGTTGCATATTCTGTCATTGAGGGAGAATGTCCCGCGTGTGTATGGGGAATACATCAATCGCAATATCTGTGGGATGGAGACGATAGCTCAAGGGCAAAGCTCTGGTCTTGTAAACAGGTATATACTGAACAGAACAGGTTTGGTGCCCAGTCCCTATAAAGCGCTTAGAGGCTGGAGTTCAGCATAAAGCACACTATTTGTGCTATGATTCCATATAGAATGCAGAATTTCCCCATATTCTTTATACATTTCCTCCAAACAGAGTTGAGCAACTTCTCCTAGGCCTGTAGAGAGTATTCAATAACCCAAAGGGTGAACCATTGTTCCATATTCGTCAAGTCAAAACAACAATGTAAATGTTAATAGACAGATAATATTATTACAGTGCTCTGTTGTGGCCAGAAGGCACGATAGCTGCAACTATGCACAAGACCAAAACATGCACATATTAAATGTATTATTAATTTAGCATAATGCCACATTAAACTTGCATCCTTAAAGCTGTTTCACAGAACGTGGGCATGATTTGAGAGTTGAGATAACATACACATTTGAAAAGATTAAATTGATACATTTTGAAACAGCGGTAGATATTCAAGTAAATTCGGACTCTGTTCATGCATATTGTCTGGCGTGTTTTATATCTACAGAAATGACAAAAGGCAGGTGGATCCATAACTTGGATCAGTCTCAGCAGGCTGGAGTTTCCCCAACATCTGCATTGCTTATTTAACTGCCTTTGATTTACAAAATGGCAGTTGCCAAGTGAAAAAAAGAAAGCCACCAATCAAAGGAACATGGCCATTGTTCTCCACCAGATCAATGACATGAAGCACTGTTTAACTCCACATTCTCCCTATACAGGTTCTACACAACAAAACGCCACAAAGGTGCAAGATGTGAGGTGCAATGGGAACCTCACATATAGTGCACACATTCCCCTCTGCACGAGTCTCTGTTTCACAATAGGGAATTGTGTGCAGGTGAAGAACCAGACCATCCATGCATGTATAAGTGTTAAGGAGGTTCCCAACACATCAGCATTGACTGGCTGATGTTACATGGGTCTGGCAATGGGGGTTCAGCGCCTTACCCATAATGAGTCAGCAAGTGTATTTGCAGTGCCAGTGCTTAAAGGACCTCCTTCTGCAAATCATGTGTTCACTATAGTCACGTGTTTACCCCCACAGCACAGGTGTATGGGAATGTAAAAGAAAACATACAAGGGCTCATTAAAAGCATGAGATATTCTATGTGCCTGAGAGACATGTTTGCCAGTGTCTGAAAAGATCACAGGTAGCAACGGAGGAAAACAAATGCATTTGAGCCAGCTGTGGGAAGGGGACGGGGTTTGTGAAAGCACATTGTCACCAATAGGATAAGGACAGGTAGATAGTGGCAGAAGATGGCAGAGACATAACTGTACATCTGATTTCCCATTGTCAATCGTCTAAATTCCAACGTAAAATAAAAATTAAAAAAATAAAATAAAAACACCTTTAGGAACTCACAATAAATACCAGTTGTAAACTATATTGGTTGCATGAATCCAAAGGCATACTTGGCTTTTGGCTGTTTTACTTTGCAATGCTGAATACATTAGATACAACCCTCGAATAAATAAGTGGCATCATTTTCAAAATGTGCTTCTTCATATTCTTTCATAAAGTTTTAAACATTTTACTTCCCATAGAACGACCGGGAAAGTGGGAAGATTGCAAACTGAGCGCAACACTTACTGGATTTTAGAGGAGACTTTCAGGTGCCGGATGCCCACAGTCTGGAACTGTCGCGAGTTGATGTAGGAGACCTTCTGGAGTGCTTGCTCCATGTTCTCAATGTCTTCCCCCTCCATGACAAGGACAGACTGGGAAGGGTTGAAATGGTACTGGGGAAAAAGGCAGAGAGTTCGAGTTGAGGCTAGACGAGCAGTTAATTGATCACAGGAAACAGTTACAAATAAAACTCCAGAGGCAAACATAGACTTGTGAACACGATAACAGTGATTTAGATTTATGTACTCTTGAAAAGAATATTCAATGTGGTTAAGATGAGAAACACCATACAGACTTAAGATGATCAGATCATTGGAACCAATGGTGGTCATTATGTATGAACGAGTTTCAGTTTTCGCAAACCAGCAAAGTGCAAGGGAAATTGTACTGCGGAGCACCAAGCAATATAGCAATTTGCAATTTAACATTGTGAATTGCAAAGTGTGCATTACAGACACTTAAGCGATACAATGGATTATGAAACGGACGCGCCTTATTATTTTGCTACACTTGAAGCAATGTATCAATTGTGTGTTGCCGCTCACATGGTCACTAAGCATTGAAGGAGCAATTAGTGCTCAGTGTAGCCCTAAGTTATCTAAAAACTGGAAGAGACTATCAAGGAAACTGTTGCCTGCGGCGTAATATATCAAACGCTTTGGGTATGCAGAAAATGCTACGTCCATTCTGAAATAGACACACATATTTGCATTTGCAAAATAGTTTGTATTTATTTGAAAAACAAGGATGTCAATTTCGATCAGAAATAACACATATAAAGATGACAGAGGAATTTCCTGAATGGGTACCTGTACAATAGCACAAAGACGTAAACAACCGGTGAGCCAGTTTATGAGGGTATGAACAAACTGGCATAGACCAGAGACAGAACAGATTAAATCAATTTGTAGAAAATAACAGGTGATTTACAAAGGTAACTTTAACCTGAACACACAGATGCTTCAAACTTAGGAGGTGGACTGTCCAAATAGACGAACATAAATTATTAAATAACACTGCAGGGTTTGAAGATAGGACGGATGAGGGAGAGGGTAGTGGAAGCACTCTGTTTGTTAAGTAGCCGAAGTTTAAGCCGAACGTTGGCAAGATAAAAAGTCACAATGATATTATTTTGATGGAAAGCAGATTCAAAAGGAGACGTTTTAGTAGGGAAAAAAGAGTAGTAGGGAGAGGAGGTAAGGGGGCATGGGGCAGTGAGGGTGATTGCAGAGGATATTGGAGGTAATTATATGGTGAATAAATAAAGATAATGGTTATATATGATATTAACTTATATTAACAGTAAATTGACTGGGTAGCGATAAGATCATTCAGGTAATGAAGAGCCAGGCCATTGACAGCTTTGCAAGACCAGGAGAAGGAACTTGAAAAGGGAGGGGTTATGCAAAGGGTGTCAACCAACATGGTATCAGTAGGTACAGTATGTGGGAATCTGGTGCTTGTAGAGAGTGGAATACTGAGAGAGGCATACTAGTTGGCATGAGCAACAGCCTAGGTTGCTGAGCACTAGGGTCGAGATTAGAGTTTCTGTAGAATGGTGAGTCTAAAAGTAGACACATGTCTGAAGGATAATACTCACATCAGAGGCAGCGGTAGTTATGAATTATAGCAGTCAGAGCTCACAATCAAAGAGGATTACAAGGTTGCAAGTCTTGATCGAGGAAGCAAGACATTCATGTGGGAAGGTGGCATGAGAGGATGTCATGTTTTACATTATACTGTGCATGCCTGATCCAAACCGCCACCCCTGGGGCAATGGCAGGTTGTTCTGGCACAGAATAGTGCTGCACCCAAAGCAAGACTATAAAGAAAATTGGGTCTCTGCACTTTAGTGCAAGACAAACTACTAGTTTACAGCTGACAGGCTTATATTGGACAGAAATATTCTCATTGGTCTACCTTCTGGGTGAATCTATGTGTCAATGATTATTACACTTGTGTGCATGATAAACATTAGATGCTACTAATAGTTTCCCTTCACAGTTTTATCACTAAACCAACAACTGTGCACACATGCAATCTATTGTCTGATGTACTATTAAATAGAAACACATTCATAATGCTCTCACTCTTTTGTTTTACATTTTTGTATATTTATATCTCTTTATAGATAATGTATGCCCATTAAAAGAAACTAATAAAAAAATGTAGAGATGCCAAATTAACAATAAAGTAGTTGAGTAGAGACCCAGCATCCTACTCTAATATTCAATTTAAAATGTTAAAGCTACCCACTATCTATCATCAATGTGTATATAGCCGCTGGGACCCAGTAAAACTTTAAATCATGCAATTTTGAGCCAGTGAGGACTGGCAAGCCAGGGGACATGTGCCTTTATACAGACCAACCTCTGGAAAACCCCTTAGTTGGAAATGGTAAAAGGTCAACACCTAGAGATGATGGCCTAGGGATCAAGGGATAGGGTGAAGAGAGACAAGTGAAGTGTTAGGTAAGCATCAATGAATGAAAGGCTAGGCATGAATGACTATGGTGCAACGGAAGAGGTTAATGTGTGTATAATGTAATTTTAAGGTATGAATGTTTATTCTATTTCTGTGAAGTTTAGCTTGATTCTAAATATTGTCCAAAAACAGAATTGTATGTATGTACAAAATTAAAATTGAAAGGTTGAATTTTCAGCCAAACCAATAAAAAAAAGAAGAAGAGGTTAATGGTCAGGAGTGAAGGGACAGGGGGGACATTTTTAGGGAGAGGAATTAGTGATGAAGGATTTGGGTGAAGGGTTGGATCTGAAATATTAGGGTTACATGTTTAAGGGTGGGTTGAATGGTAAAAGATGAAGAGATAGGGGAGCAGTTTTTTTAATGAAGGGTTAGGCACAACAAGGAAAAGGATGAATGATTAAGAATGAAGCATTGAGGGCTAGTGGCAAGTCATTGGGCCACATAAGGGTCCAGCGGTAACCATGCCGGTGATACTGGTGGGTTGCCGCCAGACCCGTAAATAATTACTGGTGACCTACTTCCTGATAACATTGGGGGATTACAACCCCGGCAGTCCGGGAAGTCAGGCGACAGCAATTTGTAAGTCCAAATTCACATAGGGAATGGGGACCACAGAAGCACCGGCACCCCACCCGTTGTTAACGGTGCCAGTGCTTCCGGGATGGCATGACTCCAGTGGCCGCTGTTCCCAGCAGGGTCAGCCCTGTCGGGTACAGTGGCTCCGGCAGGTAAATCCGTAGTGTGCTGGTCCGGAAACAACGCTGCCGTTTACCGGCACCGTTGTTTTGGGGCCGGCACACTTGTAATGAGGCCCATTGTTTGTTAAACATGAAGGAATAATGGTAAAGTGTTTATGGTTAGGGAGCTGGGGTGGAGTTGTAGGGGTGACTTTTTAGGGGTGAGTAGTTAAAGGCAAGGGAATAGTAGAACAGGCTATACAAAGAATTGCCACTTCAGGAAAAACACTTTTGAAAATTCACTCAGTTAAATGAGTTCAGTCAAGAGAAAAAAAGAACTTTAGATGATAGATTGAAAAATAAATGATCTATGACATTTTATTCCAATCTCCTTTTGGTCAATAAGCAAGGATATGATGTTTCAAAACAATGAGCAACATTCTATATAAATGCAGGAGAATGTAATTCATTTTAACATACATATATTTAGCCAAAGTCTTAAATACTTATATATTCCTTGCACAAAATGTGACAAAACATGCTGAGGAGATAATGCAACACACTAGCAATTATATTATACACTTTATATTATGAAAGTTAAACTTCCACAAGGTGTGTCATGATGTTCAGGCTACAGTTACACATGTCAGACAAGGCAACCAAATCATTTTAAACGAATCAAAAATTAATCAATCGAAATATACAAATTGGATGACTTGTTCAACAATATCCATCATGCCCAGGCATTCTCTCTCCTGCCACAGTTCTGGGTGGTGAATGGTGTTTAAAACAACCAGGAAGCTGGCTCAGCAACAAGACATATTAGAGTTCTATTTTGCTGACTTGCCTTTCAGCAGAAACAATGCTCCAGAATGCGGATAACCTTCTGAAATCCTGTCTGGCAGCATGAAATAGGATATTGTGCCATTTCACGTCCTTAATGTGCTGCACAATTACTCTTCCAAAGAGTTATGAGGCTGTGTCCAAAAAAGCGTTCCGCCGCTAGGACGACAGCAGATGTTGATGGTCCTGCTCTTGAATTACTACTATTGTGGTCCCATGCACGTTCACCAATGTAGGGAGTGATGTTTATGATTTTGCAATGCTTACAACAAAACAGTAAGACTCAAGACTCTGCTTCTTTTGAAGTTATATCTAATGGTCAATCAATTCACTGGATTGTCCTTCCAAATTATCTTAAAAAATCTAAGAGCATGACACCTCAGATCCCGGAATTGATTTTGACTTATTTTTCATATTTTAAAAACAGGCCTATTGTCTGAAAACACAAAATGATTGTTATGGGAGTCTGGAAAGTAATGCTTTCAAAAAAGAGTTGGCTTCTTTGCAAACATATGGTTTTGGGTAAACAGTGGTTCACTGGTTCACGGAATCTCAAAGCTACACACCATATGGTCTGTCCGATGTAACAGAAACCTATGTAACTTAAACTATTTTTACTTTTAATTACAATGAAAACATATTTTGTTATTTTGAGAAATATACTATAACCCCCATTTGTGTATCATTTCCTTGCAAAATACAACCATTTCAGTTGCATACAATGTTGCACACATTTTCATGAAAACATATATCCAAAGCTCTGTTGTATTAATTTATTTTGTTTTCAGTAAAACCTTCAAGATAGCATGTTTTCTCTGCTTATTTGGCTGTGTTATTTTGAGGAATTCGACCATCCGCACTGTAAGAGTGCACTCACCTGGGCTTTTTTGATTTTTTAATAATGAAAAGGAATGATGGAAGACCAACCTACAAGGACTGTGTGAAACCATTCCACACACAGTCCATCTGCTTCCCACACAAAACACATAGTTACATGTGCTGCGGGAAGAGACAGACTAGAAGCACCATCTTCCCCTGTCATATTCAGCTGGAAAGTGACATCCCCAGGTGCATCAAAGCATCTCAAAGAGGGAGGGGGAAGGCACACCTTCCTCCAACATGGGCAGCCTAATTTAAATATTAAAGGCCCCATGGATCTGCATTCCTTTTGTACTCCGGCTGGTGGCAGTGCATACTAACAAGATAATTGAAGCAAGCCTAGAGAAGGGGCTTGGATGGCAGAATAAACAACAGGGAAGATGGAGCTAACACCCCTTTAGTATCAACATGTCAACGTGAAGCTAGTTCCCACCCATCTGCATGAAAGGCAGTGAAATGCATGTCTGGGTCTACTATTTACTGTAGGCAAACCCCTGCAGAGCTGACCCCTTTCAGAGGGGAGAATTATGGGGTTTGGGCGAGACAGGAAGTCTGCTCCCAAAACAAACTTTAAGGTAAACCCTGCACTTTGATCACGAGTCACAGAGGACTCAGTTAACCAGACAGACACTTTGATCTACAACATACAGGGAGATGGGTGGGATTTAGGTATATGTTGTCACCCCCTTGTCTGTCCTGTTGCAGAGCACTCTAGTCTTGGCCTCATGCATAACATAGGATTCTTGGCGGGGACCCAGGATTGGTTCATTAAGATGGACTTAGCCTACACCAATCACTGAGGCCCATTTGGCTTCAAAAGAGGGCTGAACGCCTCACTTAGCGGATCATCTGTAGACTTCGAAATGAGTAAGAAGAAGGACTCATTTGGACCCGAGCTGAAGGTACAGCTTACCTTACATCTGCCAGTGAAGGAAGGCTAGGAGTTCCAAGAGGGGAGCAAGATCCCTCCCCTAAACATTTCCTAGGGAGATATATCAGAATCAGCGGACCCATCTAGCAGCTCCAGTACCGGTACCCTGCCAGCACACAGCGTGCCCTGCTAGGTTCTGACAGCAAGCATCCTATGTGGGAAGTGCCGGAGAGTATCTGAACTAAAGACAAGGCTGTTGCCTCAAGATACTCTCCTGAAATTTGGGCCATCGATCTTGAAAGGACATGAGACATGCAAAGAAGCTAGGAGGAGTGCCACACAAGCATCATCCAGCATCCATCTTTTAAGGACATTTTCGAAACAGTCAAATCCTTGAACCACATCTGGCTGAGCCGTTAACTATTGTCATGTCGCCATCGCCAGAGCCGTCCGAGACACCTTGATCAGCATTCCAGATCTGCCAATCAGCACAGAGACAATGATTCTTGGTCCTGAGCCGCCACAGACGTCCGTCCGGTCTCACTTGCCGGACTGCCTACCGCCTGGTACCCGCAGCTGTCTCCTGCCACTAACACTGTCTCAAGGGCTGCAAAGTGCCCTGGAACCACCTCAACGCTGTCGAGCACCAAGGACTTCTTCAGCACCAGCTACATTGTCGTTCTGACCCCCTGGTCTTTCTCCAAAGGCACCTATAGATGATTACAAACCTTTTGCCCCCTTGGTGCTGAAACCAAATAATCTTGAACTGTAAGACTGATTACTTTACCAACTACCCTTCTGTCAGTATCCAGAGTGCATTCTTTTTCCTTCGTGAAACTGTCTGTCCTCTGTGTTCCTTCACAGGGTGGTCGTATTTGTATTGTGCTAGAACTGTCGGTTGTAGTAATAATCATGTAGATATTTGTATACAACCTTGACTGGACAGTCCCTTTTGGCATTGGGTAACAATTGTATTATCGCTGTGTTGCAACTAACCAATGATCCACGACCTTGCAGAGATAAGCCTGCCATTCCATCCACGTTACCAAACATTGGACAAGGATGTCTTATAGTTCACATGTATTCCAATCTGTTTGGATCTCTTCGGGTGTAGTAGAGGTGTGGGGTTTAGAAACTGATATTCATCCCTGGACCACTGGTGCCCCAGAAGTTGATTCATCACAGTTATATTTAACAGTAAGTACTTGATATGTATGAAGTTGTGACAGGTTCAGAGATGCAACCTTATCAACAGGGAATGGTGATGTAATGCTTACCTTGTACCTGGCTTTCTGCGGGAGCACCTGGAGTCTCAGGGCGATTGGTTGGAGCCTTTCTGGGCAACCAACATGGTTAGTTAGGGCTTCTCCTAAAGGGAAAGGATAAGTGTGACTCACTGGGTTACTGTATTTCCCGACCCTTGTTGTGCCTTCCCTATGGGTACTGGGCTCAGGCTCACCTGCGTGTATATGATGCTGAGCTCTCCGTTTATAGCAGGGGCGCTGTTCCCCTGTCTGCGTTCACTCCAGTTCCTTCACTGGTCTTCAGGCCCAGAATGGCTGTGGCCCGTTTATGCTCTGTGTGGTGACAGTCTTGTGAATGTTCATGAGCCCTTGTGGACTGGTCTGCTGCTGTCTGGGGCCCTTGGGCCTAGGTGTGCTCAGTGGTTTGATATAAGTCCTTGGGGATCGGGGCACTGGCCCCCAAACTGTCTTCTACACTTCATGGAGTGCAGGATGTCCCTTGTGTCCCTTCTGGGCAACCATCTCAGGTGTTAGCTGTGCACCCGATGGGCCATGGTAAAGCTGCTCCTGCAGCAACATGCGGGCGTGTGTCTTTCGAGTAAGTAATAAAGTAAATAAAAATAACAACTGCTGCGGTGTCGTTAGGCTGCTTGCTTGCCTGTGCTTGTAGTCAATGCCTAATGCCTTTTTCCTTGTTGCAGGTATCCGCGCACGACTCTGGAGCGGAGCGAACTGCATGCTGAGTGAGGGATAGAGCTGGCGCTGATTGAGGGATGAAGCCTGTGCAGACACCAGAGCTTCAGGGAGAGCCGTGAAGGGCCGAGTAGTATCAGGAAAATGTTTGAAGTCTTTACTGCTGCGATCCGGTCCGATGCTCAGAGTACTCTGTTCTTCATTGCAGGTTGAGGAGCTGAGGAGCTGGAGTCCGTGGTAAGCGTTATGCTGTTGTTGCAGAATAACGTGAAGAGGAGCCGCATGCTAGGGGTGTGGCTTTCATAGAGAACCACACCCATCGAATGTTGTGCAGCTCACAGAGATGTCCGTGGCCTAATGGTCGTACATCTTGGGGGAACCAGGAAGTGTACTGGCCACCTTGCTTCCAGCCTGTACTACATGCCTAATGTGCCAGAAGTGTGACCAACTAGCCCCTCCCCAGCCCTCCTGGATCTAAGAATGTCCTTCATGTGTGCCTGCGAGGGTGGCTTGGCCAGTGAAGATGGAACGGTGTGAAGGTGCAGGAGGATTTTGGTTTTGACATTGGCCATGACAGGTGACCCCTCTAAGTCTGAGTTGGGAGGCTTACCACTGGGATTCCCAGAGCCAGTCATGCCTCAGAGAGGAGGGGTATAGGAGTTGGTTGAGTCCCTGTCCATGTAACTTCTTTGTGTGCCTTTATGTATGGAATACATAACACTGTCAATCACCCCATACCTGCATTTCCCGAATTCTGGCCAGATTTTTAATGTTTATTCCATAGGACTTCCAATACCAGCAGCTGGTATGGTGGAGCTGTCAGCAAACAATCACCCCAAACATAAAAAGAGAAGAGCACGTTGCATATCATCCTGAACAAACCAAGCTACTACAAGACCACAACAACTCCATCACTAGCCAATGCATAGAGTGTTCCAGCACGGTTCACACACATAGAGACATCGCCCTCACCTGCAATGGGGGCCACAGAGCAATACTGTGACTGAGCCGATTTTTCTAACCATCTAGAAAAACCTCACACGAACTGTGATATTGTATGCTTCTAGACTGCTATTGCCTGAGACAAGTGGAGCCATGTAAAAAAAGGGGGGTGGGCATAAGGCCCATATGTTTTCGTGCCTATAAAACCTCCCCAAGGAAAACAATAGTCAGCCGTTGCCCAGTGGAACCAGCTGAGGGAGGGGCCTATGGAAGAGGGGAAGAGGATAAAAGGGAGGGAAGGAACCAAGAAGGTGTGGAGTATGTGGGTAAAGAAAAAGAAGTAGAAGGCACACCAAGAGGTCAGGTGGAGGAAGGATGGAGCAGAAAAGCATGGAGGAGTAATGTGTAAGGGGAGGTATAGGTTGGTGGGAGAAAGTAGTAATTTGTAATTTGTAATTTATTTATTTGTAATGCGCACCAAACACAAGGGTAACTGGGCGCAGAGGCAGCAAGAAGGTTGCAAAGCTTCGTTACATACAGTAAGGTGAGGTCCAGCTGGGGTTACATTGCCGGACGTATCACGCCAAATAGGATAGTATTTAGTTTTGAGTGTAAGGTTAGTCAGTTTAACAAAGAGATTAGGGATGTGGATGAAAAGATGACGGGGGCGTGACAGGAGGGTGACTGTGGGTGAAGGTGTTGGTGGAATGAGAGTAATATTGTGGAAAGGGGAGAGTAGTAGTTTGCAGAGGGGAGTGCATTAGTAGTGTGGAGAGGCAAGAGTAGTACTGGTGTGAAGGAGGGAGATAGAGAACAATGATACGAGGGTTGAGGTAGGTAGTAAAGAGAAAAACATCAGAGGGAGACGGAAAAGGAAATGTGAGGGAGAGAGAAGAGAGACAGTGGATGGAAATGTAGGAATGTAGGAAGGATAGTTGAAGGAGAACAGGGTGAGAAAAGGGTGAGAGCTTGACAGCAGCGGCCACAGTGATCCTGTTCTTGCAGCATCTTCTGCATGTCTTTGAAAGTGGTTGGCACATACACAGTGGATGCTTAAATGCAGCATCACTTTACCCAGTACAAAATATAACTTTACAGAACTATTTTAACCATCGCAGTATTGTATGTGTCCAGCTGCCCAGCTCTCTCCAAACATTGACATTAACCATTGCTGGAGTCCTAGGTGACCATCCCCAGCCCACCCCCATCTCAGAAGGGAACGCAAAACTCCCTGAGATGCTGCTGCCAAGCATGGCCTTGGTGGAGAGAAAGCACAGGAGCCCATGCTGATGCAGCTGGTCATGCTGGGCTGGGCCAGTAATCCCTGACAGGGCACACCCATGCTGCTTATATTGTGCCGGGCTGCACCAGGCCGGTACACAGGCCGGTATACAGTGATATATATTAACAAATTAAAAATAACTTAAATTGTAGTAACTGCTGTTTAGTGATGATTTGTTTGTAAAATGTGCCTTGTATATGTATTTTATACCTGAATATTTGAAAATAAATTATTTAACCAAAAAAAAAAACTAATTAAAAATAATGAACAACATTATTAAAGAATTGGTTTTGCTGAAAACATACCAAATGTATTTAAATATATATATATGGGAGAGGGATAAGGGGTTAAGACGTGTGGGGAGGGGTTTGGGGTGGAGTTATAAACAAAGGGGAACGTGGGGTTAAAGACCCACCCACCCCACCCAAAAAAAAAGACCCACCCCACCCAAAAAAAAAAAAGTTTTTTTATTCGGTAAACATGTTGCATTAAAAATGTTTTCATTATTTATTGATTCGTTATTATCACAGAGAACTACGTTGCCCAGTTAAAAAGAGGCTCTTTGGCTGCCCTAACACATTACTGCTGCCCTTCCTGCTATCCCAAAACCCATCAGATCCAGAACATAACCAGCTGAAGATGAAACGACCTTGTAACAGACCTGGCCAGCGTCTCTCCAAGTAAGGACGTGAGTATATAGTTTGAGAATATAAAGTGCAATTCATAGGGACTCATTCATTTTTTAAAGACTCATTTTAGTTTAAAAGACTGTTTTTCATGTTTAAAGACTCTTTTAGTTTAATATAGCTGCTTAGGATAGTGTTAGTGTGTATGTAGTATTTATTGTGACACATTAACATTAACATGCCCCTTTTTTTTATAGAAAACCTAAAAATAACTGCTTGTGTACTGTGGCTGATGCAAGGAACCAATCTCTAAATCAATAACTAAACAAACCCGCACACCAGCATGCCTATGGCTGCCTTTCCTTGTGTGTGTTAAATCGTTCTTATAACCTTGTTTTTCTTCCTCGAGGGTTTAGGAAATCCTTCTAACCATTTCCTTTCAAGGCCACCTCACTTTCCTACAGAGGTGCACCCAGGGTGATACAGACACCCAGGCAATCAGGGCTGCCGCAGACAGATAAGAGGTAGATTAAGTGTTTAAAATTACGAAAAAGAGCATTGCTGTTTCGCCCTACACCTGTCTCCCAACAAGTGTTAGATCCACCCCCTCCCCTCCACTGCACATTGTTCTTGCAGTGGGAGAAACAATGATAGCATTTTAGTTATAAATGTTATCTACTCTTTCAAAATGTTGTTTTATGTTTCAGTTCATTGCATTACATCCCTGCTTATCTAGCATTGTTGTTGTGCAGATGGAGCTTCATTTATCACACTTTTTTACAGAGTCATAATGAAAAAAGTTCAAGTTTGTTAAGAGACACCCATTAGTTCCATGAGTACGGAATGAGACTTCAACGGCAAGGTTTCATGTCTCACCTCAGTTTAAACAGGCCCAGAATAGAAAGCTGTTTTAGCAGTGTGGGAAACGTTTTTTGTGTGTTTGTTTGTTCTGAATGAATTTTACTATTTAATATGTTTTATATGGTTGCTCTCATTACAATTGTCTCTGAAATAGCTGAAGAATCAATAGTGCCTACTTACATTGACGTTTTACAGATCAAGCTTCATTTGTAACACTTTTTATTAGCCATGTCATAATGAGAAATGTTGAGGCTTCAAAAGAGGAAGCCAATAGCTCAGTGAATAAAGTATGGTACCTTCCATTGGAAGCGTATTGGCTCAAGTGCCCTATCAGAAAAGAGAAATTAAAAAATCATAAGCGTTTTAAGGGCAAGTCAATAGCTCAATGAGCAGTCAGTGGGATTTCATCAAAGTAATCGGTTCAAGTCCCCTGTCAAGAACAAACATGCTTAGTTCTTGTTGTTGTGCTGGAAAATTAATAAAGAAATAGTATGTTTTAATATGCTTTTTACTGTTTGAAAATGTTAGTTTCATGTATGTGTTCATTATAATAGATTTTTGCAAATAGTCTTGTTAATTAGCCTTTTCATAGTGGTTTCTTAATGCAAAAAGCTCAGATTTGTAAAGGACAACCCCAATAGGTCTTCGAGGATATGGGACTTTATCTGCCAATGTTATGCACTAACGTCCCTATTCAGGAACAAGAAAGCTGAAATCATGTTAGGGAGCTGGCATGGGGAAAAACAACTATTTCTTTATTTCGTAAGACTTTTTATTTTTGGAAAATTCCAATGTTATGTTTTTTCTTTTTACAATTGACTTTGGGAAAGCTGAAGAATTGGTGATCCATTCTCAACATGGATGTTTCGCATATGGAACTTAATTCATAATCTTTTTTTAGCAATAACATAATGAAACATGCTTATGATGACAACAGTGAGCATAATTTAGTATTAAAAATGCAATATAAGCAACAAGATACTTGAAAAGAGTAATTAGTGCTGAATGTTTATTAGATCGTACTGGTTGTTCACAACAATAGTTTTTTGAGGATATACTTAAACTATTAGGTCTCTGGTTAGTGGAGGATCATCCTGATAATATATTGATTGTGGGGGATTTACACAGCATTTGTACCAATGAAACCTCCAATTTTATATGTCAGTATAAGTGAAGTTACATGTTAGATGACCGTATAACTAGAGGTCATGCTTGGATTGAATTAATTGAAAATGGGGGTCTTGAGTTGCTGAAACCAATAGGTACTAAGGAGGAAGTCTATCCTCCTACTTAGATAAGGGGCTCTAGCAGTTCTGCTCTAGACTACTTCTTTGTCTCCAGACAGTTGATAGAAGTCTGCTCTCCTGTCAGTATTACATGTACAAATGTAATTGACCATGCATGGCTTTCCTGTGTATTAAGGGTTATTCATAATAAATTCACACAAGAGCTGAACACTTAGTCCTAGCTAGCCCTGGTGAGGTGTTCAATGGCGCCATGCTACAATAGTCAACTTTTATATTGTATTTCATAGTGACTCTAATTAGAAATGATGGGAGGTTATTAACCTCCCTATTTAGACTGTCCCTTAAAAAAGTCTAATGTTGGTCGTCCATTTACATACCTCCACAATATGGTCAGAATGTCCCTCAAACTCACCCCATTTAAAGAAGCTCACTGATTCCCATCAAATCTAGTTTCTTATCTATTGTACATTCATTTGTGATTAAAAAAATAATTGTTCCTCCTTGTAAATAAATCTATATATACAAAAGTGAAAATGTGTTTGTGGCAGGATTTGTGGCAAAGCTTTGTTCTTGTAAAATTCCACACCGTTTCAACAATCTGCACCACATTTTGCATAGCTGAGTGTTAGGAGCCTCCGGACATTACTGGGTAAATGACATTTGGACTCCTCACTCCTTTCCCTGTATTTCAACAAAAGTCAACATTTGTTTGTGGGTTTGTGGGTTTGTGGCAAGGCATTGCCCCTTATAGAGTTCCACACTGTTTCACCAATCTGCACCACATTTTGTATAGTTAACTGCTATTACCCTTTGGAAATTGCTAGCTACAATACATTTCACCACCCCACCCCTTTGCCCTGATTTTCAGCAAATGTCAAAACAATTTTACAATGATTTGTGGCTTGGCAAACCATTGTTCCTTATACAATTCCACACGGTTTCACCAATCTATGCCAAATGTTGCAAAGTTACCGTTTAGGACCCTCTGGACATTACTGGCTGCATGACATTTGGACACCCTTCCCCATTCCCAGGATTTCAGAACAATTAAAAAAATGTTATGGGTTTGAGCCTCTGTGGAGCATTGATCCTTTTACAATTCCACACCGTTTCACCAATTTGCAGCAACCTTTAGTTACCTGTTAGGAGCCTACGGAGATAACTAACTGGCTTCATTAAATTTGGACAACCCACACAGCTCCCCAGATTTCAACACACGTCAAAATATGTTTGTGGTTTTGTGGTTTGGTGAAGTGTTGTTCCTTATACAATTCCACACTGTTTCAAAAATCTGCATAACATTTTAAATAGTTACCTGTTAGGAACCTCCAGACATTACTAGCTACATGACATTTGAACACTCCCTTTCTCTGTATTTTCGCACATTAATACATGACACAGGTGCCTGAAATCAGCAAAACATCAATGTGGTTGTAGAAGGACCAGTCCCGACATGAGAAACAAAATCTGAGGTCCAGGCCCTAGGATCAGATTCAGGACATGCTTACGGGAACAGTTACTGAGTACAACTCAATCGATATGCTGATGGATGCCGAGAAGGCCATAAACTATCCTACAAAATTCCCAAACTCACTCAACCCTTTGTGAATGCCACCACATCACCTTCGACTGAAAGTTGGGTCACCAACATGCTACTTCGCAATCTTGACCCATTTAGCCTGTATAATGGCACAAGGCTCTGTGTTAAAGAATATCTGCCTAACATAACTGTAGTGACAATGTTCACTGGGAAAGGAAACAATTAATGCTGTTTATAAACAAGCTTTACAATGAACATGTACTTTAGTAAAATTGAACTCTAGGTATGGTATGGTAATCTTTATATAGCGCCTATATACAGGCAATTGTTTCAAAGCGCACAAGGAGGGTGGGAAAAAGGGGGAAAAAACAACAGTCACTCAGATCCCTTGAATTTCTGAAACTGCAACAGTCTGCGCAGGCAGATTAAGTGGATATGAACATTTAACAGTTTAGATACAGCAAATAAGCCTGCTGGCGACTTTGCAGTTTTTTCAAGTGTACATTGAGGGGTAGGACAAGGGAGAAACAGACAGTGTGATCTTTAGGCAGGGCTATATTCAGAACATGCAAGTGCTGGAAGGGCAAGGGAGTGGCATGAGCCAAGTGCATCAATTCGGTAGAAACTGGTGAAGTGCTGAGAGAAGCTCTCAAAGTTTTTCAAGTGCAATGGGGTGGGTAGAGGGCCCTGAGGCAAGTGCAGAGGACTGGCAGCGGTGCCCGGGACCTATGAGACTCTGAGGTACACCAGGCGGCCAGTAAGTTTTCTGTGTGGAAAGTAGGGGGAGAAGGAAGAGCAGAGCACATGGTTAGCAGGGTAGGGTAAAAGATAAGGAAGAGGAAAAGAGGAAGGTTCTGAGGAGTTCACGGAAATTAAGAATATCAGGTTCAAGACAGAGAGTGGCAGGGAGGCTGTTCCAGAGGGAGGCACCTGCTGAGGAGAATGGTACTGCTCTATAAAGAAATTATTCCTCCCTGACATTTTAAATGTATTTATACAAGATCAGCAATGATCAAGGAGGAACAATGTGTTAACTGCAATTGGCATAGGACAATCTGTCGTGATGATATTATGACTGCTATTGCAAAAATGAAAAATTCAAGAGCTGCTAGCCGCAATTACGATTAAATCTGATTTATTGTTTGGCTCAAATATCTATATCTAGATGGCTAGCATAGATTTCTCAAGTGCATTTGATACTGTTAAACATCACATTTTATGGCAGAAATTAAAGAGATGGTATTTTAATCATGGTCTGTTAAAACCTACAATGTTGTTAGACAAGGATGCCAGAATTCAAGTCTGAATACATCTGGAGTGTGATGTATCTAGTCAGATTGAATCTCCAATCTTTGGTCTTCAGCAAGGTTGTGTACACCAACCTTTTTTTAACCTTATATTTGGATCTTACAGATCTTTGGGGAAAAATGAGATCTTTACCAATATGATTAGGCCATATATACCAAAATTGTTTGGTGAATGTGGACAATGTCCTATTTTTTATGAAACTCCTACAGGCCTACAGAGAAAATGAAATGGGTTTTCAGAGTATGCCAAAACTAATAATGTTATTATAAATGCAGAGAAATCAAATACTTGAGTATTCTCAAAACAGAAGAAACCTTATATGTGTAGTTGGTCCTTTGGGGATGAAAGCATTGTAATAGTAAAACATTTCCCATATTTAGGTTTTACAATTTCCAATATGATTTCATTGAAGTTATTAGAAGAACGTCTACATGCTAATTAATTCATGAATTACCTCACCCCGGGAAAGCAGGAACAGTCAGGGCACACAAGTCAGCTTATGGACCAAAGCACTTGCAGCCTTTGCTGCTGCAAGGTTCATGCACCTAGCTCAACAGCCAAATCATAGCTGGTGCAAAATGATCAATAGAGGCAACCCCTGCCTACCTAGGTGTAAGAACCTACAACCCTGCACCAAAGGCACAGAAGTAACTATGGTGAGCTAAACTCTCTGGAGAATCATGGAATAACCCAAGAAGCACGCAGCAACCCAGGTTAAAATTCCTCCAGGGACCCAGAAAATGGGCTCTCCAAATCCGAGTACAGAGCATCAGGAAATGGATGGCCCAACTGAGATAAAAAAACATACGCCACCGGCCAGCTTATCTCTCTCTGAAACCCACTACCACAAAACACCAGGACAGAGATGGTGAGCGCACTGACCTCTGAAAGCATCCCAAGTAAAGGGGCCACCCACCGATAACTTCAGACACTCATTTCTACCTATATGCTCACCCTCCACTTTACATCAACAAACAATAGAGTGCAACTACACCCCTCGATCATTTTGGCCTAGTTGTACACATACCTACATCGTTCATAGAACACCTCAACGGCTTGGTAAAATGCAGCTATACCCATGAGATAATCGGCCTAACGGCACACATATGCCCTCATTACGAGGTTGGAGGTAGCCTTGCCGGTTTTACAAGGCCTTGTAATAAATGTGTGTATATTTTTGATATAACACCTGTCTGGAGTATAGTGTCCTTGCTTTGTGTGTGTTCTCATTGAGGTGCTTCAGTCACCGTCACCCCTCCTGAGACCTAGTCTTGACCCCTTGCCATAGCTAGCCTGATTGGTCTGGCTTGTCCAGAGGTTACCCTGTTCCAAGAAACTATGCTGGCCTTCTGAACCTCTGACCTCCAGATCAGAGTTCAGAAATCCATCTTAACAACCAGTACTGTTAATAACGGTACCGGTGCTACCATCATATTCTTCTCACGGGTGCCGGTACGACCACCAGGTCAGACCAGGTCAGACATGGTGGCTGCAAGGGCACCCACGAGCAGAACTCCTACTATGGTGGTACGGTAGCAACGGTGCCGGTAGCGATACCGGCGCCTTTGTTGCCTTACCACCATACATGTAATGAGGCCCATAATCTCTTACACACGGCAGCCAGAATGCAGACTCAGAGGCCACCTTCCCTGCTGCGCACATCACACTGATCTTTCACATCCACTGCACCACACTTAGCATTAGAATGCAGCCAACCTGTGCAAACCACTCTGGCTACTCACATACCAAGTGCAACCAAGCACTATATGCTACACTACTCTCTCAACTGATACAGACCACAGTCCCTGAGGGCATTGCAGCCACAATGCTTTGAGATCATACCAAAGGAACATAAGGCACTATTCAAATGCACCATAACATAACATACCTAAGGAAAAACCTCTCATTGCTCAAATGAATAGGATATATTGTAAACTGTGTACATTCTTTCTTATTCCGGTCATCAGATACTATAATTTAAAAGTCATTCCTTTTATTACCTATCAGTTGGAACTAGAGGTGGGATATGTTTGAGTCCATCCTCGATAAATTGGAAGCAACAATTTGGCAGCAAGTTAATTTGTTACCTCTGTCACTGCCTGGTTCCATATTGAACTATAAATTAGGCACTACTTCTTTGCAAACCCATGTTGCTTGCAAAAGGCAGATCTCTATACAACATTGTTTGATCCTGGTCTTAATTCAATATATGTATTCCAAATTGATTGAATTAACAAGTCGGTTTTTGCTCTAACTAAATTCACTGACTTAAATGAGAAAATATTACAGTCCATGGGGCTCAGGATGGAGCCCCATGGACTTCTGCTGTGTAATCCTATTAGAGCAAAGAACGCATTGTATGACTTAGATTTGGAAATGGCGTTAGTAAATATCAGATGTTATTCTCTTTATTACAAATATGCTAAATTCGTAAGAAATAGGAAAACCTTGCCAAAATACCATATAAAATTTCTGATGAATAAACATTGACATATTTATATGAGGTTTAGATTAAATTGCATGCTAACTATGCAAGTGGTTCGGCAGAGATTACATTCGAGCAAGGAGCTGAGAATTTGTAGAATATGCATTCAATTGCGAGTGTTCGAAACCGTTAAACCATGTTGATCTTATGCTCTTGCGCGTTCCTTAAGGAGCATCCATTCTGGTAATTGTGTAGGTACATTTTCAGATTGCTATGAGGAGTGCTTGTGGGAGTGGATCATGGAGGAAAGGGAAGAATCCTCGATCGTATTCTTGATAAGATTTTTCCTCAAGTTATATAACCATTTAGGGGAAAGTATTGATCTTGTTAAATGATTTATTGATCTGATAGTGGGATGACATTCATTTTAGATTGTATTTGTTGAATATGTATTAATATATCTGTTGTTATATCTAATGATTGTATCTCTTTGTGAAAGTTGTTTTGTTTGTTTTACAAATCACGTCACAATGAAAAATTCTCAACATACCAACACTCATTTGAACATCTCAGTGAGTGGAGAGTGGGACTTTAACTGGTAAGTTCATGGGTTAAAGTACTCCAGCAATTAAAAAGGCACAGAGCAAAAATGTGAATTGGCAGAGGTTGAAAAAATGTATACATTTTTAGCAATAAATGTGTTTTACTATGTGTTTATAGTATTTGTACCCTTGCTTGTATTAAATGTAACTCTGAAACAGCTGACAAATGCATGATCCATTCTTTCATAGATATTTTGAAGATGGATGTTCATTGTTAACAATTCTTTAGCCATGTCATAATTAAAAATTATCATTTTTCTTCAGGGAAAGCCAATACACAGGTTGTAGGGCATGGGCCTTCCTGTTGCAAGGTAATTGCAAGCTTCCAGTAAGTTAAAATAGTCTATGAACACAAAGTTGCCCTGGCCGGGGGAGAAAACAATTATTTTTAGTTCTAAATGCTTGTTACTTTTTGAAATAGTTGGTTGTATGATTGATTTGATTTCATATTCAAGTTCCCAATCTGTTAAAAAAGGATCAGAGCAGGAAGCTTTGTATATGCTAGATTGTATTACAAAAGGCTTTGAGATAGCGGGAGTATCTGGGATCCATTCTTACACTGATGTTATGTGGGCAGAGCTTCATTCATTTTACTTTTAGTAGTGATTCAATAATGAAAAATACTCAAGCTTATAAAGGTGAACCCAATTTCCCATTGCATAGCACATGGGGCATTTCTTGTAAATTACATACTCTGAGGTTACCAATTAGGTAATACAAGGCTGAAAACATGATGGTGAGATCGCAGTGGGGGGTGGAGGAATTTATTATATATTTTAGTTCCATTTTATTTCTACTATTTAAATAGTTTGTTTTATGTTTATTTTCATTTCAATTAATTCTGCAATAGATGTAGAATCCCTGATAATGTTTACATTGATATTTTGCAGGATTACACTTTTAATAGCTGTGTCATATAAAAAAGCTGAGACTTGTAAAGGCTATCTCAATAACATACTGAGTAGAACATGGGGCATTACCTAATAAAATCCTGGGTTCAAATCCTTAACCAATTTGAGAAATGCACAAAGCATGCATTTTTATTGGCAGTGGAAGGCAGTGGAAGGAAAGAGAAATTGTGTCTACTATTTGAACAGGTTAATTTGATGATTGCTTTCATTAGAATTTACACTGAGATTGGTGAAGCATCCATGGCCAATTCTTGCATTGATGGATTGTCAATGGAGATGCATTAATAACACTTGTGTTATCAGTGTGATAGCGAAAAGTGCACAGACTTCTATGATCTTCATTTGACAAGTTCATCGGTTCAAGCCAACAATCATTTACAAAAAGGCTCAGAACATAATGTTGAGCTCGAAGTTTGAGAAGAAAGAAATCTGTTTGTAGTTCCAGATGCTTTTTACTGTTTGAAAAAAAGTTTGTTTTAAGTGTGTTTGCATTACAATTATTTCTGCGAGAAGGGCATGAGACCTCCCACAACAAAGCCATGTGCCCAACCCCCAATAAGGCACAACATGCTCAGAACATGTCTGAAACCTGCCAGTGGAGAACATGCTTATTCATTTTAGTTATAAATGTTTGATTTCATTACTATTGACTCAGATAGCTGATGAAGCCCAGCTGAACCTTACATCGCGGTTTTGGAGACAAAGCTTCATTCCTTGCACTGTTGATAACTTGTCATAATGAAACATGTTCATAAACAGGAATTCCTTAGGCTCATTGAATAGATTTTGGGATATATCTTGGCAAGGTCAGTTAATAAAATCATCAATATTCTGTGATCCTTATTGCATTGATGTTTTCCAGATGGAGCTTCATTCAATACACTTTTGTTAACAGTGCCATACTGAAAAAAACATTTAAGTGGGCACTCCATAGCTTAGCAAGCAGGTCACAGGACATTCCTTGAAATGGATATGGGGTTACTCTCCATTCATTACACTCTTGTTATCAGGGTCATAATGAAAACATCCCAGGCATCTAAAGAGAAAGTAGAGGATGGGGCTTCCCTTTGTAAGGTCATGGGAGCAAGCTCCCTTTCAGGTAGTAAGAGGCTCTGATCATGATATTGAGATGTCAATTGGAGAAAACAAATTATTGTTTCATTCTAATTTTTTTAAAAAATATTTTTTGTGTTCTTATTTAAATAGATTCTGAAATAGTTGACAAATCCATAATTATACTTAAAGTGATGGTCTGCAGATGACGTATAATTCATTACACTAATATTACACTGTCATATGGAAAATAATCACATATTTATGTGGAGACCCAGCATCTCAGTGACTAGTGAATGCAGGATTTCTTCTCAGGATTTTGACTTCCAATTCCCACTCACGTAAGGAAAGCCATATAACATGAAACTGATTGGTTAATCAAATATAAACTCTATTTGTATAGTTATAAATGCGTGTTACTATTTGTAAAGTTAGTTCTGTTGATTTACATTGCAAATCACTCCGAGGCAGTTGAAGAATCCCTCCTATATTCTTTCATTGACGTAAGGGCTGTAACATTATCCCCAAAAGCTCACTGAGTATAGCATGAGACTTTCCTTGGCATAGACCAGGGGTCAAAACGCTAACTGGATAATAACATTTCATAACATGATGTTGAGCTGGCAGTGAGTGGGATTTAGTTTAGTATAAATTGTATTTGTTGATGTTTCGCAGTTGGAGCTTCTGTGATTACACATTTGTTAGCAATACAAAAATTTAAGAAAATAAGCATTGGAAAAGTGAATAGTTCTGGTGTTTACTGCCGTGGTTTGCATTTTGCATTTATAGGTATCGGGATTCAAGGAAGAAGGTGCAAACATTTCAAAGGAGGATGCAATAAGGGGTGCAGGTGTGCAAGAGAATGAGCAGGGGACTAGAGCAAGAGAAGATGACATTTATAGAGGGTGCCATCAATGATGAGCAAGAGGAAATATGAGCCAGTAAGAATGAGAATGAGAGGGTTACAAATAAAGGACAAGTGTGAGAGGAAGGATGAGAGGGGCCAAAGAGAGGGGAAAGTTGGGTGGGGAATGGAGGAGCTGTGGTGGCTGAGGCTAGAGAGAAAGGTGTTAGGATGTGTGGTTGGGGCTAAAGAGAGTGGGAGCAGGATTGAATAGAGAGAATGAAGGTTGGTGTAGGTGGAGTAGGCTACCCCTAGGCTACATCTACACAAGCAATTAACACATGAGCCCTGCAAACCCGCATCCATCCACCTTGTTTGTAGCTCTCAAGTTCCCTGTAGCCATGCAGAAGGACTCAAACAAGACCTACGTTATTCCCTTTGAATTTGAGGACTTTTTAAAATGAAAAAATAGCAAAGGATCTGCCACCAATAGAAAAGACTACCCACCACCCACAACTCCTGCCTGCCTCCTCCTTCTGCACAATCACTGATAATTAAATGCTTAAAAAGTACAATGCCTGGGTCTGGTCAAATTCACACAATGCTGGCTGCTCCTTCTACTAACATTCAGCCTGCATGCCCTGAAGCCAAATGCTTAACAAAAAACACAAAACTGGTAGAGAAACTGTTCACCCTCCCCCAAAGCCACATTCCCAATTACAAAACAGGCACCCCATCTGCAACCACTTCTGCAATTACAAGCAAAAAGCAAACTTGAAAAAAAATCCCCTGTAACACTTCCCATCAGCCACATCAACGTAAGTTCGACTGTAAAGTGTAATCAAGCACCCACTTTGGTCATTATAGTTTTTACCCTAAGGTAATGTAATAATCTGTGGTCTATTGTTAAATTGATGTTTTGTAGATGTAGTTTCATTCATTCAATCTTTGATTGTGGTATCAAAGTAAAACATCTGAGACTACTAGGGGAAACTAATTCACTCAGAAAATAGAAACTGGCACTGTCCTTGGTGAGGTCAGAGGAGCAAAGCCCACCTTCCAAAAAAAGGCTCAGAATTTTAAGCCAAGCTTTCAGTGGGAGGAAAATGCCTACTGAGTCAGCAGAGAATGAAACTCACTGAATAGAGCATGGAATGTCCTTTGGCAACGTACGGCTTAAACGTCAGGTTGAACAGGCCATGAGAGAACATTTCTAAATCATTTTTACAATTGGAAAAAGTTAGCTTTACATGTGTTAATGGGTCTTGTATCACACACTGTTGCCACTTGCATGGTCTCTTGACCCTCGTGCAGATCTGCAATCGAATGGCAATTGGGGGGGTGAGGGTTGTTAGTTGGATTGGGAGGGAGAAGAGCAAGAGACCTTTGATGTGCTGTTGGCAACTCCAGTTTGGAGAAACCGGTAACTGAGCCTGGGTGCGTTTTTGGTTGGTAGCCGTCATGTGATGTTGAGGTATGATTGTGTGTGATTTGGTTTCATATCGGATGTGTTGTCATCACAGTTAACAGTGAGACAGCTGAGAAATCCCAGATCATTCTCACATGTTTTGCAGATAAAACCTCATTCATTCCACTTTTTACAGTGGTGCCAAAATGAAAAAAGCTCATGTTTAAACATCGAACCCAATAGCTCAATGAGAGGGGAATGGGACCTTCTTTGGTAAGGTCCTATGATCAACCCCCATTTAAGGAAAACACTGCTCTGGACATTAGGTTGGGCTAGCATTTGAAGAGAAAAGACCATTATAAAAAGTTAGCTTTACGTGTGTTAATGTTAATGGGTCTTGTATCATGCACTGTTGCAACTTGCATGGTCTCTTGACCCTCGTGCAGATCTTAGGACATTACGTTGGGCCAGCATTTGAAGAGAAAAGACCAGTATAATAGTTACAAATGGTTTTTGACATTTGAAAAATATAATTTTATATTTGCATTCATTACAATTGACTTTGAGATAGCTGAAGAATCACTGGACCCTTTCTTATATTCAAGTTGTGCAGGCAGATCGTCATTCATTACAATGTGGGTAGTGTTGTCTAAATGAAAAGATGTCCAGTTCCTAAAGATGAATGCAGTAGCTCAATATGCAGCGCAAGAGGCTTCGCATAACAAGGTATTTGGTTAAAATGCACAATTAGGTGAAAAAAAGGCAAACACATGATGTGGGAGTACATTTTAGGGTTTACTTTCTTTTATTCCACATGCTTAAACTATTTTAAAGTTTTAGTGTTATGTTTGTTTTCATTACAATTAGCTTAATATTGCTGAAAAATTCCATATTTATTGATACAGGTGGAACTTCATTCATTATATTTTTGGTCGCTGTATCATAATGAAAACAACTCAAGTTTCTAAAGTCTAGCTTGATAGTTTGGAGAGTAATAAGTGGTATTTTGCTTGGCAAGGCCATTTGTTATATATTCATTATCAGGCACAGAAGGCACAGAACATTAATTGTGCGAGAAGAAAGGCAAATATGCTACAAATAACATTTTGCCATTTGGTAAACTTTGATTTATGTTTACTTTCAATACACTTCACTCTGAGATGGCTGAAGAATCCCTAATCCTTGATTGCATTGATTTTCTGAGATGGAGCTTCATTCATAGCACTTTTGATTGACAAGTCAAAATAAAAATGTGCAAACTTGTTAAGTCGAACTCAGTAGCTCAATGTGTAGAGCATTGGCCTTATCTGTTAAGTCATTGGTTAAAGCCACCAATTGTGTACAAAAAGGCTCACCACATAGGATGAGCTAGCAATGGGACAATTATGATTTTTTTGTTCTAAATATGTTTTGCTAAATATAAATAAAGTTATGTTTATGTTTTTTCTTTAATTGCAAATGACCCTCAAATAGCTAAAAATCCCTTATCCATTCCTAACTTTATATTTTACAGATGGACCATCATTCAGTATACTTTTGGTCACTGTGTCATGATGAACAGACCTCAGAATTCTATATTGCAACCCAAGAGCTCAGTGAGTATTCAATGGAACTTTGCTTGACAATGTGATGCATAGAGGCTTCTAATCAGTGAATAAAAGGCTCTAAACATGAAGCTGAGCTGGCAGTGTAAGAAAAATAGATTATTTAGTAGTTCCAATTTATTCAACAATTTCAAAAGTTTGTTTTCTGTTTCTTATTATTACAGTTCTCGCTCAGCTTAAAAACAACTCATCCATTCTTACACTGGTGCTTTGCATAAAGAACTTCATTCATTACAGTTCTAATAACAGCATCATAATGAATTGCTCAGTAAGCAGAGCACTGCACTTACCTTGGCAAAGTCATGGGTCAAGACCCTAGTCAGTTAATAAAGTCTGAGAGCATGAATATGATATGTCAGTGGGGGAAAGATAGAGCAATATATTCATTTTAAATGTAGTCTGCTTGAAATGTTAGTAGTATGTGTGCTTTCATTACAATTGACTAGGAGATAGCTGACAAATCCCTGATCCAATAGTACATTACTACTTTACAGATTTAACATCATTCATTACCCTTTTGATAGCCATGTCATAATGATAAATGGTCAGATGTTTCAAGGGGAACCCAATAGATCAGTGAGTAGTGCATGGAACTTCCCTTGGCATGGTCATGGTCACAAACCCCCAAAGAGGGACAAATATATGACGTTGATTCAGAAGTGGAGAACACAACATGGCTGAAAAATCCTCCATCCATTCTTCTATTGGTGTTTGCAGCAGCCGCTTCATTTAATACACTCTTGGTAGCTGTGCCATATTGAAAATTGCTGAAGCCCCCTAACAGCTCAGTGAGAAGACCTTGGAGATTCCCTTGGCAAGATCATTGGTCAGGGCACCCATCAGGTTTAAATAGGCACATGATAAAAAGCTATCAGTAGGAGAACTAAAAGACCAATTTCCTAATTCTACATTCTTTTTGATTTTTGGGAATGCTAGCTGTATGTTTTGGTTGTTACAATTGACTTCTAAGATATCTGAAAAATCCCTGTTGGGGCTTCACTCATTGAAGTTTGATTGCTGCCTCAAGATGAATAATACTGAGGTTACCAAAAAGAATCCCAATAGCTCAGTGGGTACAGAAAGAAGCCTTTATAAGCAAACAAAATCATGAGTTTTTCTCACCAATCAGGTATAATCAGGCACAGGAAATGCTGTTGAGTTAGCAGTGGGAGAAAATAAAAGTCCAATATGTTATTTCTGAAAGCAAAAAGCGTTCTGTCTTTACAATTGACTGAGATAGCTGAGTAATCCCTGATCCATTTTTAAATTTATATTTTGAAGAAAGTGCTTCATTCATTACAGTTCTAGTTTGTCATGTCGTCATGACTAAAGTTCAGGTTCCTAATAGAAAACCCATTAGCTCAGTGGGTATTGTTTGAAACTTCATTTGGCAAGATGGCTGGTTCAAGTGGCCATCAGGCAACAGCAATATCAGAACATACAATTCAGTTGGCAATGTGAGGGGTCAGCAATGTGAGACGCAACGCTACGTTGTTTTCTCAAGGTTCAATATTTAATTTCAAACCAAAATAAACAATAAACCCGACCTAAACCTACCCTACCATGGGATTCCCCTCCCTAGTCTAGGATCTAAGGGAAAACCTCCTAGCATTCACAATACAAACTCTCACACTGAACAACATAGGCATTTAAATAAACATGAAAATGACATAAATGAAAGGTTGCCAACCAGTGTCTTGGATGACTTCTACTTGTCCTGGGCAGATCTTGCTCCCCAAGGAATTTCCCAAAGTCAATTTTTCCAAGGAAAAGAAAAGTCTACAAAAGTTCCAAAGAAATAAAAGTTCACACAACTAAAAATCCACTGGTAACAGTTCTTCTTCGCTTGATGAAAATATTCCCCTTTCCAAGTTATAATTGTAATTGTAATGGGTTATTTATAACACGCCTAATACCCAGAGGTTTCTAAGCGCGGACCCAGGGATTGAACCTTTGTTGCTCTGAATCGTCTTGCTTCCAAAACAAGAGCATTGCTCCTCAGCTATCCTCCCGAGCCTGTCCCACAAAGAAAACAACAGCATCAATGGGATTCCTAGATAGACTCCTTCCAAGAAAGAATGAACAAAGTTGAAGACAAAAGTACCACTTCTGCTTAACAATTCTTCTGCTTGCAACTCCTGCAGCGTCTTATATGTATACAATTTTGTCATCAGGATGCTTCTGCTTAGGGTTTGCTCTCTCCCCAGCAACTCCTTTCTACTAATGAAACTGTGCAAGCAGGCTCCCTTGCCCCACAGTTGACTTCTACTTCTGCTACATTACACTGCTACAGTTCTGACAATTGTATTGGTGGCCACCGCTCTGTTGATGCTACCCTAACTAACAAGATTGTTCCAGGTACATGCGCTGATATTAGCAAAGTAGTTTATGTCACAATACTGATCAACATAGGTAAGTTGGATGGTCAATGTTTATTCAATGGTCCTTTGTAAACAAACACTATGCTGACACGTGTTTCAAACTCATCTTTCTTTTTCAAGGCAAATTCATGAGTCTATAAACAGAATACAACATATACATAGTAACGTGATCATGTTGGAATCAATTTGTCATGATCAAACAAAGCAAAAATATATAAATCCCACATAAAATATTCATTGCAAGTTAGGCAACTTCCACTAGACTTCTGCATGTTGGCACAGCATTCTCCTCTCTTGTGTGGCAAGAGAGGGCATCCACTTTGCCTTTCCATCTGCCTTGTAGCTACAAACCACAGTTCCACTGCTACTACTACAACTTTAAAATATTAGGCAACCTCAACAAGACTTCTTTGACCTCTACAGATTGACAAGGCACTCTTCTCTCTTGTGTCACAAGAAGGGCAGGCTCTTTGCCTTTCCTTCAGTCTTGTAACTATCCCAAAATCTGCTTTTGGCATTCAGACTTTTTCTTCTTGACCTAAATAATCTTAGTTCTACAGATTTTAAATGTGTTGATTTGAACAAGCAATCAGCTCCCTTCCCCAGCTTTAATGACCCTGTTTATCCAGTGGTTATCCCAAAGTTGTAGTGCCACTCTTGTCATCCTTGGATAAACTCTGTCACCACTATTTTAAGATTTGTGAGATAACAACAGCTTCAACAACTCTCAACAACAGTGTTCAGTTCTTAGTTGATCTGGATATACTGTAATAGGGTTTGGCAAAGAGGCTTAAATAGTACTTGTTCTCTGCTCAGCTTCAATCATTTGTACAACTTCTGTTTCGTTATTAAGGATGATAGAAGAAGTCTGTTTATTAATAAAAATGAAATTAAGCACACACAATTTTGTTTTAACCTTGAACTACCACTTCGAACGATGAGCGTTCCCACCTTTCGGTTAGCTTCTAGCCTTCAAGGTCATCAGCAAACAATGTCTCATATGTGACTTCCTCAGATGTTAAAACTGTGCTTGTAACATTTGGGGAAAGTCAATTAGGACTCAGTAGGTTTACCAGCAGCGTTCACTATGTTTACAGGAGACAAGTGACCGCTAGGCATCAAGTTATACTTAACAACAGGAAAAGATAATGCTTTCAGAACACCCAGTGTTTCAGCTTTGATAATCTCATTGCGTGTTACATTTCCCTTGTTAAAATGGCTTCCCACTTCTACAAACAACTTTTGCTCACTTGAATATGTAGGTGAGTGACAATAAAGCTGGCAAGGTATTTTGGTTGACTTGGCGTATGCAGCTTCTCTTTC
Organism: Ambystoma mexicanum; assembly: GCF_040938575.1. Lineage (NCBI taxonomy): Eukaryota > Metazoa > Chordata > Amphibia > Caudata > Ambystomatidae > Ambystoma > Ambystoma mexicanum. The sequence goes on along the minus strand of NC_090932.1, from coordinate 244,302,048 downwards.
CCTACTCTCACTGTGACTGCGGGCTGCTTCTGCTACTGGCTTGTTTTCTTCTATTACTACTGCTGCGGGCACTCTTGGGACCCACATCCCTCTGCTGCATGGGTGTCTCCGATCCAGCCTCATCAAAGGAGAGACTTCTACTCTCCAATTTACCTTGTCTTGCTTCTGCACATGGGACTTGGGTGGATGCACGACTTCAGCTTTGCATTCACAGCAATTAGGCACACCTGGAAAGACTGCCTGTTTCTTCCAATCTCTTCCGATGCTGCCACAGCCAAACAGGGTTTTTGAGCACAGGACCAACTCAGAGCCTACAGTTTAAATCTGGTCTTCCTCTGCTCCGGTGTCCCTTCTGTGGTCACATTACCTTGTGAACTGCCAGCCTTGTGCTCTATTTCTTCTGCTTCAGCCACTGCCAACCTTGCAGCTCCTGACCCGGCTTCTTTCTATTGCTTCTTTTATGCCCCTCAGGTGAGTTAATTGGTTTCAGGTACAGGCCCATAGAATTAATTTCCCGACCCTGCCAAAGGTTATTAGGCTCACCTGCCTGACCTGAGCTCCTGCATGTCTCTTTAACCCATCTTCTTCACAGTTCCTGTGGGAGTCTGGGACATGCAGTCCTTTGTAAAAAAAAGTTTCATTTTCTCTATATCTTTAAAAGGGTTTAGTAGAGATTTTCCTCCTTTGATATTATTATAAGAGGAATTTAAATGCTTAAACTTTCTAGAGACAGATGGGATAGGAAATGTCACAGGTTTGCCGTTTCTGTTAGCATATGTTTGGCATTGTGGAAGATATGGATTTATAGGGGTATAAAAGAGAGGTTATTTAGGTTCAACACTAAATTGAAGTACTTCTCTAGGTTGTACCTTTTTATTCTTAGTAAGAGGCTAAGATATATTAAATGGCAACACGCCAATTCCTCCTCTAAGTCTGGGGTAAAAGAATTGTTCTCAAAGGAAAAAGGAAAAGTAGTGTGTCTCACCCTGCAAAATCAGCCCCCCTCCCTGTGCCTGGTTGGCCCTAGTGTTAATATGGAATGGTATTAGCACTACAGCAAACTTTGCCCTGGTGAAAAAAGGCATTGAAAATATATCTTTTTTGCACTATGGCAATTTTTGAATCAGCTATGTTGTCATTTTAATATTGAACTGTATACCTCTTTTCAAACGTAGCCGGAAGGTATTTTAAAACATTAAAAAAATGACACAAGCCCGACCAACGCCTTACTGTAGCAGGAATATGATGTGACTATTGGCATGCACATTGCATACGCAATGCTTTTCATATGGTGACTCTGCCAGTCATCTGAAGAAATTAGTTGGGCATTTGATCCTACTGCCCGATCATATCTTGACATATGGTTACTACAACAGGCATATGACAAGGGGTCTGAGACTCCACTTGACTTATGTTGGCAGCACCATGCCATGTGTGGCTATTACTTACATATGACCACTAAACCAGGAAGATGATGGAACTGTTGATGTATTTGAGGCTGAACTTGTCACATTGTGGGCCATGGTGTGGTAGGGCCACATACTTGTTAACTATAGGAAAACTAGGAATAAAGACATAGATGCCGGGTTTCTTTTATGTAGTGTGTGTTTTATTTTACATAGTGAGTGTTTAAGTGTTTTGGACTGATCCATCTACCCCAACATGTGGCTGGATGAAATATTGAAGAGAAAAGAAGAAAAGAAACTCAATTGGACAGAGCACTTCAGACCAAGTATGGACTGGGCAGGGGAGAAAAGCTACTAGAGATAGAGTTAACAAAGAAAAGAAACTGTTAGGAAAGAAAACACGTTAGCGAATGAAAATACAAAAAGAAAAAGAGAGAAGGGGATGATAGAAACTAGTGATGGGCCACGTGTGCCGGGCGGCCTGGTTTAGAGCAGCCCGCGAACCCACAGAGCCATGGCGGCCATCGGCGCATCAAGGGGCCAAACCGGATGGGCCCATACTATACACAGCAAAGTTGCCAGGCTGAGCGCCGGTCTGCCTGGGCCAAATAACTGAATAGCTTCCCGGTTTGGGTCACGTAGAGGGGCAAACCAAACCGGGAAATTCAGCATTGCCCATTCATGGAGGCCCTTGAGGCAGGCCCATCATGGAAGTCCTCCCATAGGAGAAGAGTGAGGCAGAGCGGGGATGAGAATTCCTAGGCTGCCAATTAATGCAGCCCAGATGAAGAGAGTGAGGCTGCAGAAGTCTAGGGCTGCCTAGTCATGGCAGCCAGGGTGAAGAAAAACCCTGGGCTGCTGCGGTGAAGCAGTCCCGGTATAGAGAAGCAGCTTCCCCTTGGGCTCTCCAACACAATGCAGAGTAGCTGGCAATGCAGAGAAGCGGGCAATACTGCGGGTGGGACGGTTAGCACAGTGGCATCCCCATGGCATCCGTATGGCAATCAAATACCATCTGAAATCAACATGGCATTGCTGGTGCGGTGGTGAACATGGCGGTATCCCCATGCCAATCTAGATGTGGCCTGTGGACAAGATGGTGCAGTATCTTGCCAATGTTTTCTGGCAGTCCCACAGAGCACGGGGTTGCCCTGAAGATAGAACCTGGCTGCGGGTTGCATCGGTGAGGACAGGCAGATCACACAGGCTGTGAGGCCCACTGAAAATGACAGTCTTTGCCGCAGGGTTGCAGCAGTGATGATAGGCAGGCCCCAACGAGCCAAGGGGCCACACAGGAAATATTAAATTATACAGGCCCAGAGAGAGCTGGTGTGGCTCCACCTGGTGGAAGGACACCCAGAAGAACAGCTTTGGGTTGGAACCCCCCTAATCTTAGCAGGGGGTGGTCCCCTTCTATTAAGGACAGACCCCAGAAGGTACTTTAAAGTGGTGGCTGATTACAGCAGTCACCCACATTGTGACATAATGTAATATATGTTTTTATGCTTTGTTGAATATTTATGTTTAAATGAAATTCATGTTTATAGATAGGATTATGAACAGAATTTGAATTTTAAGTAAGGGCGCTATTATGGGGAATGTTAAGTAGGTTTAGAATATAGTATTACATTATAAGGATTAATGGGGGTTGTGTATGCTGAAGTGAGGTAGGGAGGAAGGTGGCAGCCCACCTGAGGCCACCTAATGAGTGGGACCGCCCATGCCCCCCATGACCACCCATGGCATCTATCCCCTGAACTCATGCCTCAGCGACTGGAGTGGCACCAGGTGGCAGGCATGGTTTCTGTTTCATCTGTCTCACCCTATGGGTCGCCATGCGACCTCTCCAAGCTAGGGAGGGCTGACAGAGCAGATCTCTTTTTAGGGTGAATTTACTCCAGGGGAACATTAGAAGGGAATCATTAAGCATTAGGCATTAGGAAGGCTTATTTTATACATATAGAGGGGTCCCATTAGGATCCCTACAAAACTCCACTTTGGTGTTTGTGTCCAAATGAAGTAAGGTAAGAACTCAGGGTGTGTCCCATCTCCTGGTAACACCAATTTATTTTTACACGTACAGCTCCCTCCCGATTCAGCTTGTCTGGTGACATGGGGTGTTAGCTCCCAGACAGACTGCGATTGATCTGGGTTAAGGGGCGGTGCATGCCCTTGCACTGGATCAGGGCCAGAAATCAGGAGCTACAATATGACGGCAATACATGCACCTCGCATGTTCTGATTATGTTCCCAGGAATGCACGCATTTTCCCTCATTTTCGAACTTACCATTGGATTTCACATTGCTCTAGCCTGCCCGCTATATTACATGGCAATGCCTGAACAATTATGGCAGTAAAGGGCCATGAGATGAAAACACCTATCACATTTTGCTACTGCATTGGTTGACGTTGGAAGTTCCAATCAAATGGCTACGCAAGGCCTGTACAAAAGCAAAAACTGTTGGCTTTGCTTATGCTTGTTTGCTGAACATGGCGTCCAAGATAGGTAGTTGATGATTCGAATAACGCCCAGAGTGCTCACATAAGCAAACTGAAGAACAAGAGGAAGAGGTTATTTGAAAAGGATCACACAATGTATTAAAAGATTGCCTCTATTATTCGAACACAAGTGGCCAGGTATAATACATGAGTTTGAGGGGCTAGGCCAGCTTAGAAAGGCGATAAATCACCGGGCCAATGGAAAGCATGCATTCAAACAGGCCTTGTCAATGGGATCGGCCATCATTCATTAGAGGCACTTGTTAAGGCCGAAAAGCTCATGTAGCAGAAAATCTCTGCAATGTACTGTTCTAGGTACTCCAGGAAAAAGTATGGCTGCGGGCAGCATGACAATGACATTGTTAATGGTTCCTTCATAATAGCTGTTGGTAAAAATGGCTTCTAAGTGTTCATCTGAAATCATGGGAATAGCCTTTTTTCCCTCTGTCACGTAGCCCGCGTGCCATAAAGCTCTCTCTTTTCATGACTTTACGCGACATTACATGGCTTTGGGGAATACATTGGCCTGGTATTACTGTACTTTGCCCTCTCCAGTTCATAAATCAAATGTAAACTTTTATCAAAAGTGACTCCAGATCATCGCTCACCTTTATCCCTTGTCCGAGGCTCTCCAGAGAATTGATATCCAGGCCTTCTTTGCAGGCCTGCAGGCAAGAAATCACTTTCTGGCTCTCAATTTTCCCTGGGCGGATAGTGAGGCCGGCAATACTTCCATGGAAAAACTGCGCAAATCTAGGCTTTGTAACTTCTCCTCCTGTATGAAAAAGAAGACACATTGGTTATAATGTTGGAAAAAGGGAGAAAAATAAACTACTCCAATAAACTAAGTTGCATGATGTCTAAAATAACACAATTTCGAGGCTCACTGATTCAGTCTTTGTTATTCGGTAAAAGCATTTACACTATATAAACAATTCTTCCACCTTTTTACATATAATTAGAAACACATGCATGATTGCAATAATGCAATGTACCCTACGTTGCAAAGCATTATAAATTAGCCTTCCACCTTGCCAGCACTCTAAGCATCGCACACAAAGCATTAAGAAGGAAAGCATCCATACATGTTTGCAAATTGAAACCTATTTTAATCCTAACACCAAGCTCTGATTAGCTGATTTCAAGCATATATTATAATCACTTCTAATCAGTGGAACGATGTTCCTCCAGCCCTGCCCCATTCTACTCCCTCTCCACCCACCCAAACTCCACCAGTGCTCCCCACAGACTCTATTCTCAACCTCCACCACCATTCGAACACCATGCCTTCCGTGTCTCCACTCCACCAGACACTGCTCTGTTTACAACAGTAGCCTCAAGACCGACAAAAACATAACGGAAGAAAATGTCTTCAAATAACCACCCATACTGAGTAGCTTCTCTGCTTCGGTCATAACCAAATTCTAAATCAAATGGGAATAAAACCCCACTTTTATAGTGCCCTCAACTAAAATAAAAAATGTTGGGGTCATCATGTCTGACAATCTTTCTATCACTGCTCAGGTATCAGCGGTCTGCCAGATTGGGCATTTTCAGTTAAACATTTTGAGATGGATACTCCATCTGATTCCTGCTACACCACGTCCCCCAGTTGTAGCCGCCATGATTTTGAGCAAGTTAGACTATTGTAACTCCCTTTATCTTGCCCAACCGAAGGGGGCTGCTAGGCCATCTACAACGTCTTCAAAATATTGCGACCTGGGTGGCAACAGGGACCCCCTACAGGGCTCATATTAAGCCTGTATTGCGCTCCCTGCACTGGTTCGCATTGTCCCAGCGCATTCAATTCAAAACACTGTGTATTGTTCACCGTGCTCTTCATGATCAAGGAGCTGAGTACTTTTGCACCAGGTTTGTAGGATATGTCCCAAACCGCTCCCTGTTGTCTGCGGCCTCTGGCTTGCTCTGTCTGCCATCTTTTCGGTTTTACTAGTTGGGGGGCGGGCCTTTTCAATTGCGGCAGCACAGCTGTGGAATGCCCTCCCACTATCAGTGAAACTATTGTCTAATCATCTGATCTTCCGGAAAGCCTTAAATACTCTTCTATTTTTATTCAGCATCTCTTTTTCTCTGGTTCTTTCCATGCCTTGTTTCTATGGGCTCCTTTGCTCTCTAGCGCCATGATGCTTCGGGCGACCGCACGCTTTACAAAATTCCATAACATAACATAAAATAACCCTATGTATATTGGTGATACAGTCATTCAACCGCACCAGGTGAATATTGTGATGCATAGGGACACTGACCAGCCCATTCTGATTACAATGGCCTGACTTTAGATAACCTCATCTGAGTATGATGTTAGTACCTAAGTATGTAATGACAATGCCACTTGTACAGGAACCATGCCTTCCACATGATGTCATTATCTGGACATATCATAGCAATACACAACAGATGATAGTGATATTTGGGCATAAAATTGCAACATTTGGCAAATGAGCTAAGTACCTGGGGATCTGATGGCAGCACCTGGCACATGTCTACCCAATGCATTTACAATAGCAGCAGATTTTGGTTCTGCCAGTTTTGCTTTCATTATATCAACACTAAGCCCAGTCTTCTGAGGGTTAGTGCACACTCACACACGTCAGCTTCTTCATGCATCCGAGCTGTGTGTCTGACGGGGGTTATAATTCCTCATGAGTGAAATGCAATTGAAAAGTTTGGTAGGGAGGATAGCTCAGCGGCAACGTGCTTGCCTTGGAAGCAAGACGACGTGGAGCACCACAGGTTCGATCCTCAGGTCCGTGCTTAGAAACCTCTGGGTATTAAGCGCGTTATAAATAACCTATCATATCGTATCGATTGATCGTTGCATTGATTGATCACTGACCAATAGAGTTGGATGACTCAAGAAACACTGCACTGGGATTGGAGCGGTGTCCTCCCTTGTTTTACTATGATTTCTAAACATGGGCCCTACAAGAGACTGTGCCTGTATCAATAAAAGCAGGGTCTCCGTGGTGGAAGAGAATGAGCATCGCCTGCGTAAACCATTACCACGTTGGCGTAATCAACCTTCAATTTCTTTTCTTTTCTACATGACTTCACTCATTTTTGTCACTAGGTCTAAATAATGTGTGTTTGCTTGATTTCCAGATGAGGATGTCATTTGCATTACTCGGATCAAATTGCACACAACACTTCTACGCCAAGGGGCAGAATATTGAATAGATTTCCCTGATGCTTTATTCCCCACTCATCTGTAATTAAATGCGTCTAGAAACAAAGTTGTTGTATGTGCTTTACATTTATAGTCATATTTATATAAGATTTCTAAATACCTCCATTTAGATCGTCCTATACACCCACACTTGCTCTACTTCTCAATGTTTTTCATAATCTCCAATCATTCGCAAACAATATGGATGTGTATTGTTTCACAATGAATAGCTTTTATAGAGTGCCAGACTCGATCGCTCAATCAAACACTACGGGCCTCATTGCAAGTTGGGCAGTATTCCAGCAGTAAATCTGCCTGAATACTGCCCAGTGGAATTACTGTTACCGCCAGGTGGTCTGAGAGATTTACTGCCGTATTACAAGTGGTGGTGGTACTGTTAGTCTGCATTCATGGGAATTTCAGTGGACTTAACGCCAGCGTAAATGAATGCTGCAGTAATTCCACCGATTTTGCAGATTTTTCAGCGGAAATTGGGAGGATTTACCTCTAGCATGATGCTGAAGGAAAATTCCCCACTCCAGGGCCAAACTTGTAGTATGGCAGAGCAGGAAAAGTCTCATGAAGAAGGGATTTGACCTAGCAGTTCGGGCTGGACTGCCCCTTTTGGGGTAGGACCAAGCCTGATTTGCATATGGTTTTTCACCTTCTGTAATGGCTTGGCAGGCTGAAAAACAATGGTCTGGAGGGTTGCCAGAGATTTGCCCGTGGTTATGATTAATTCAAAACCTTCCAGCCATCACCTTTCTGTTTTGCCAAAGTCACCCCGAGTGGGACGGGTATGCCCAGACGTGGGTCCCGAGTCTGCCGGGCCTAGAGACCCAAGCTACTCCTCACTGATGATGCCCAACAAGGCTGAAACATGTCTGGGGATGCTTGTGGTGTCGTGCAGAAGGGATGTGACCTAGCAGTTCGGGCTGGACTGCCCCTTTTGGGTAGGACCAAGCCTGATTTGCATATGGTTTTTCCCCTTCTGTAATGGCTTGGCAGGCTGAAAAACGATGTTTTGGAGGGTTGCCCAGAGCTTTGACCGTGGTTATGATTAATTCAAAACCTTCCAGCCATCACCTTTCTGTTTTGCCAGAGCAGGAAAAGTGGCAGTAATTCCGTAGCCGCCACTTTTTCCCCACCGCCATACTCGTAATGAGGTTGATCTAAATTATTGGCCATGATGTTTTTCTCCGACTGACGTGAGTGACAATTTAAGTGGACTAGCTTTTACCATGTATGATTTGAACAAGTCCATCAACATTTTTCAGACACATTTATTTTTAAAATGAGCTTTCTTATCCTTGATCATATTTCAGAATTCTGCTCTTTAGCGTATAATTGATGGCACATTGTTGTCATAGAACTATTTTGTAACGATAGTCCATCTGTCCACGCCTAATACATGGGTCTATGACCAGTAATGACATACAACTCCTTCCTGCTCAAAGAATTGTGTCTAGAGCTAGGAGAGTAGCCTATCACATCGGTTTGAAATTGACTGGCCCACACAATACCAACGTGTACTAAATGGTTTCCATTATATCAGCGAATGAAATTTCAAACCCAAATGTCAATGCATCTTCCCTTCATCTTGATATTTTGTATTTTATTATAACTTTTCAAACTTATTTTTCTTCCTAATTCAACTCAGGACGTGTGCTTTACCTTCACTATTGGGCAAACCAAAAGGGCATACATAGATTGGACGTATATTTTTATGAACTCCTGACCTCAATATCAGTAGTTACGTATCACTTCCGTGGTCTCATCATACCATTATCAAAACATTTGACATTGAGGGTGCACCTCATATAGCACCATATTCGTCTCTTGCCAGTAGTGAAATCCCACCCCAGGGACATGTTGAAAACTGTGTTGCCCAGATTCTTGCAACATATGTGCATCTCCCAAACACTGCTATGATGTCATTACCGAAAGCAACGTCACATTCGCTATGAATCTATGAGTCCCTTTTTAAACTGAGAAGTACATTCAGCCAAAGAATGTGAAGAAAGGGCCGGGGTAAGTAAGGGAATTAAAGGTTGGGTTATTTAACTGTACACTTTTGTAGGTGTAGGTCTTTCTTTCTTTCTTTCTTTCTTTCTTTCTTTCTTTCTTTCTTTCTTTCTTTCTTTCTTTCTTTCTTTCTTTCTTTCTTTCTTTCTTTCTTTCTTTCTTTCTTTCTTTCTTTCTCTATTTATTACATGCAGCAGCTCCCAGCCATCAGGGCACTCACCAATACAAAAACACATGATAAACAAAGGAAACAATATCATGAGCATAGTAATTTTATTTAAACAGGATTGTCTTTAACCGTTTGTGAAAAGTGAGAAGACTCCTCTTCTTCCGCAAGCTGATAGGAAGACTTGTCCAGTCGCTGCTGGTACAGGAAAGGAGCATCCGCTGCCCCTTGCTCTTTTAGCAATTGGGCATATCAGCCGAAGTGTGTCACTGGATTTGGTGGATCAACCAGATGGTTGTGGGGTAAGGCTTTCCTTGAGATATGACGTTGCAGATCCAGACACATTTATGCACCAAAGTAGTTATTTTGAAAAGTATCCTGGAAGCCACTGGGACCCAGTGGAGTTCTCTTCTAGAGGCGGTGATGTGCTCTCTCCTAGGTATTTTCTTGATGTGCACAGCATCATTTTGTAACGATTGAAGTTTACTAACAAAACTCATGTTAGTACCACCTAAGAGTGCGTTACCGTAATCTAACCTAGGCGTGATGGTTGCCCTCAACACAATAGTATAAACAAGAGATATATAGCTCTTCTTAACAGTTATCAACATTAAACATTAACTGTTCATTAACACTCAATTAAGATTTTATTAAGACATACAAAATACAATTTATCAAAAAACCATTATTAAAACACTGTATAAGAAAATACAATTCATAAACTGTGACAAACACAACCTTTTTAGCTTGGCAACTATCTAAAGGGATCGGTTTTGAATATAGTTTTGGAGGCTCAAATTAGCATCTCTTAAACAAAATTGTCATAGACTTGACATGTAAATGATCTCAATAATTATTTCATAAACCATTGTAATGTGCTCAACATTTTTCAGTTCTCTTCAATTGTTAATGGAACTTTCATCAGGAGTAGTGCCACTTGTTAATCTAAAAACTATATACAAGAGATACTATTATTGTATAGTGCTGAAGTATTCCTACAGCTTCTTGTAAGCAGTGTAAATACTGTTTTCTTTGTGATATGAAACCGTTGTAACTGTTGATAAAAATAACAATAGAGAAGGTGAGCTATAGGTGCTACAGTAAATCTCTAAGAATATTAACTAGTCTGGAGTAGGCCTGAAGGTAACAATACCTGGTCTAGTCTGTGGAGTTCGGGGAGAGGCAATCTTGAATATAGCAGAGGTGTCTTCACTTCGGTCTGGTTCCCCCGATTTGTAGAGATACTCAACCTGCAAAATAATTTGCTTGTCATTTAAAATACCCTGAGTGGATGAACTCTGAGGATTCATAAAAAGGAAATATTTGCTCATTTGTAAAGACTTGCTCTAAATTAACAATTTAAAAATTGCAAAGCTGTAAAATTGCCAATACCTGTAACCAATGATAGAATAATCAGCTATATTTGTCCGTGGTCTGCTTGGTAACTATAGCAGTACCTCAGTGAACCGTCCTAGTTGATCACTGTCATCTCTCTCCTTGCTAGAACCTATGAACATAACATGTCACATAGTGAGAGGAATTATAGCCCTCACTTAAGGGACTATTTGTGTGAATTTTTACTTCTCAAATTCTTTACACAAGTGTTTCTTACCTAGATGGTTCTCGCAGGTGTCGGTATAACCCTGAATGCTGGAAGGCACGTAGTTAATACAGACGGTTAGTAGTTGTCTATCTCTAGCCCAAGACCCCTGAGTGGATCTGAAAAACAGAAAAGAGAAACGTCTCTATTTAGCTCTCTCTCCGTGCCTGTTATTCCATCTCTCTAGGGAGTTTATATATATTTTGATATATCTTTTGATAGAAACAAGAGAGAGAGGGAAGTTAAGCTCCTTTTTAAGAGGCTGAGATAAATGATATCTTATTTTATGTAACATTTGATGACTAGACGTACCCGCAGTAGACACAAAGAAAGGACTCAGTGTCCTTAATACGCTTCCTTCAAGATGGCGACCGGCCACTTGACTAGACTATTACTAGTGTGACAGCGGGTCAAACAGAAGCAATCTCTGGCGACGGACGGAGAAATCCAGTCACAGTACCTAAGGTAAGATTAGGGGATAACGAAAATATATTGCTCTATTTTAGATTTAGACCAGACCAACGCGAGTTCACTTGTGTGCATGTAGTATTATTTATCTGCCTATAAAAATGATAACAGACACGGATAGGGAGCTAAATAGAGGCATTCGTCTATTCTGTTTTTTAGATCCACTCACGGGTCTTGGGCTAGAGATAGATGACTACTAACCGTTTGTATTAACTACATGCCTTCCAGCATTCAGGGTTATACCGACAACTGCGAGAACCATCTAGATAAGAAACACTTGTGTAAAGAATGTGAGAAGTAAAAATTCACACAAATAGTCCCTTAACTGAGGGCTATAATTCCTCTCACTATGTAACATCTTATGTTCATAGGTTCTAGCAAGGAGAGAGATGGCAGTGATCCACTAGGACGGTTCACAGACGATACTGCGATAGTTACCAAGCAGACCACAGACAAATATAGCTGATTATTCTATCATTGGTTACAGGTATTGGCAATTTTACAGCTTTGCAATTTTTTAATTGTTAATTTAGAGCAAGTCTTTACAAACGAGCAAACATTTCCCTTTTATGTATCCCCAGAGTTCATCCACTCAGGGTATTTTAAATCACAAGCAAATTATTTTGCAGGTTGAGTATCCCTACAAATCAGGGAACCAGACCGAAGTGAAGACATCTCTTGCTATATTCAAGACTGCCTCTCCCCGAGCTCCACAGACTAGACAAGGTATTGTTACCTTCAGGCCTACTCCAGACCAGTTAATATTCTTAGAGATTTAATTTAGCACCTATAGATCACCTTCTCTATTGTTGTCTTTATCAACAGTTACAACGGTTTTATATCACAAAGAGTACAGCATTTACACTGCTTACAAGAAGCTGTAGGAATACTTCAGCACTATACAATAATAGTATATCTTGTATATGTTTTTAGATTAACAAGTGACACTGCTCCTGATGAAAGTTCTGTTAACAATTGAAGAGAACTGAAACATGTCGAGCACATGACAATGGTTTATGAAATAACTATTAAGATCATTTACATGTCAATTCAATGACAATTTTGTTTAAGATATGTTAATTTGAGCCTCCAAAACTATATTCAAAACCAATCCCTTTAGATTGTTGCCAAGCTAAAAAGGTTGTGTTTGTCACATTTTATGAATTGTATTTTCTTATACAGTGTTTTCATAATGGTTTTTTGATAAATTGTATTTTTTATGTCTTAATAAAATCTTAATTGAGTGTGAATGAACAGTTAATGTTTAATGTTGATAACTGTTAAGAGGAGCTATCTATTTCTTGTTTATATTAGTTCTTACTACCCATTATAAGATAGAGCTACCACCTGTGTAGTATCTATGGGATTCCCTCCTAAATTTAGTGCCCTGACTACAATGTCACAGATCTTGGTTGTTAGATATGGCTTTATCAGCCTCAATAGTCTAAGATGTTTATGAGACTTTCTCACTATGCTGTCTACATGAACATCCGCACCGAAGGAGGAATCCAAAAATACACCCTGCGTCTTAACTTTATCCTGTACCTTAATACAGTGGTTATCAACATGAAAGCTTAACATCACCAAACATTTGATAGAAATCACTGGACAAAACCCTATGAAGAAAAAGCAGAAGCTGGAGGCCCTCACTGACATCCCCTCAGAGCTTTCCCTTTTTAGGCCTAGATGCTCTGTCTTCCATGTACTACATGAAATAGCAACAGAATACCTCTCCCTAATATAACACCCTTACCACTAGGAAGACCACTATGGTCATCTGTACTGAAACATCTTGCCATTCAACCAGCTGGGTATCAATGGTACAAGTGGGAGAATACTCCACTAGCAGGACCTTCTAGTCTAGATTGCTGCTCCAGAGGTCTTATGACTGACTTATTCTTCAATGTCTTCTTCCCACAGGATCTCTGATTACTGCTCTTGTAGCCCCGCTGTTTCCTTGAGGGTCTATCAACAGTCTCCATGAATACCGAGCAATGCAAATGCTATTTTATAATTCTATGCAAACCTAACATTCTACTCTCAATTGTAACGTATGTCTATTTTTACTGTGACTGTTCTATGTTACCAAACCTCAAAGTGCTCTGGAGTGGCGTCTAGCATGATCGCTATTCAAAAAACCCAAACGAAAAAACAAAGTAAATGATTGGGTTGAAATATTGAGCACAATTTAGTGGCCTAATATGTGTCAGATTAATAATACAGTATCACAGGCAAAAGTCAAATTTGTCACTTCTTGCAATCCAAAATAATAGGAATACACTATAGCTATCATAAGATGGTGGCGAAGATCTCACAAGTAGAGCTTAAATGAGCTGGTATCTAAAATGCACCACTATTTCTGTCTTTTATTTCTCATAATTGTCTCGTCTTGAAACATTCACCATTGAATGACGTCATTTAGGGTTCTAGAGGGGTCGCACATCCGACCCCTGGGTGATCTATTAAGACGCCAATTATTTAAAACAATAACAAAAAGTGTTTTTAAAATAACTGAAGCTCCTGGTGTAGCGGGGGCCTCAACACCAGGTCTGGGGTGTGCCAGGCCCAGTCCTGACCCTTAAGGGTGAAGGCTGTGCTGTGGAGGCACTCAATAGGAGCTGTCATTGGACTTGACCGTGAGATGTGGCACATGTCACATGCCACATCAGCTCCAACCCCTTCTCCCTTGGCTTCCACGCAGCTCAAATACAGGAACTAGGAAGCTCTCTCTGCTTGCACCTGTTTGTGAGCAGCACAGATGAGCCGAGGGTGGCCCAGAAAGGATGGACTGAAGCTTCAAGAAAAAGGTAAGAAGACTTTTAAAAAGAATGTGTGTATTTTGCAATGCATGTGTGAAGTGCGTGCCAGATGTATGTATGTGAATGGTGGGTGAATGAGAATTAATGTGATGTGATGTGAGTTTTTGAATGTTCTGGGTGGGTGGGTGTGTGCCTCTGTATAGAATGCAATGAGTGGATGCAAGAGAAGGTGTGAGTGAGTGACTGGTGGGTGAATGAGTATGAATGTGATGGTGTGTTTTGAATGTTCTGGGTGGGTGGGTGTGTGCCTCTGTATAGAATTCAATGGGTGGAGGTAACAAAAGGTATTTGAGTGATTGACTGGTGGGTGAATGAGTATGCATGTGATGGTGTATGTTTGAATGTGAAATTGGGGATCACTAGATTATTTTTGACATATCCTTTATTGACTTTGCATGTTTTACTGGTACTTTCATGTAAAGCCAGGTTCATGTATGTCATTACCTGGCAATATACTGGAATGTTGTTGTAGTCAGTCTAGCCATTGCTTACTGTGGCATGACATTTATTACTCAGCATCTTTAAAAAAGTAGTGTTAGCTCACTAGACTGATGTTATGGTTTAGCAGCCTGTTTATTTTTTACTGCAGCATGTCTTTTTATTACCTGAGCATCTATGATGGATCAGGCATGATAAGTGTTCTTATGGGTCTAGACTGGCTCACATTGGAACCAGTTTGGACCAAGTGCCAGTAATGATACTATAAAAAACATCTTAAAGCGAACATGAGTATGGTCTTATATGGGAATACTAGCATATGTTGGTGGAGCCAGCATGGAAATGTATGGGCATAGCCAGCATGAAAATGTGTTTTATACTGGCATATATTGCTGGGACTGGCATGATAACACATTGGGAAATGTCCTGTGCACTTTTGGTGACTTACATGTATTGTACTTTACCCTAGACTCTACAAAAATGTTTGTTGGACTTTTACCCAAATTGTTGGCCTTTTATCCACATTTCCACAGACAGTGTGCTGTGTAATGCACCATTTTAACCCATAATTCAAAACATTTCCTCAGGGGAGGGGTAATAATCCCCCCTAACACCACCAAACCCTTTTGTTAGTTTGGGCTCCCTCGCTATGCTAGGGCACAATCGCAAACTTGTGGCAAATATTTACACCCTCCAAGAAAACTACTCACCAGCCTGGTGGCGGGTATATTGGTACCAGGCCACGCCCCTTCTTTCTATGCTATGTGAAACATTTAAGCTTTGATTAAAACACATATTTACTTCTTTCACTTGCAGTAGTGCGTGCCCCTACAGCGGCATAATCATCATGGACATTGCGCACATCTGGTGGTCATGCCGGCTCGGGGTGTGGTGTGCCCTTTGCTTTAAGAAGGTTGGGGGGCACAGAATTGCTTGCAGGGGCCCCCAAATGTCAGACAAAGGGGTTGTCACATCTGGAAGTCTGCCAGTGAGTACTGTGAGAAACCTAAAGGTGTCTCACTCACTAGTCCCTGGGGATTTGTCATCCAGGTGGCCTTGATATGCCCATCGCTTTTGGATCCAGTTCCTGGGGGTGGACCAGGGCAGGAGGATCACCTGGATGAAGGGTCTTCAGGGAATGGAAGTGGGACACAGGACGGCATGATGCGGTATCACCTTCCATGTAGCATCTTTTCCCAATCCTACCATGTAGGATACTTAGAAATTCAATGCCCCCCCCTCCCGTCAGACACAAAAATCTTTACATGGGCAGCTCACTGTGAGAGAAAACAGACTAACGCCCAAACCATTTACGTGACATGTCCCAATACAATGGTCATTACATACACCTGACTTCTATCACATATCCCCACATGGATAAAAAGCTGAACATGAAAGCACACTCTGAGCACGAGGAATCAGCAGTTCCAAGATGGCAGTTAAATACAAGGAGAAAGACGACAGGACCAAAGAGGGTCATGAGCCTTCGAGAATAAGAGATATAAGACTCGGAATCAAAGCTGAAGAAACCTGCATTGTGTGTCATAGGTACTCGGGGCTCTCCCGCGTCGATAGCCATGGCGGGGAGGATTGTTTTCTGCTGTGGTACTGTCCTAGGTTCCTACCAGAAAGCAGTGCCAGTAAAGTCAGCACAGCTTGTGAGGTGGAGAGACTAATACCAGACTGGTCTGTGTTAAAGCCAAGGTTGCAAGCAGCAACATTGTATAGAGAAAACTGAAGAGAACAGTGTGTGAATCGTATGTGACAAGAGACGCGAATATAGCTAAGACAGCAGATGAGTGGCTGAGCTTTTGAATTCAAGACAACTACCATAAACGGAGTGGTCCGGCATCACGTGGGTGCTCATTCGAAGATCTCTGTTAGGTATCCAATTGAAAGGTGGCAAATGTAAAAGGAATTGTGAAATCAAAGTGGTCCTGCAACAATTCAAGCAAAACACTGTGCACATTCGAAAGCCTTCGATAGTTGATGATAACTGAAATTTGTCCGAACCTGGCTGAGGGAGACTAATTGTATTAAGAAAGGGATCTGAGCCCGGCTGAGTGGGATCAAGGGTGAATAGTGAATCACATGAATTGAGTACTTGAAAGAAGAAAATAACTTTTCATTTGTTTTGTCGTATCAGGCCCTCTGCATGAATAGACTTTGATAGGCAATGAGACATGGGCACAGAAGGCCCCAATACTAGTGATTGAACTGTATCCTTGTGCTAAAGAATCCATGATTGTGCTACGTTCGAGTGAACTGATTTGCCCCGTGCTGCAAATGTGGGGAAGGGAGGCCAATGGCCAGAACAACTTAACATATCATTTTTGTGAACACTTCCTTCTTTTTCATAAACACTACCCCCACAATATTTGTATTTAGAGGTAAGGACTGGCAATAGGTTTTTAAGTATAGGCCCTTTTCTTTTGAAAAGACACCACTATGACTGTGTTATTATTATTTGATGGTCGTAGCTTGCTCCCATCTGCAGATTTATGATTAGATACGGGTTTATCATCCCCTTGTTGAAGTTGAATAAATACCCTTGCACTGTGGTCACTTGTGTCTGTCTTACTGTTGATAACATGCCTTCCTTACAGTACCAGGGGAAGAACCAACTGTGCGGTGCCACAGATTTATGAGTGTAGAAATGATATTACATTACATGGTGGAGGCTTTTTATGTCCTCTTGCACCCAATATTACGCTTAGATAATACAAACTATGAGGGGTCTTGGGTATATTGAAGGAACCTTTCCCAGATGATATACTCCAGCAAAAATAACATTATCAGGTGCACTCTCTTGTGTGCATGCAGACCAGTCTAAAAGGTTTCTTCTATAGAAGTAGTAGCTGACTCATAGATACATGTATAACCAGGGAATGGTGTTGGTACTAAATCCTGGTAAATCATTTCATTTTCAGGCCTTGCTCGTGCTGCATTTTGCTCCTCAGTAAACAGCAGCACACGCCTCCCCAGGCCAGTGTTAGATAGGCTTTTTTAACACAGCTACGACACAGATTACAAATACTTCTGTGTCCATTGATCCATGTATGTTTCATACACTAGCTGGAGCCTGCGTTAGAGATTTTGCTTTCCATGTGACAAGGACTGCATTATATATATTTTAAATGTAGACCCCATGTCAAATCTGGGAAATGACATTCCCCAAATGTGTGATCGTGGACAAATCACTGTGCTTTGGTTCTTTTATCTGACTGAAATGATAGCACCTGAAATCACGGGTGCTAGACACATCTGAAAAATCAGAAGGCAGTCTGTCGTCACTTTCTGTGATGTCACTTTGGGTGGGGTCAAAAGACATCACTTCCTGTGATGTCATCAGGGGGTCAAGGGTCCTGCAGTGTCAATTCCACTACGCCTCGCATTTTCGTGAAATGACGTCCCTGTCACCATTACTTCCCAATCAAATTTGTTCTCAGGTGTAGCTATATCAAAGGTCACAATAATTCATTAGATTCAAATATGTACCCTAATTCGTCATTTACCTTCATATTGGTTCACACTACGGAATAGTTTGTCTAGGTCAACAACAAAACATATTGGGCCTAATTTGCAAGAATCAAACAACTCAAAAAAGCATAGTACAATTGCTTTATTGAGTTGCCTGATACAAAGAAATTAGCAGATCACCTTGTTTGCACGGGTGTCTTGTGCATTTCACAGGAGGTGAATGCCAGTGCTAATGACATGCTTGACAGCCAGCCAGCCATTGTTGTTGTTTGTGTGTGGCTAACATACAAGTATTAAAGGTGCTGTGCACCTATATGGTTGAAGGGAATGTATTTCACTATTATGAGCACTACATAGGTCTGCCATGATTATATGTTCAAAAACAAACTAATTGATATTTATAATATTTGCCCCCACATGGTGTACACTCTGCAGTGATATGGTATCCAGCATCTAGGTGAGCCACCTCAAACATACATGTATTTATTTTGTCCCCACTCTCAATATGCCTACAACAAAACTAACTGCACCTCTCTACTTTAACCACATTGTAGTAGTCGATGCAAACCACACTACAAATACACAAGGCTTTAGCCAAATCCAACATAAACGGTTATCTGCCACCCTTAAGTGGAGGCAATCCCCAAGATAGTTTGCAAAATATAGTGATATACCTTGCTGTTTTCAAGCTTATCTAAATCTGTACATTCTTTCCAACCAGACTGTCCTTAAGAGCTTAATTTAAACCTCGTTGTACCACATACAATGACTATAGACTTAGATTGTGTCTAAGCTCCAGGAAATTTAGTAGGTATATCTGAAGCTGCATATCAGGGAAATTGAGGAGATTTTAATGAAGCATTAAGCCCCGAGCTTGGGTTGGCGGGGGCGGGCATTACCGCTTCAGGTAATGCCTGGGGCCCATAGTTACAGGCCCGAATGAAGCAAGGGCCTTATTGCAGGTCCTGGGGCATTACCTAAACTGGTAAAGCCACCCTAGCGAGGGACTTCTTGGTATTACCACTGCAGCCTTTTAGAAAAAGAAAAAAAAGATGCCTGCCATGTAATGGGATACGTAGTCCTTTATCCCTTTCTATGGCGGCCATCTAAACAAGTAAACAAACAGGATGGACGCCATGGGGAGAAAGGACTACACAAAGTCCCTTCTCCCTTTCCCTGGTGGCAAGTAAAAAGAGAAAAAAAAAGAAAGACAACAAAGAAGATGGCCGCCATTGAACTGGAGAAGGGTCTACCATAGTCCCTTCTCCCTTTCCACGCTGGCAGGAACATTGAGGGACATGGCGGCGACCGGTGCAACCGGCGCCTTGTCAGGCTGGTAAGGACCCAGCGAGGACCAATCAGATTTGCTTTTTGCAAATTGATTGACCATCACTGGGTACTGATAAACATTAGTAAAATGCCTTTCATGAGTGGAATCAGGTTTATGATGGTGCCAGATGACTGTTGATGTAATGTGATTATTTCTTTATTTCTTTATTACATTTGTCTAATGCCCAAACCCAAAGGTTTCACAGCGTTTGTACAGATGATCATGAGGGTAAGGAGATGGGTCAGGGAAGGGAGCAGTAGAGGCAATAGATTCAGGGAGGACATAAGAGGGTCAACATAGAACCAGATTGTTAGTCAGTGATGGGCGGTGGTGGCCTATTAGTCATATTTGTTAAAGAGCCTTGTCTTAAAGAGTTTTCTGATGGTTAAGTAGGCATATTCGTTTCAGATTTTGACGGCAGAGTGTTCCACAGTGAGGGAGCGGTGACTCAAAAGTAGCCCTCCTGCTTTTTTGCTGTTGAATCTGGTGGTGAAGAGTGAAATGCTGGTGGTTGAGCACAGCCTTTTTAGATTCATACTATTCTTCTCCCAGATACGGCCTATACAAATTAGAAACTTGGGACCCCCATTCATCAGTATTGGATCCCACATTGCTCTTCCTTGGACCCTTCCCTCCTCTTCCAAGCACTATCCTCCAGAATAGGGAATGATCACCCTGTTCTAAAGCCCTATACGTATCTAGCCATTGTTCACTCATGAAGGCTCTTTTTTTAAGCCATTAATTCTTTATAATTCAATCTCAGGGCTCACAGTTCTCCTTTTCTCATGCTAGTTCAGGATTGGACCATCATTATATTTATTTTCTTAGCTGCATGACAGTCTCTGTCATACCGGAAAGGTACAGCACTGCACAGCCGGTAATACTGTTACAAAAGGGACGTGGATAGACTTAATATTCTCGATATTGTCAAACATAGAGAGGGGTGTTCTCAGTGGCACAAATCGCTGTTATATCATTCAGTATACTCTCATAAATGACTGATTGCTGGCCTTGTTCCATTACTGTTGCCATTTTAAATATGTTCGTACAGTAACAAGGCCCACGGTCTTCTGTAAGATTTCCATGAATAACACCATACCCTTTTCTTGACCCAGACTGATGACAACAGGCTGAGGATGATGGTCACTCTCAACCCTTCCATCAATTTGAAAATCTGAACACAGGTCCCATCGATCACCAGATACGAAAACATAGTCAAACAATGAGAAACCAGTTGGGCCCTTGTACGATTTCCTTGCCGGTTGGTCCTTTTGAAATTGTACATTACAGGCTCTTGGATTAAGTTTGCAAAGTGTTATTGCCACTTCCACAGCTAGGGGATAGGCTTTCTTTGGGATGTCAGCGATCAATTCCGAAATTCCTCATGCACTGTCTTGATCTTCCCACAGGTCCACTAAGTTATTCAGAGGTTCCACTTGCATATTAAGATCCACTTCTACTATCATAAGACTGCCT
Organism: Ambystoma mexicanum; assembly: GCF_040938575.1. NCBI lineage: Eukaryota > Metazoa > Chordata > Amphibia > Caudata > Ambystomatidae > Ambystoma > Ambystoma mexicanum. Next base: position 244,281,153 of record NC_090932.1, on the reverse strand, counting down.
CTTCCCTTCAGCAATCGGGCACTGGCAGTCTCGTAGAGCAGATTCACCAACCTCATTCCCTTTAAGCCTGAGGATCTATTGTAAATGTTAAATAGCATCATTTGCTTACCCTCAGGCCGTTATATTATGGTTACATGTCTTCCCATCGAAGGATGTACATAGAGGTGATGTTACATCGAATCTATTTTATTGAAAGATGATTCATCGAATTGCCATACATAAAGTGTAAAGTGTTTATGCATCTAAACCCTTTCATTGAATAGAGTTTTGTTATATAAACACTTTAAATTTTTTGCATGGAAAGTCGCTGAAACATAACGTTACAGGGAGCTATTCAGTATTGAAGTCGAGTACAAAAAGTACCAATCTAATCCTTCACTGGACAGCTCCCTCAAACGTGTGTAGTGTCAGCAAGTGTACTTGACACTTTTATTTTATTTTTTAATGGGTGGGTCCCCCCAAACCCCTCAATAAAATAAATGTCCACAGTCCTGAAATAGCTCACTAATACTACAAAAGTTAGAGGGAACTGTCCAGTGCTGAAATCAATTCAATACAGCTACAATGTATTTCAGCACTGGACAGCTCCCTCTAAACTGTGTGGTGTTTATTCCCCCCCAAATCCACATTTTGTTTATTGCTTATTTATTGAAAAATGCTTTTCAATCGAAATTCAATGAATGAAAAATTCAATGACTATTCATTTGGATATAAAGGTATTTCACCCAATATATTTGGATGGAAAAAGAGTCTATGGATGTTTTTTCGATGAAAAGACTGTATACTTTGTATTATCAAGAGTTGTAAATCTGCTGTAAGTCACAGATGCTCAGTCGCTTTCCATCCCAAAGAGTCCAGCCATATTGCCAAGCCACCACTGGGCCTTCCTTTTAGGCATTTGGTTGCTGGCACCGAAAACGATCTATATCCTTGGAGCGAAATTGGGCTCAGGGCCCTCATTTCCTGAAAAATAACTATTTGGTAAAGTGGAATCTGAAACTTTATTATGTTCATGGTGTTGTGTCCTATTATCCGTCCATGTTCCTACAGCAACATCTCCCTTCTCCTCCCTGTTACTGATAGTAGGCCTTAAGGGTAGGGCACAGAAGGGGGAAAAGGATCATGGTTTGGGACCAATGAAAGGGAGACAGACATCTCAACCCACAGTTGACTGACACACTGGGTAGTGTGCCATCTGCTGTCAAGACGCATTGGGGCACTTGATACATTCCCTGGCCCATCAAATTCTGAAGTTGGTGAGGACCTCCAAACGGTTGTACTGCTGTGAGCCAGTGAAAAGGGCACATGAGAAGGGCCTGATGGCAATACCCAGTGAATAGGTTAAAAAAAGGTGTGCACATCTCCCACGACTTCTGCAATTGTCTGCAGTACAATTCCACAAAATAAATCAGGTGTATTTCTTCTTAGTCTTTGTTATGTTTTGAAATATAACTGTCACTGTTTATAGGGTCTCTCCCCAGATATGTGAATGGTGTGCCACCTATCTAAAAGAGGATAGAAAGAAAATAAAAAATAGACATTTACTGATTCATGATGTATGTAAGGATATTTGGCGTGTTACAGCACAGAGTACAGCACTACTGCACAGGTAGCATTTTTTTTTTTATGCAGCACCACCACATGGGTGTGGTGCATTGCTATATGTGTTGCCAGAGTAACATGGACATATAAGTAAAGACAGGCTATTTAGTCAAAAACGATTTTTACATATAAAATGCAAATCTATTTTTACAGTTAAAAGCACACATGTGCACATTCAAAATGCACACTATTTTTCACCTGAAATGCCTATGTTGCAAGAGACACATTTGAAAATTAATAACTAACCTTATTAATAACTAACCTGACTAATAAAACTTCATTTAACATAACCCACTAATAAAAATGTGTCTCCACTGCAGAATTAGGCCTACTCTGAAAGTGAACTTTTAAACGCACATTCATTTTTTTTTCTCTGCTGCTCTGTCCACATAACTACAGGAAGCAAAGAGCTCGAAGGAACAGGAAATCAGTTTGTTACAATTGCCACTGTAGAAGTGAGCCATTGTGTAGTGAGGGAGGAGATGACATGATTGATTCTGATTGGAGCAGCGTCATAGCAAGTATCATGCTAGAGGCTGTGATTAGAACTTTGCTGGAGAAGCTTGAGGGGAGGGGGAGAACAATCGAGATCTTGCAGAGCTGGGAGAAGGATCTGTTTCCTGGCTGAGGCATTCCTGCTGCAAAAGCTGAGAGTTCCAGGCAATAACCCCGGTTTGAGAATGGCACACGCTTGTTCTCACTGGGGTTGATTTTCAAGGGAGCCAAATTCAGAAAGAGAATAGCCGAAGAAAACTCATGCTGAACAGATAAGGTAATTATAGAAGCGAGTGGGAGCTGTGCGAAAGTGTGCAAAACTGTTCAGTCAGTGTATTAAAGGGAGTCTCAGTCTCTTATCAGCATATTTAATGTTACCAATTGAATATATTCTCGCAGCTCTCTGTTCATTTTATCACAAATACTGTTGTACCATTTCATTTATTTCTTTAAAAAAAGTTAAACTGTGTTTAAAAGAAATTTCTATAATACAAAAACATTTGAAAACAGATAGCTAGTGTGTATTATTTCTCTCTTTCATTTTGCATGGGGAAAGGTTTAAACGTGGGGAGATTTTTAAACATTGTAATTGTCATTTTAAAGCAGATGTGTGCATGATTCTATTCAGTATGGACAGTTGTGAGTGACTGTTTGTAGCATAGCCTGTTGGAGGTACATGAGTCAACGGGAAGAGAGACTCTCTGGACATAGTTCCCTACCGTATATAAGGTAGTGGAAATTACCACAAAAATACCACAATAGCCCATGGTGGCACACAACACTAACACTGAAAATGTGGTATCCCCAAAATGTAGGCTTGTGGTCTCTCTAGTGATCAAGAACAATCTAGATAAAAAACAAGGGATGTTGGATATTGGGGCCACAAATAAACCAACCACTATAACAACCAACCACGCAAACTACCGCGCATACCATCTAAATAGGTCTGAATTCTGAAATAATGCAATGTATTATTGTCATGTGTGACCCAATATGAATACAGAGAGTGATTATTGCTAAAGGTATTTTGGCGGTAAGAAAATACCGCAAAGCCCCAAATATCCACAAAATACCCAACATATCAACAGTTAACGGGTATCTGATTCCTGAAGTATGGCTACCCTACATATTGGTACCCTCCCTTGAATCGTTATTCTTCAACATCTATATCATTGCACAAAACTGCATTGAGCGACGTGTATTGTATCTTTACCAGGTCATATTGTATGTTTGTTGGTTTGTTGTTGGATTTACATTTTTAAGTAAGTTTTGATCTTTTAAATGTATTTGAATTTTTTCTGAGAAGGAAGGAAAAGAGAACATTAAAATTACAAAAACAGCCCATCTCAACTAATGCAATGAAAGATATTGGCAGTTGCCCTTACTGCCAGCATCACTACCACAAGAACACAAATAGCATTCTCAAATGCGGTTGGGCGATACTTCACAAAATAACAAGCCCTTATTCAATTGTGCCTCCTCCACTACTTCTCCCCAGCTAACAATATTCCCACACACAAGACAGAATGTACTGAACTTCTGGGAAGGACCCTATAACCCACACACCCCAAGACACTGCCTAAAATGGCTCAGCACCTTTTTTTGTGTGGGAATCACACCAATGGTGTGGGAACAGGACTCACAAATTCGTGGGACATGTTCTCACTTAGACATTTCAAAAGAAATACACACAATGTTACATAGGTGCAGGTGTTGTGAAGATTGTTTATTTATCATTTTCACCCTTAATTAGCTCTGTGTTCATTGTTGTATGCATGTTTATCAATGTATACATGTATATACATCGTGTCCTGTGTTGTTAGCGTTTTTCTAATTAGGCTTCTATGTTGGTGACAGAATTTGGGCAATGCATGTTGTCACTTTTTTTTTTTAATAAGAAAAAGTAGATGTATTTGTGCATTAGTTTACTTTTCAATATTTCATATTGTTGTCTGCTGTTTACTTTGAGTTGGTGCACAGTGGTTGTATTAAATGAAATTAGGAATTCATATGTGTTTAATATGTGACAATCATAAATAAATATTTTTTGAGTAATCTGCTGATGTATTTTACGTGACCTGATCTGTCCAACTAATAGGTCTTGATCATCTTTTGGTGGTTGATACTCACTTATGACTGTGATATAAATTCTAAGTGCCTTACGATCTGTCAGCCACTTCCTCACTTGTTTGCTATTTGGTGTGGATAGTGTCCTACTTTTACCTATGCCGGTGCATCAGATGGTTTGAGGGGGCTGTTGTGGCAAGTGAATGGTTGGCCCATTGATTATGCCTCCTGATGGGCACCTCACACAAGGTGTAATTAGTGGTTACACTCTCTGCTGGTAAAATCCTCCATGTCACCTTACAAAAGTTCCATTGAGGGTGGTATTTCCTCTTGTTCTTCGTGTCTGCGTCTAGCAGTATTCCAGTGGTTGACTTTCACTGTTACTGGGCTAAATGTTTCCTCTCATTTACCCTTAGCTACTGGTTGTGTCACCCTCTCCTACACCACTGGTTGGCATGTATGCTCCTCCTCTTTTTCTCCTCTACCACCCTTGCATGCCCCTCCTCCTTTTCCTCCTCCATCACTACTCCATACAACTTTGCCCTTTCCCTCTCTGTGCCTCCTTCATGCTTTTCTTCTCCCTCACTTAACTGCATCCTTCTTTAACTCCCTTCCCTCCTCCTGCCCTTCATCATTATCAGCACCATCATTTCCACCATCATCATTCTGATCATTAAAACCAGTTCCACTACCAGCCAAAGCATCATCCACGGCAGCAGCACTGGATCTGTTGGAGGAGGTGGAGGCTATGCGCCTCATCTGACTATGTATACCATATCATTGTGTCCCCTAATGTTTCGATTCACGGTAGGTAGACAACTGGTCTTCATCCACCTGACACCCCATTTTAAGTTTACTGTACTCTCTATCAGCACTTCATATTTGGACCCCCACAATGCCATTTTTTTCAAATAAAAATGTATCTCAACAAAAGAATTCCCGAACAAAATTGGTCAAGAAAAGGATCCCCAAAATAAAAGGTGTCCTAAACCAAAATGACTTCACAAAACAGAGTGCTTTCCCAAACGAAGAAAGAAATAAGGTACCCCTACATAAATAATAATGGTTTGTAGGGTATTTTGTGGAGATTTGGGGCCTGACGGTATTTTATTACCGCCGAAAAATAACTTAGCAATAATCACTCTTTGTATTCAGATTTGGCCATGTGCAACAATAATACAATGGACATGCATTATTTCAGCACCCAGACCTGCATATTTGGTATACGTGGTTGGTGGTATTTTGGTGAGCATAATTCCCTTGTTTTATTTGTGGCCCCAATGTCCAGAATCCCTTATCTTCGCTTAGATTTTTCGTGTGATCACTAGAGAGACCTCAGACCTGCATTCTAGAGATACCACAATTTCCAGTGATAGTGTTGGTGCGCCACCATGGGCAAACTCACTGACTTATTTACGACAGAGAGCTATATGTGGTAGTCTTGTGGTAATTTCCACTACCTTATATACGGTAGGGAGCTATGTTCAGAGAGTCTCTCTTCCCGTTGGCTCATGTACCTCCAACAAGTTATACTACAGTCACTCACAATTATTCATACTGATTCTGACATACACACATCTGTCTTAAAATGACCATTGCACTGTTTAAAAATCTCCCCACATCATTGGCATTGTAATGGTAAATAGAAAATAAACCACCCGTCTGTTTCCAAATATTTTCTGTATTATAAAAGTTGCATTTAGACATGATCTCATTCTTTACAGCAATAAAATGGAACAATCAAAGCATTTTCAATGACACACTGCAATTATAGTGGCGGAGAACAGAACTTAAATTGCAACATTAGCACTTGATTAAGACACGCACGGGACTTTCATTTTTCTACACTGACTGCATACTTTCGTGCACACACACAGCTCCCCCAGTTAGGTAATTACCTTATCTGTTCAGAGGCTTCTCTCTGTGAATGTGGCTCTCTTGGCTTAATTCCAGCAAAAAGGAACGCTTGCCTTCTCAAGTCGGGGTCATTGCCTGGAATTCTCAGCTTTTTCAGATAGGACTGCCTCTGCCAGTGGAAAGGTAATTCTTTCAGCTTTCCCCAGTCTCGACTGCAGCAGGACACCCCCACAGCCAGGTCTTCTCCCCAGTAGTGCAGAAAGATGTCTGCCTGTCTTTTTCCCTGCTACTGCCCACTAAAACTTTCCTCTCAGCCCTCTTTATGACGTGTTCCAATGAAATCCATCATCTCTCATCCTCCTATTCTTCAACAATAGCTTCGCTTATACATTTGCAATTGTTGCAAATCTGACTTCCTTCCTCCTGCAGTTACTGTGCACAACAACACGGATAATCAGGCAGAGAAGAGAGGAAAAAAAAAATCTGCACACTCATTTAACTGGTTTTCAAAGTATGCCTAATTCTGCAGTAGAGAACACATTTTATTAGTGGGTTATATTAAAATAAGGTTTTATTAGTCAGGTTAATTGTTAATAGGTTAGCTGTTAATTTTCAAATGTGTCTCTAGCAATATAGGCATTTCAGGTGAAAAATAGTGTGCATTTTTAAATGAACACGTGTGCTTTTAACTGTAAAAATAGATTTGCATCTTATATGTTAAAATCGTTTTTGACTGAATAGTCTGTCTTTCCTTGTTAATCTGCTAACCCATATAGCAATGCACCGCACCCTTGTGGTGGTGCTGCAAAAAAAAATGCTACTTGTGCAGTAATGCTGTACTCTGTGCTGTAACATGCCAAATATCCTTACATATACCCTCCTTTTGTTTTTAGAACTTGGCTATAATCCAAGCCAATCTCTAAAAACAACTTGTTCTTTTTTTTTTTTTTATACAATATATCAATCCAACAAAATGAATATTCATGTGCATCAATGAAAATTTGCAATCAATATTTCATCTGAGTCCATAAGTCCATAAAATGTTCCACATTTGCCTTCTCAGTGGAAGTGGCATTACTTTAAGTTTAAATTTTCCAAGTCAATTAAAAACAATGAAATAAAACAACTAACTAAAACAAATAAGTAATATAACAAGTTAAAATAAATAATTAAAATAATAAATACGTGGAACTTCATATGCCGGAACTTTTGTTTTGTCTCTTTTGGTATGTCCCGACCAGTGATGTTATTCGGTTCATTCGAGTACTCTTTCATCTTGGCAATCTTGAATCCACAGTAGTCATCTCTTTTGGCATTCCGGTTATTTTGTCTTCACCTCCACCTGGAGGCAGGCATCTTTTGGTCTTCATCCAGGGGACTCCAGGACTCCATCGTCTCCCGTGGCCTCTGATCCCGGAACCTCCGACCAAATAATGTTAATTGTCTAAATCAAAATAGAAAATAAACAGATTAAGTACATAGCACAATACTAACTTCATCCTTTTGCCAAAAATAAAACACGCTTGGTAAAAATACTTCGTTTTTTTTTTTCTTTTTTCTGAAATTAAACACAAGTTAAAAGAAAACAAACACATATAAAACAGCATTCAATATTTAATACACTTTCTCTCTGCACACCAACCACGAGCTTCCGTTATATGTGCATTTATTTATTTATTTATTTATTTATTTATTTATTTATATTATATATTTTCACATATATTACAGTGTTTATGTGCCATCATTACAATCAACTTTTTTTTAACTTCTTTGTCACTGCCTCCTGATCACACCCATTTATTTTCTCAAGGGACTCTATCCGTTTCCACATGCTCAAGCTGCCACATCTCATGTCTGGGATGGCATGGTTTGATTTGATTTACATGGACAAACTGCTCTATTGCTGTTTCACCTTCATTTTTCAAAATTTTATACACTACAGGAGAGACTTTATCTATAATTCGAAATGGCCCCTGCCAGGCTGCCAGAAATTTAGAATTTTTCTGTTTACTTTTTCCAAAATGAAACTTGTACACCTGATCCCCTACATTGTATTCCTTTACTGATGTCTTTTTGTCATAATATGACTTAGCACTGTCAGCAGCTCTTTCCAGATTTCTCTGCACAAAAGCAAATGCATGTTGCAAATGCCTCCTCAGTTCATCAATATATTCATGAACTGTGGATGCACTCACTAGAGTTTGCTCATGTGTTCTGTATAGTAGGTGTTGTGGTAACACCATTTTCCTACTTGTTAAGACCTCATGGGGGCTAACACCTGTTGCTTTGGCAGGAGTCGACCTGATTGCCATCAAAACCAATGGTAAACGCAAATCCCAGCTGGAACCTGCTTCTGCCACAAATTTCTTTAAAATGTCCACAACAGACCTATTGCTTCTTTCAACTGTACCTGAAGACACCGCCCGATATGCGATATGTAGTTTCCTTTTCACACCTAGTATTTGCCATACCTTACTCATTAGAGTACTCGTGAAATGACTTCCTCTGTCTGACTCAATTCTTTGTGGCAACCCAAACCTTGAGAACACATGGTTCACCAGCAATGTGGCTGCTGTTTGCGCACTACAATCTGGTGCGGGAATGCACTCAATCCACTTTGACATCAAACATACCACACTCAAAATATAGCGGTGTCCCCTGCTCGACCTTTTTAAAGGACCTACATAGTCTATTTGCAAATCTGACCATGGGAGAGTTAGGCCTCTTTTCATCAATGGTGCTCTATGCATTGGTGAAGCAGGTTTAAATTGGGCGCATACTAGACATCCTCTAGTATATAATTCCACATCTTGGGACATATGTGGCCAGTAAGCATAATCTTTTAGTATTTCTAATGTCTTTTGTGAACCTCTATGGCCTGCAGTTATGGCATCGTGTGCATGGTGTAGCATTAGTCCTCTGAATGAAAGGGGTACTACCCACTGTATTTGCCCTGTTATGGACTCTCTAATCATGAGTCCATCCTGTAATCTAATTCGTGTTTTGTTCTTTAATAACACCCTCAACTCTTCTTTTCCCATACAATCATTCTCTGTTAAAGGATTTTGTTCAGGATCTATCAAATGATTATAATAGATTCCCAAAATTTGATCATTCTTTTGTGCCTCAATCAAATCTTGGTCTGGCGTGTCATGACTCCACTGCACCACCGGTTGATCTACCTCCTTTGGTGTTTTAGAACGTGTGACTGCATCAATTTGTATTTCACCCATTAAATAATCAATAGGTAGCAATTCTCCCATCACAGCCCCAATCTTAGCCAGATGGTCTGCCTTATCATTTCCCTCCTTATCCTCTCCTGGTGTTTTTAAATGCCCACGAATTTTTCTCCAGTATATTGTTAAATTATTTTCTGACACCAATTTGTCTATGGCTTGTATCATTTTTCCATGTTTAAGTGGCTTTTTGTTGTATGTAACCATGCCTCTTGCTTTCCAACCAGGCAAATACTCCACAAAGCTATTCCGTGCATAGTCAGAATCAGTCACCAAGACAATTTCACTGAACTTTTTATCAACTGCAGTAGCAATTGCTTTATAGATGGCTGCCAATTCCGCCACCTGACTGCTCCTATCTCCAATCCTCATCCCTATACTAGGAACGCCTTCACATTTCAACCAGACATTTCCTATTCCTGCCACTAATTGTTTATTACTGTCATTTTCAATGTGAAAAGCACAACCATCCACATATACAGTTGGCAAATCCTTGCATGTTTTTTCATCAAAAGCTTTGTGTGGTGATTGTTCAAATTCCTGTAAACTAGCTTCCACATCCATTTCATTTGTTATTTGTTCAGCTGCACAGTCATGTAAGTCAGCTAACCCTTGAGCAATTGGGCTCTTTTTATTTTGTCCATATTTTACTTCTACGGGAAAACCTTGTAATGCCAGTGTCCATGAAGTGATTCTGGATTGCGCTAGATTGCCTGATCTAATTCTTTTACTCTCTAAAAATTGCAAAGGTTGATGATTTGTTTCAATAATCACCTTTTCTCCCTGAACAATGGGGCGGAAATGTTGTAGCGCCCACACAGTGGTTAATAGGGCCTTTTCGCATTCATTAAATTTCATTTCAACTTGGGAAAATGCCTTACTTGCATATGCAATGGTTTTGTGATTCAAATCGTGTTTTTGTGATAACACTGCTGACATACAATGTTCAGAAAAGCCTATTTCTATAAAGAAATCCCTGTCCTTTATGGGGTATGCTAAACATGGTGCCTTTACAAGACATTCCTTCAATCTAGCCACTGCATCAGATTGCTCTCTTTCCCATCTCCAGGGAGTATTTAGTTTAAGCAGTTTAGTCAATGGTTGAGTGATTTCTGCATAATTCTCAATGAACTTTCTGTTATAGCCTGTCATCCCTAATAAACTTTTTACTCCTTTCACATTTTTAGGATCTTTTAATCTTTGTATGGCCTCTATTTTCTTCCTTTGTGGATTTAGCCCATGTTCAGTCACTTCATGCCCTAGAAAGTTCACTTTTTTCTTGCACCATTGTGCTTTTTGCAAAGATACTTTGGCGCCTGCTTTCTGCAATTGGCCAAGCACATGTCTTATTTCATCAAAATGGCTTTTAAGGTTTTCATTTTTTATCAAGACATCATCCACATAAACTATTGTCCCTCTTTCCGCTGCATCCGGCATGGCCTTTCTCAAAAATATGCCAAATTCACTCCCACTATTGATGTACCCGAACGGAGCTCTAAGCCAGGCATATTGAGTCCTGTCAAATGTAAAGGAAAATAGGTGTTGTATCTCCTCTGCCAATGGCACACACCAATATCCAGATGTGAGATCTAACGTGGTAAATACATTTGAACCATGTATCTGAGCTAGGCCCTGATCAATGAATGGTAGTGGCCATCTAGATACTGGTACTCTTTTATTTAACTCTCTTAAGTCTGCACACAGCCGCCATTGACCATTTGGCTTTAACACACCTAAAATAGGCGTATTGGATGTGCTATGAATGGGCCTAATTATTCCCCGTGATTCCAAATTTTTAATAATCTCTGCCAATGATTCTAAACATGCCAGCGGTAGTCTATACTGGCGTACAAACACTGGATTTCTGCTACAACCTTCTGGTAGTGTGGCCACATGTAAATCAGTTAAACCACAATCATAAGCATCTTTTGCAAATACATCCTTAAACTCCATAAATATTTCCCTCAGATTGCGTCGATCCTCATCGCTGTTACATGCATCCGCTAAGGAGATCTGCTCTTCTACCATTCTGGAAAATTCTGGAAACTCTTCTGGTAAAGGAATCTCAGCGCTTTCCTCTAACTGTGTGGCTGTGTCTTTTTGTAGAGCTGCCACCTTCAAATATTTTGGCATATCAGCTTCCACTTCAATGGGCTGATTTCCTGTTTCATTTTCATTTAAATTAAATATTATGCAATCCTCTTGATGGCAGCACACTGTCTCATTTGAATCATAAGGATACACAGAATGAATTTTAAATATTCCTTTGGGCTGAGAGTCCAGGTGTTCTGGTAACTCGCCCTTGGCATCTACATATTTTTCAGGAATATTCCCAATCACCATGTTATTTAAATCTGCCGTATAATGTGATTTTTGTATGGCCATTCCTAATGGGGAGTTTTCCTCTAAATGAATATCCTGACAACCTTTATTATTTACCATGATTTTTACAGATCCCTCACCAATGTCTACCAATGGAATGTATTCATAATCCAGGCCTTGCTGTTTTATGGATTCATTCAGGCATACAAATGCATCAGCCTTTCATCTGCTGTCCATTTTTGCATTTCAGTGTTATTGCAAACTGTTTTGTAAATGCAGGAACAATAGTATTTTTCCTCACTTGTAATTCGACTGCATAAGGAACTAGTTGTGCACAATGATAAGCCCTTCTTTTGTCTTCAAATTCAGGCGCCGGCCCACCTAGGCGTGACCATATTTTTTGATTAAGGAAATCTAACACCATACACATTCTGTGCATGATGTCATTGCCCATGTAAAATTCATTTTGTGCTCCATTCACTATCCATACATTATGGTAAATTTTTTTCTGCCCAATACTAATTTTAAGCATGCATCTGCCTGTAATTCGGTTTTCAAAATCTGGACTGTCCAACCCAGAAACATATTGGTTTTTAATCCTAAATTTCGGGATTCCTTCCCTCTCCATAATTTTTTGCAACAATTTCTCATTAATGAAACTCCTTTCATGTTCAAGCGCTAAGGTGGCTTTTATTGTTTTAAGATAATCATTTATACCAACGTGAACCCATGGTTGCTCATCTTCCATGTGTATCTCTGCCAGAGTGGTAATGTGTTTTTCTGAATCTGTTTTAGGAACAATATTCTGTTTGCATGTATTCTCTTTTAAGTAGAAACGTAATGTGTACTCATCTATGGCAGTCTGCCAATCTTTCCTTGGGTCCAAGTATATTTGTACAGGTAGTTTTTCATTGTCGCTCTGATCTTTGTCTTGACACATTAATATAACAGTGACACTAGGTATGCAGCTATTCTGGAGATATACCTCCACAGCATCATTTGTTTTGGCAACGGTGTGACATTCTTTTATATTGCTGTTTTGTGATTTTAGTTTCTTAGGCCTCAATGGTTTTTTGGTTAAGGACCACAGCACTCCATTCACCCCATCTATGAGAGGAGACAATCTTTTCAGGCAATCTGTCCCCATCAGAAATGGAATTTCACAAATAGATGTGATCAATACCTCTTGTTTCATTCTGTGCTTTCCTATTTTTATGTCAACCTCAGTTACACCTATGATGGGCACCTCCTCCCCATTAAAGTTATGCACTGGGCCTTGATTTGCCTTCACTGTGATCTGACTCTGTGGAGGCCTCCCTTCATTGATACTCTTTACCAGCTCCTTGGACATAATTGTGGCCTGTGCGCCAGTGTCAATCATAGCAAAGGTGTGGCATTTTTCTTCTACAGTGATGGGTGCATAATATCTGTCCTCAACTTCCTCTAATACACATAAGAAATGTGAATTCTTACTGATTTCAGGGCTCACCTTTCTCAGGTCTTTTTCACTTTTGGCTAAGCACATTGGTAAATGAAAAGACATTTTTCCCTCCTTTTTACCCATTTCTGTGCGAGATATTTTATTCATTTCTCCATGTTCAGAGGTTTTTTGGAGTGTGGCCACCGTTCGCCCATCCATCTGGGTAACATCAGAGACCACATTACAACCTTCCAACTGAACATGTGTCACAACATCATTCAGCAATTTGTCATTTTTTAATTCTGTGCATTTGTGATCATTTAGTGTAATACCAGCCCTTTCAGCCTCTTCAAAAATATGTGGCTCAATGAATTTTTCAGGTGATTGACTTGTACCCTCCTTGTGAGTATTTCCTTTTTCTGTCTGTGTTTGGTCATTGTTTTGCTTGCCCAGGGAAGGAGCTATGGCATCCCCACTTACTCCCTGTTCACTGGTATTCCCCATGCATGAGTCATTTTTCTTAAATCTGTCCCTTTGTTCTTTTGGAATTCCTAATATTTCTTTTTCATTTGTGCAAATCTTTACTGTTTTATTTAGCTCTAAGTTAAACCGTACCTCTTTTTTAGAAGTATTTACACTTTCTATCACAATTTAATTTACTGGTACTTTCATTTTTAATCCATTAGTCATCTCAGAGTCGTTATGCAAAGTTATATCAGAGCAATCTGTCATTTTGGCACTGCAGTTATCATGAGTACTTAGTCACTTTTCGGAAGCCCCCCCGGTCATTGCTATGGCCATCAGCCCCCTCTTTGGAAGGTTGTTTTTGCGCTGTATAGAGCTTTCCTATTTGCTCAGCTAACATTTTCACTTGGGCCTCAAGGCATTGGAACCTTTCCACCTCTCTAGGATCCTCTTTCTGTGGCCTAGGTCGATATTGGTTGTTTTCCCCCTGATTGGATCTATTCTGATACCTCTCAGGTGATTGATACCGGTTGGGATGGTTTCTGAACTCTTGATTCATTTGTGGAGGGGAGCGGGTTGCACCCATCCTTTGATTATAGTCCCCTGGTGGGGAATCATTGTACTGGCGTGGACTGTAGTTCACGTTTTGCTTCATGTCCTGTCTCTCAGATTGTGGGTACTGGCCCCTATGTTGATTTCCATTATCAGTAAATCGATCCACATATCGGGGCCTATCCTGATTACCATATATCATGGTGCTGGGATCAAATCTGCTCTGTGTCCCCAATGACTGGTAGGGACCATCATTTCTTTGATCTTGATTTTGTCTCTGGTTATTGTTCATACCTGCCATATCAGACCGGTATCTTACCCGGGGTCTATCTCCTAAATATCTAGGGCTGATGTAGCTCTCTCTATTACTAGGATCATGTGATTGGAACATTGGTACAGGAAATGGCGATCTTTGTTGATTACCCCTTTGTTCAGGTGTCACATTATTTTTACCTTGGCTTTGAGCAGACTCAAGGGACATTTTGGCTGACCTGATTTCCATTACTGTGGCTGAGGGTTGTTTAGATTTAGGCCTAGTATCTTTCATTTTATCACTTTCTCTACCCTGACAATAGAGTACCTCATATAGCTTGGTGCTTTGATGTACAATCCATTCAAGGGACTTGTCACGGTCAAATTCACGGACCAATTGAGATATGATGTCTTTCTGTAGCCCATAGAAGTATGCGGTTTTAAACTCATTGGAATTTGAGTCAAAAGATACATCAAAGCGAGAGAATGCTCTTTTTAAGTCTTGTAAAAATTGGCGAGGTGATGTATTAGGTCCAGCAGTAATAGTGTACGCGACTTTCTTTGCCTCCTGCAACGACTGAAAAGGAGAAAAATGACGCCTAATTTCTTTTTCAAACTCCAGCCATGTCATATTCTGCTGTTCATTTAATCCCCTTATGATGCTGGCCGTCGGGGCATCTAAAGTTAAATGAAAATATTGCCTGTACTGTTCCTTAGGTATCTGGAGCGCTTTAAAAATGTCATGCACCGCTTCTAAGTGATCCTCAATGCAGCATTCACCTCCCTTTTTAAATGGTTTGATCAGGGCTTTAATGGATTTCATTATTTTTATGGGGCTACTTGTTGCAATGCATGGAATTGCACTATTTTGTGATTCAATCCTGTTTTCAGGTGTATGAGATTGGTGGCTGCCCCCAATGGGAGTATCAAATCCCCCAAGGGCGCTGCAACCAAGTTCAGTCACCGGCCCAGTCACTGGGGCACTAGCTCTTTGGGCAGAGCTAGAATTCACCTCCACTCCATTGAATGTGGTACCCTGCCGCCTCTCCTGGGACCTGGGAATGCACATTTGCTGTTCTAAGTCCTTACACTTTTTAAGGAGTCTGTTGGCTTCATCATGCAAATAATTATTTTCATCACTCATTTTATTAATTGCCTCCTGCATATCGCACATTTGCATTTGGCATTCATTGAACTCTTTATTTCTCTTGTCTCTTTCTTGGATCATTTTAATCATTTCTTGTTCTGCACTCTGGAGATCACCTTCTTTTTCGCAATGTTCTTTTTGTAAAATCTGCATTTCTGAAACAACCTCATCTTTATCCTGCCTAATGTGATCCACTAAAGCTTTTAAGTGTGTCAATTCTTGCTCACTATCTTCAAATTGTTTCTTGCTTTTGGATAACTGAGTATCAAAGTCTCTGCATTTTAATTGCATGTCTTTTTGGCATACATCCAATTCTGCTCTCAACATTTCCTGATTTTTACTTGCCCCATCTAATTCAGTCTTTAACCTGTTAATTAGCTGAGTATCATTCTCTTGCATTCGCAGGGACTTGTTTAAAATAAACCATATTTTGCCGCATAGCCGTATTAAACAGTCTTTCTCTGCACTTTTATCGGCTGCATTCAATAATCTTGTAAGGCAGACCTGAATTATGCTGCCTTCTGCAAAAATATTGTCTAGTTTTTCTTTCTGCACCTCACCTTGAATGCGGTTACTCCATTCTAAGGTACTGTTCGAAGACCAATTCCCATGTGCAAATAACTTTGCCTCTAAATATTGCACTAGATCTGAGAATGTGGTTTCCCTTTGTGACATTCTGAAATTCGTTTTTAGTGGCACACTGCTATTATAAAATGGGTTCCCTTTAATGTGCAAATGGCAGTGTGAGACACACTTGCCACGCCCAGTAGGTACTCTGTGATCACTTTCCCGGCCTGCAACGCACCATAAATATGTAGGGTATTTTGTGGAGATTTGGGGCCTGACGGTATTTTATTACCGCCGAAAAATAACTTAGCAATAATCACTCTTTGTATTCAGATTTGGCCATGTGCAACAATAATACAATGGACATGCATTATTTCAGCACCCAGACCTGCATATTTGGTATACGTGGTTGGTGGTATTTTGGTGAGCATAATTCCCTTGTTTTATTTGTGGCCCCAATGTCCAGAATCCCTTATCTTCGCTTAGATTTTTCGTGTGATCACTAGAGAGACCTCAGACCTGCATTCTAGAGATACCACAATTTCCAGTGATAGTGTTGGTGCGCCACCATGGGCAAACTCACTGACTTATTTACGACAGAGAGCTATATGTGGTAGTCTTGTGGTAATTTCCACTACCTTATATACGGTAGGGAGCTATGTTCAGAGAGTCTCTCTTCCCGTTGGCTCATGTACCTCCAACAAGTTATACTACAGTCACTCACAATTATTCATACTGATTCTGACATACACACATCTGTCTTAAAATGACCATTGCACTGTTTAAAAATCTCCCCACATCATTGGCATTGTAATGGTAAATAGAAAATAAACCACCCGTCTGTTTCCAAATATTTTCTGTATTATAAAAGTTGCATTTAGACATGATCTCATTCTTTACAGCAATAAAATGGAACAATCAAAGCATTTTCAATGACACACTGCAATTATAGTGGCGGAGAACAGAACTTAAATTGCAACATTAGCACTTGATTAAGACACGCACGGGACTTTCATTTTTCTACACTGACTGCATACTTTCGTGCACACACACAGCTCCCCCAGTTAGGTAATTACCTTATCTGTTCAGAGGCTTCTCTCTGTGAATGTGGCTCTCTTGGCTTAATTCCAGCAAAAAGGAACGCTTGCCTTCTCAAGTCGGGGTCATTGCCTGGAATTCTCAGCTTTTTCAGATAGGACTGCCTCTGCCAGTGGAAAGGTAATTCTTTCAGCTTTCCCCAGTCTCGACTGCAGCAGGACACCCCCACAGCCAGGTCTTCTCCCCAGTAGTGCAGAAAGATGTCTGCCTGTCTTTTTCCCTGCTACTGCCCACTAAAACTTTCCTCTCAGCCCTCTTTATGACGTGTTCCAATGAAATCCATCATCTCTCATCCTCCTATTCTTCAACAATAGCTTCGCTTATACATTTGCAATTGTTGCAAATCTGACTTCCTTCCTCCTGCAGTTACTGTGCACAACAACACGGATAATCAGGCAGAGAAGAGAGGAAAAAAAAAATCTGCACACTCATTTAACTGGTTTTCAAAGTATGCCTAATTCTGCAGTAGAGAACACATTTTATTAGTGGGTTATATTAAAATAAGGTTTTATTAGTCAGGTTAATTGTTAATAGGTTAGCTGTTAATTTTCAAATGTGTCTCTAGCAATATAGGCATTTCAGGTGAAAAATAGTGTGCATTTTTAAATGAACACGTGTGCTTTTAACTGTAAAAATAGATTTGCATCTTATATGTTAAAATCGTTTTTGACTGAATAGTCTGTCTTTCCTTGTTAATCTGCTAACCCATATAGCAATGCACCGCACCCTTGTGGTGGTGCTGCAAAAAAAAATGCTACTTGTGCAGTAATGCTGTACTCTGTGCTGTAACATGCCAAATATCCTTACAGGTTTCATACAGCACATGGCACCCACACAACATATAACACAACAATCCTGCTCCCTGTCTAGAAAACACATTGCTTGCTATTGTCCCTCCAAGAACTCTTCTGCGCCTGATAGTTTGTGCTGTAGACTAGCCATGCCTCGTCTTCTTAAACACAAACTCAGCACACAAAGCAAACAGAATGCTGCACCTTTATCTGAATCACGCATGGCATTACAATCCTGCCCATATTCTCATGGGAGTACCCACATCCTCATGTGGGCACTGCATCGCCTTCTGGCTAATATGGAAGCACCCACATACATCCTTAGGTGACAGGGAGTTTGGGAATAGATTCAGAGACTCCAGATCTAGAGTGTGTGTTCTAGTTCTTAACTTTAGAACATGTGAGCTGATCAGTATTTGTTGTACCAATTCATCACAAATATGTGTAGACAAAGGACTAACAGTTATGTAAATGGGAATCAAATTAGTTTCTCTGTTTATTGGGTCATGAGTATTTTTCCCCAATTGAAATGCTATTATGCTGGGTATTAATAGTTAATTCAGTTTTGTTGTTTTTGTAATGATTTTGACATGTTCTAGAACACGTGAGCTGATCAGTATTTGTTGTCTCAATTCATCAAAAATATGTGTAGACAAAGGACTAACAGATATGTGAATGGAAATCAAATTGGTTTCTCTCTTTATTGGGTCATGAGTAATTTCCCCCAATTGAAATAATATTATGCTGGATATTAATGGTGAATTCAGTGTTCTTGTTCTTTAATGATTTAAACATGTTCTAGTTACTGGAAAAAAAAATAACTGATGCTACAGTGAATTTAAGTTCGTTAGCCCAATCCTGAATATACTCACCACTACTACATTATGCTAGTACTAGTGTACAAGCCCATATACATGGGCCAAAGTTGTGTGGGATGGAGGTTTCCCATAATTGTTTTTGTTACATTTCCATTGAGCGGGATTTTTTTTTTATCTGTGATGTTGGCGCAAACATTTTTGTTGCGTTCACAATTGTTTTCCCTTTGAAGGGCTCTTCCTGCATCTGTCATAAATATTTTATGGGCTGCAGAACGCAGCTTCAATATTGAATCACACTAACCATTAAATTAATTTGTTAAAATTAATTAATTGTAGTTAATAGATAATAGTAATTGAAAAAGGTAATTGTAGATAATAGTTAATAGTGCTGTTAATAGTGAAACAGATTTACAAATAAATTAAGTAGTTCTTGAATGTGGTTAATTTAGTTTGCAGAGGAAAATATGGAGTCTGATCATTTTAAAGAGACAATAGATATCATTAAACACCTCATTACGACCCAGGCGGTAAGTTACCGCCTGGGTCGTATCTTTACCACCATGGCGTAAACTATGTTTACGCCATGGTGGTTGGCGGACTTACCGCCCCATTCCGAGGTTGGCAGGGCGGTAAGTCCCCAATCCCCATTTACCCTTCCCCATTCCCATTTTTGCCCCATAGGGCATAATGGGAGTGGGGAAGGCGTTAATTACGCCACCGTAAATTACGGTGGCGTAATTAACAACAAGGTCCCTTAGCGCCATGGATTTTAACACCTGCTTAAAGCAGGTGTTAAATCCTCCATGGCGCTAAGGGACCTCGGAATCAGGCGGTAAGGGTCGGCGCTGTTTACACTGCCGTAAACCCCTTACCGCCTGGGTCGTAATGAGGCCCAGTCTCCTGTTTGTATATTACTTTCAATTGATTTTTGAAGGAACTTGTCATGTGAGGAGTTTATCAAAACATGGATCACAATACATTTGGAAATACTGCTAACACCCATAGTTCAGCAGCGAAGTGGTGAATTTCATGGTGTCACTTTTATGTCTGTGATCCTTTGAAGTATATAGGCATGCACATTCCCCCCCTTTCATAGTCTATAAGAGACCTTCAGGGAGCCGATTCTCAGATCTAGAACCCTTGATCTCTTAGAGAAGAGCACAGTTCATGAGGGCCGCTTGCCAAATGCTGCCCCAGGCAAAGGCATTTTATGTCGCCCGCCTTCTCCTCTAGACTTTTCGGGGGTAGTCCTCACATTCTCTATCCCACTCAGTGGCCCCCAACAACACACAGAACACACGTAAAATCCGTCCCCCCTCTCATGACACCTACCTGTCTTTAACTTTCCCGGGTGCTGTAGGTCTACTTATTCAGCTAAGGGGAAGCGTGTTGTAGTTTTGTGCGTTAGTCATTTTCCATCAATAATATGTTCATCCCTCTTCTTCCCAGTGGTCTGTAGACCACAGAAATCTCAATCCAAGAATTGTGCAGTAATGCACAACTGCAGGAATGTGAAGTCTGCCCTTAAAGGCTTCCTATGACTCTCATTGAGGCTGGACTCAGAGTGAGAATTGCTTGCCACTTCTACCTCTGCTTGCTGTGTCCATGGGCCCCAGGAGCTGACGGAAGCTGCTTGCGGTGATGAATTGAGACCGTGCAAAAAGAAAAGTATATTAAAAAAAATTAATGTGTGTGTGTGTGTGTTTGTGTTTGTCTGCGTATGTGTATGTATGTGTGTGTGTTCATGGGTAAACATTGCAAAGGCCGCACCCTCTTCCTCTGCACCAGCTCTCCCCATTCCCCAGTTAGCGCCCTTGGAAGACCAATGTTTATGTCATTTTTGAAGGACCCACACTTCGCAGGGTGGATGTCTCATGTACATTGGGTTTTCACCATTGTGGAGTACCGTGATTTCGGGTGTTGATTTTGCTGTGCAGCTTTCTCTCTTTCAGGATCAGGACTCTGGCAACTTTGGTGTTGGTTTCACTGTGTGGTTCTCTCTGTTTCTCTTTGCAGGAGTCGGGTGCCCACTTGGATCTTTATTCTGACACTAGAGCTCTGCAATTAAAAAAAGGCACTGGCCAGTTTCGGAGACCAGAGGTAAGGCTGGAGATAAGGGTACACAAGCAAAAATGCTGGCACAAGGGGGACAGAAATTGAGGCTCACTCTGCTGCAACAGTTCCTTTCAGGAGTAGGACCCTCCTGATCTCTTTTTATCCCTCCCTCGTGTTCTCACCCTCGCTTGACAAGGACACTATAATTGCCTTGTCATAGAGTGTATATATGTGTGTGTGTGCGTGTGTGTGTCAGTGAGGGTGTTATGTTTTTGTTTTTTACATTTGTAAAGTGCTCAAACCTGAAGGCAAAAGAGCACTGAAAACCTGTGAACATGGAACATATGATATGGCATTTGTAACGCGCCTATACACAATTGTTCAAGTGATGCAATTTTGGTCAGTGATCTGGAGGGATTTCGTGGATCTCAGCAACCTTGCGCTCTTTTTTGTGTCAGAATGATATGGTATGGAGATGTTCTTGGGGCGCTACGAGAGGCCTGTGGCTGTTTAATATGCATTGGGACATGACTTGGGGCCTTTCTTGGGTCAATTGACCATAAACTAGGGCAGTTCTTAGCAAAATGAGCTTGTCGGATCATGGGCACTGGCATGTGACATGGGACAGTGCTTTTGGCAATGGGGGAGGTATAGGGTCATTGTTTGGGCAAGGGACACACCAAAGGCAGTCAGGGGGACAATCAAACAAGACATACTGCAATTCTTGGGACAATGAAAGTGACATGTGTCAGTACATGGGAGTAAATGCTGAACCCATATGCGTGCATTAGTATTGGCCGAACCCCAAACCCTCTCCCGTAATGATAGGCTCACAACTTGTGTCAAGTGTTAGCAATAAAAGGCCGTAGGATTTTATTGTACAGATATGAGTTATGGCAAATACACAATATCACATATCATGATGGTATCATACTTTTGGGCACCGGGTCCTGAGGTTACCCCCTCTGACCCGTGCCGCCTTCTTGTGTCCCACGACTTGTTGTGGGCACCATACAGTGCCTTGTACTTCTTTTTGTTCTTCTCCCCTTTTTGTAGGGTGGGCAGGTTCTGTGGTAAAGAAGCAAGAAGATTTGGAAGACACTGAGTAAACAGGGAACCTCCTGTTTGCTTGGGTCCCCGTTCAGGGTCCACAAACAGATTGTGTATACTCTGAGCATGCTGCTCATATTTATAGGACGCAGGGAGGCCCTCGGTCTTTGTTGTGTATGAGGTGGGGGCTGCTGTTGTCGCAGCCCCCGGCTGGATAGCCGACTGTCTGCCCCCCTGGTGGGGGCACATCTTTTGAACCTGGGCCCTGCCTGACGGTTGTTTTCCTTATGGTGCTTAGCACCTTGCTGTTTGGAGGAAGGGTGAGATGACTGTTCGCACCTTACCCTTCCGTGGCTTTGTGCTGCCGAGACTGCGTGTCTCCGAAGGTGGGGGGAGGAGAGGAGCAGGCAGGGGGAAGGTTGGGGCTGCCCCTCTCCCAGCTGCCGATGGTAACAGTAGTTACCCTGCCTCACTTGTGGGATGCCCATGCAGCATTGCCCAGAAGTAACTGTGGTAATGACACATCTTTCGCAATTGAAAATGACATGGGGAAAATTCTTCTGGAAATTAGAGTGTCAAATTGCACATTTTGGGACAATGGGACAATGCATGGGCCTGTGCTTTGGGCAATGGGACATGGCAAGAAGGGAATGCTTGGGGGCATGAAAGGTGTTCTTGGATCAAGGTGCTTTGACAAGTGACAGGTTCCATGGGAAATGTGATTGTTGTTCGGCAATGCAGAGAACAACGTATCATAACATGCAGCAGGCGTTTGGGAAATTGAATGTTCACTGAAATTAGGCCGATTTTGCAGTAGTTCGACATGAAAAAAGGCATCTTTTCGACCAATGAGTTCTGCCATCTTGCAATACTTGGGACAAAGGTGGGACATTGAGAAGCTCTTGGAGCAATGGCAAGTGATGTGTGAAATTTCTTGGAGGAATGAGATGGATATGGGGCCATTGTTGGGACATGGAAATGGAAAGGGGTAATTCACCCCCTAACCTACATGAGAGTGGGTGATCTGCTCCTGCATGTTTAGTCCCTGGTTGTTTGTAGATTTTCTGCTGCCAAATTGGCCACCCTCCCCTGCTAATTCCCTGCTTGCTGTTTCTATGCTTCCTTCACCCTGTTCTTCCCTCTATGATTGTAAAGCATTCCATTGCTTCCCGAAACGAGGTACACGCTCAACAAATAACATAATAATAATAATAATAATAATAACAATGAAACCATTACAATTAATATAATTATTAATAATAATAATAATGAAAATAATAATACTAATAATAATAATTATTATTATTGTGATTATTATTATTATTATTATTGTTATTATTATTATTCTTATTAGGGCAATAAGAGTGAAGTGGAGCAATTCTGGGCACTATGTTGTCATAGTTGAAGCTTTGGGGAACAGGCATGATATGGGACAGGTTAAAGGGCAATGAATATTACTTGTGGTAGTTCTCGTAACAATAGGATATGAGATGGGGCAGTTTTTTTCGGGAAAGCGAGTGCTACTGGGCATTATGTGGGACAAGGGCATGTGTCATAGGACAGTTCTTGGTGCAATGTGACATGGAGTTGTTTTGGGGGCAATTGGCGGTCCCTTGGGCAATGTGTGTGACACAGGAAGTTCCTTGAGTATTAGGATGTGACATAGGCAAAATCAGGGGACCTTGTGAGTACTATGGAAGATATTCAAAGTGCAAAGGTATGTGACACATAGATTAACTGAAATGAGCAGTTATTGTGTCAGAGGGACATGACACGGGCCAGTCTTGGGGCAATGGCACTGAAATGGGGCCATTCTTGTGGAATCGGGGCATGACATTGTATCGTTCTTGGTCAACAAGAATCATGTGGGGAAGATTGTACAGCAAAAGGGCGTGACATTGGGTAGTTATTGATGCAATATATCATTACATTGGTCACCTCTGCTGGTAAGGTGAGTGTCATGGGCAAGATCAGAGGGAAAAACGACATGACATGCAGAATTTTCTTAGGGCAATGTAAGCTGAAGGAAGTTGTTGGGGCAATGGGACTCGATATGGTGACGTTCTTCGGAAATGTGGCATGCCACGTGGCTACCTTGATGCAATGGGGCATATTATAGGGCAGGTCTTGGTGCACTGAGAGGGATATGGCACAGATCTTGGTGCAATGCGGTGTGACACGGGAAGTGCTGCAATGTCCCACATGCTTATCTTTGGTTTGATTCCACTTTTATGGCACTTTTATTTCGTTTTTAGGTAATCTTCCTGATTTAGAAGCCATTGGCATTCATTCAGGAGGAACATTTTGGGGTACTGTGTTCCAAATTATCCGTGTGCAGTATTTACTGAGTACAGTAATTTGTAGTACTACTGCATGCATACTTTTCATTATACCGCTTGTCGTTAACATCACATGGAAACGATACTTCTTGTAAGGCGTGTACTGAAAACAGGTGACACCTCAAATCCTGTCTGTCTTCACTGTTACCGCCAGTCTCATAGTAATGCCGTGTCAACATTAGGTTTGCAGATTACTAATCATTTGTAAACTGCTGTTTCATGCCAGGAAGATTTGTCCAAATCAAGGCCTGGAGGGCCGGATCCATACTGGGTTTTCAGGACACCCCTCATTCATATTCATTAGGAACATTTGCATACAATGATTCTAAATGTATGCACATTTTCCCTCAATAATATTAATGAGGGGAATACTGAACACCTGTCAGGATCCCGGCCCTGGAGTTGGGCAACCCTGCGTGTCGTCAAACAGTGTGAACCCCTGTATGTGAGGTCTGCATTGACAATATGCAGGGATTGACATCTAAATGTGATTATAATTTCAAGATCTCCATTGTAATATTGGCAAGTCGGTGATGAGGATGTTCTCCTGTTCTGGCACCGAAAATTACCCCATAGGTCAACAATATGGACACGTACTGCTGCAAAGTTATTCTTGCAGTGTCAATGGGCATCATTACAACCCAGGCGGTAGAGTGATAACGGCGCCGGTAGAGCTGCCCGCACCGTTATCACTCTACCGCCTCGTTACGAGATTTGCTCGCGGGTGCCGGACTGCACGTGTGGTCTGGCCAGACATGCTTACCGGCACCCGCGAGCAGACCAGGATGCTAACAACGGACCCGTCATTAACGGGCCCGTTGTTAGCATCCTCCCCATTCCCATTGAGCCCTGTGGGGATGTACCGGGTCTGGGTCCCGAGAATGGGAATTACGGGGCCCGCAAAAGTCGGAATGGCCCGGTAATTCCCTTTTTTCGGGAACTGGACCCGGACACGAGTTTGGAGGCAGCTATGCCGCTAAGATCGGCATGGCTACCTCCAAACTCCTAGTGAGGCCCAATGTGTTTTATAAGACCATTCGGCTCAACTGAACATAACCTAGCAACAGTAGGCACTTATTTTTTAGCACAAGATGTGTTGAAGTTCATCAGCAAAGAAATCTCAACCGACTACTATCATGCTGTGTTGAGTTTGTACAACCGTTTTTATAACATAGATTCTTGTTTCCAGGATCCATTTATTCCAGAAAATACAACAAATAATGTTACATTTTTCCAACATAATTTATGCAATTGGCAAGCCGGCCTCCTAAATATTGGCGTAGTGTGGGCAGAATGCAAATTAGACAAACTAGTGTGCAATATTAAAGGCATGCAGAAATCAGCAAAGCTCCTGCTAGACTGCACTCCAGCGGACCCGAAGGGATTAACTTGTGAATCAGGCTCATTTATTAAGCAGACACAAATCCTTGTTTACAAATTGGATTGGACGTGGTTTGCTAATATTTAGTGAAATATAGAGAGTTCGCTTAATGACACAGCACAGGCACTAAAATATTTACTCGTTGGATAATGAAAAGCAGCAAAGCCGGTTGGAGAACAGTCATCCAGCAGTGTAATTGCAAAGAAAGCCTCTCATTTATTTATGAAAACTAAAAAGCTAAAGAAGAGAAGGCCCTGGTGCTTAATGTGCTTGCTGTGAATTACTAATAAAATGGAAGTGTTTGAAGGCGCCCATCCCATAGTGCTGTATGGGGGGCAATCAATGAGGGAGAACCATGTGCTTGACGCTGCGCGGCAGAGATTGTTAATGTCACCCAAGTGAACAAACCCGGCAGAGCCTAGACCCACTTAATTCATCGTATATAAGAGGGATGCCCAGTGTCTCCACTGGGGGTAATAGGACGATTACTTGGCATTGGTATAATTGGAAAGAGTGTAGTGAATACATGATGCTGCTCTCAAATCGCCATGATAATGTTGAAGGCAGAGCACTGGTCAATAACCTGTAACGATTTTGTGGGCTGCACGGTGGCCCACAGTGATCAGCAAGGGTCCTCAGGTAGAGCCAACTCAAGGCCGTTGGCTGGAATGCTTTGAATTAATCACAACCGCTGGAATTGCTCTGCGCTCTCCTCCATCCCATCTTTTCAAAGCCTGTCATGCCATTTACAGAAGTACAAAGATCATCTGCAGATCATGATTAGTCCCTCCCCGAGAAGGGCCAGTCTAGCCCTGCTACTCCCATCCATGCCGCCTGAAACCACAAGGAATCTCAGGCATGTGTAAGCCTCATTGAACATCGGCAATGAGGTGTAGCTGGAGTCTCCACCACTGCAGGCATAGAATCCCCATCTGGACATATCTGACACACTCAGTGTGCCATTTGCAAAATTGAAGGTTGATGGCGGGAAGGTTTTTAATTAATCATAACCTCTGGCATTCCTCCGGGGAGCCCGTCATGCAATCGTTGTTCAGACTGCCATGCAATTACAGAGAAGAGAAATACCATATGCAAATCAGGCTTGTTCCCAACAATAAAGGGTGCAGTTACGGCCAAAGGGCTAGGTGTCATCCCTTCTGTATGAGAATACATGTAACCCCACAGATGCTGCAGCCTAATTTGGCATTATCAGTGTGGTGAAGCTTAGGTCTCTTGGCACAGGTGGAGCCAGACATACGTCTGGGCATACCAATCCCTCTCGGGGTGACATTTCTAAAACTGAAGGTTAATGCCTGAATGGATTTCAATAATTATAATCTCTGGAGCGGCTCTGGGCAATGGTCCAGACCATCTCTTTTTAGCCTCAGGGTGAGTGACTGCCCAAAGGCCCTCCACTCTAGCACTGCCACTGTGGCAGACTCAAGGCCTCTTTAACTTTGTTTTGTCATAAGGGGAAATGAAAAGTGTTCTAAAATGTTGCCACAAGGGATCAAATCAGACATGCAATCTTGCGAATGATAACCCAGAAAGCACCCAGACTGGATGACCTCCAGAGTGCTTCCTAAGGACCTCATTCTGATCCTGCTCTGGGCATTCAAGGAGGCATTGTCATGCAAAGATGTTCTGATAGAAATTAAAACTTCTGTGGTATCCGTCATTTGCAAAAAGTGACAATTCCCAAATGTCCTGCAACTACCATGTGAATGGCTTGCTAAATGTCTATTAAAAATTCTAACTAGAATTCTGAGGCATCTTGCAAGGAGAATATACTCTCTATAACTGTTAAGGACCAGGGCTGTATTCATCACGGGACATAAACAGACAGACAGCCCATGGAGATTCAGATATATCATGTCACTTTGTGCCATTGGTAAAAAAACAGTGGTGGCCCTTTGGGCTTTGATTAGAGACGGAAGGCTTTTCAATGAGAAATACTGACAGAGGTAATTATTGTATCTACTTGTAGCATTTTTCATAATCCACCTTTTTCAGTCTATCAATTACAGAGGTGATATTTCTGGAAGACCTCTTGCGGTGTTCCGGAAAATTCCACTATCCATGATAGGTGTAATGGATAATGTCATGCAGTCGTTCAAACCATGACAGTGCAATGTTTTAATGCAAAAGAGCGACACTATTGACCCTTTTATTTATTACATGGGTAAGATCAATGTGACTAATTGGATTCTGCTCTGCAGGAGTACAAGGATGAGTCGGGATAACAAAGCCCACTCAGCCCTCACACTTCTACAAACCAAGAGCCAACAAAATCATAGAGAAACAACAGGCACAGTTAAGACATATGCCTCCCTTTCCTTTTGTGGAAACGTGGGCCGAGGGAAGCCTATACTCTCAAGATGGGAGTAAATGTGATTCAGCAGTGATCCAAACTGCAAAGCAGAACAGTTCAAAATTAATGGAATGTCCAATCAAGGCTCTATAAAAATAGACATACTTTAATAAAACACACCATCTGGAAGATAACTAAATAGAAAACACTGTACAAAGCCCACCCTTCTGGAAAGACAGAGAAAATGCAATATACCAAAGAAAGTAGCACTCCGAGCTGAATACAGGGGTGATAGGCAAATACCAACCAAGGAAAGGATATGTCTTCAGTGAAAGAAGGTGCTGATATGCCCTAGCTAGTCTCTAAGGTCCCAGTGGACCTAGGGGGCAGTTTGCGGTCAACAGTACTTGGTTTTGTTTCTTGGTGGGTTGACAGATATCGAACCTGGAGTTGAAGGTAGATGCAAGCGGGGCAGGCACAGTTCGGGCACGTTGGATGCAGCCCCTGTGCTGCAGAGAATTGGCTGTCGCTGCAGATGTCAAATGGCCACCTGTGACCTCTGAATATGCTCTGTGCCACTCGAAGGGCAGGTGTCAAAAATCAAGGTACTGATGCAGCAGGACCGAGTCTAGCACTATGCTTTTGGCCTGGAGTTTATGGAAGGCACATCTGATCAGTAGATTTCCCTTTCAGAGATGGATTTGCCTGCATCATTTCAATAGTTTAATAAAATCAAAAAAGCCAGCGCTCCTACGCCCTTAAATGTCAATCCATCACAGTTATGTGTGGGTGCATCAGAGAGACCCACTTTCATATCCCATTACCATGGACCATTGGAAAGTCTGCCTGGAATAGCACAAGTGGTATTCCCATGAAATACCATCAGCAGGCTTTTAAACCCACCATATCTTTATACCTTTACTTGTGTGTATTTATGTATTTATTTTATTTGGGTGCATTGCTAAAATACCATTAACCCAATTTACATCATAATAATGATCAATTAAATCATTTCATTCAAATTCCTATAAAAGACCATCACTTATTTTCCTTAATGAGTTTATAGTAAAATTACACAATGAAAAACAAAATTAACATCATCATTTAAAACCAAAACAATCAAATTACATGTAAAATGATATTAAAATGAGATATGACAGTAGTACAGAAAGAACAGTGTTAACTCACTACCTATATGAAGGGTTTTGATGATGAGTTGCCAAATGTAAATGCATCCGTAATTCAATTTCACATTTTCTCCTGAATATTTTAGAGCCCAAAATTGGTTAGATGCGATGTTTCCCAGTTATTTACCATCTTACTAAAGCCATTTTTTTCATAAACCCTATCAAGTATGGAGCACTCTGACAGTAAATGCTGAGTCTTCTCTATTTCACCCGCACAAATGTGGCAGATTCTGTCTTCATATGGAATTCTAGTCCATGGAGCATGACACTCGTAGGTGGGTAACTGTTCAAATGTCTTGCTCTAGGGCTCCATACTTTATAGATGGACCTAAAAGGGATTTTCATAGGAAACTCTTGATTAATATATTGGGAAAAAGAGGACTTTCAAAAAGAGGATATTCAATGTTATGGATTCTGTCCCACAGCTCCGCTTTGGTTTTGATGTCCCAGCTATCTGCACAAATATTTGGGGGATTACCTAGTTCAAAACCTCTGAAATTTGCTAATATCCTGAAGCCAACTACCCTTGACTGCCATCAGATTTTCAAGGCCCAGTAAGCTCTCGAAGTAGGAATATAAAGATTGAAGCATCTGCAAATAGTACAAACTAGGTTGAACTTTACAGCAGGTAAACATTGTTGTCAGACCTAACTCATTGCAGATGGCTTCTATGGAAGTAGTGAGAGAGAAACTCAGTGTTATGTGCCATAGTTTACACTCTAGTGTCTTGATCCACTTTATTTTTCTATCTAAAAATTGCTGTATAAAGTGCTAGGTACAATACTGGAAATAAATATTTTGATCAACACCTCCATAGAATAACCAATATTCTTGGATATAAACAATCTGACAGCATTGAATGTCCTGATAATTCTGACCTTGATGTAATTAGCCAATCATTTAGAATCAGGGAAATCATAGATAGGAAGATCTGAATACATATATCTCTTAACAATTTCAATGACTGTTCCCTCAAGCTGGCAGGTAAAATATTTATGTCAAACTTTCCTCCCATCATAGATCATGGTCTTCATTTTGTTGCAGTTGATATCCAGATCATTTGCTTTAGAGTAGTCATATAATGCAGACAGGCTAAGTTGTAGACCAATCCAAGTATGATCAATAATGATCATATTGTCTGCAATAAGGTAAGCATATTTTGGGTCGTTGACCAATGTTTGGAGGGAGATTTCAGCATTTACATAAGGTGTCATTCAGATCAGAAATATATAAATTGAATAGCACAGGGGCCAATGTGCACCCCTGTTTCAATAATACATTAGTTGAAATAGACTCCTCCAAGTGACCATCTTGACCATTTCTAATCTGTGAGGAAGTGTTAGTATAAAGTGCCATAGCAAAGTGCAGTACAGTAGGGTCCAAGCCCTATCACTGGAGTTTAATCCAAAGCTTTGGATGATTTACTGTGTCAAAAGCCTTGGAGTAGTGGTTCACCTTTATTTTTAGGCGTTGAGCGAAGTAAATAAATCAGACACCATACATTGGCTAGTGTGTTCCGGCCTTTAAGAAATCCTGTTTGATGGTTCTATAAAATAATATTCCTTTTAATCCAATCATTGATATTCACCAATAGATAATGAGAGAAAGTCTTGGCCATTGAATCCACCATAGCCAATAATCGATAATGTGTAGGTGAATCCTGAGAGCCTTTTTTATGAACTGGAACTAAAATGAACTTTTTCCAGCTGGTGTGGATTGTACCTGTTTTTATAGCTTGCCTAAAAAAATTCACACACAATCGCCCAGTCATGTGGGTCTCCTTTGAGGACAATGTTTGCTATTTAATCAGGGCCACGTGCCCTCCATGATATTATTTTAATAATAGCTTCCTCAATGTCCGCTACAGTAATACTAAGACCATAGCTCTCATAGAGTAGATTAGATATTGCAATAGTTTCACTAGATGAACTGATGTATGTCCTCCAGTTCGATTAAGAGACAGGATTGATCTCCTTATTTCCTATCAAATCAGACATGTGGGCCCTCATTACGACCCAGGCGGTAAGGGGTTTACGCCGGCGTAAACATCGCCGACCCTTACCGCCTGAGTACGAGTTCCCTTAGCGCCATGGCGGATTTAACACCTGCTTTTAGCAGGTGTTAAAATCCATGGCGCTAAGGGACCTTGTTGTTAATTACGCCACCGTAATTTACGGTGGCGTAATTAACGCCTTCCCCACTCCCATTATGCCCTATGGGGCAAAAATGGGAATGGGGAAGGGTAAATGGGGATTGGGGACTTACCGCCCCGCCAAGGTCGGAATGGGGCGGTAAGTCCGCCAACCACCATGGCGGAATTGCACCCTTAGCGCCATGGACCATGGTGCTAATAGCACCATGGTCCTCCGCCAAGGTCGTAATGAGGGCCGTGGTGTTTATAGATTTACCAAAACGTGTGCGAATGCAAATTACTCAAAGCATTGTTAATTATATGCCACTGTACAGAAGTGGTTGATTGATTATGCTGCCTGACCCAATTTCTCTAATTTTTTTTTTAAATTAATCACTGCATTTTGGATTTCAAGCTCAGTGCGTAAAGATTTCTTAAAGTGTCAGGTATGAAAACAAAATTGTTTCTTCCAAGAAGCTATTGCAACATCATAAATCCTACTCTGGCCAGGCTTAGAATGCCATTTCTCCTGGCACATTTGCTAATTATCTCCAAAGAGCATTCCATCCCATCATAATATTTTTCTAAATTGAAAATATTGTCTCTTACAACATCAGAAAACAACCTGGCTACCAATTTGTTGAATTTTCAACATTTATTTCTGACCAAACATGTTGGTTAGCGGACCTTATAATAGTGCATGTACCAGGAATGTGCTCAATAATCTTACTATGCGTAGTTCAAAGATAGTTATGAATTGTAATATGGTCAGTATGAGGATTATTTACAAGTTCAAATCTTTCAATAAATTCAAATAGATCATACCTTATAAATACAAAGTATATCTAAGAACTATAGCACTCATTAAACCAAGTGAATGGTTCAGGATCACCCAACAATCCATCAGCATACAATTGTAAAACCCCAGAGTTTGAGATAAAGGTTTCCCACATGTTCACAGTAGGACATTCTATTACATAGTCCAAGTCGATGTCTACAGCCATGACATTAAAACCATTTCTGTCAAGATTAAAACAGTTATCCCTACTTGGGTTATGCGGTCTGGATGGGTATCATTGAAAGTCAAACCCTTCACAAGAATGTAACTACCTGAAGGGTCAAAAGTAACCATTTACCTAAAACAAACTCCACATTTGATATGATATTAACCATGCCACAATTATCAGGTGGGTCATAAATATTCACTGTCAATATATTTTGAAGCTTTATACTCACTTTAATCATGAGTATCCCTGCCAATACAAAGGGATTAGAAGTATTAGGCAGAAATTCAATAATGTCTAAAATATTCTTGGCTCCCATTATCAGTCCATCAGATGATCTTCCCACAGGATTAGATCGGGCTAACCTTTGAATGATCTGATAGCCATTCAGATAGTATTTACAAGTGAACAAGGTTTCCTGTACGACAATGTCAGATTTACATATCAGGGATAAACCCTGTGTATCTGTGATAAAGGATCTGAACCCCCTAGTTTTCCATGAAAACAGTGCCAATGAAGTATCCCATCATGTCCTGGTCAAGCAATTTCTATTGGTGTAATGTTCTCACTGCTAGGTGTGTTTCTACAAGTTGCACTAATGTCACCCTCCAATAACGTTTCTAGTTTGCTTATGATCGACTCTAATGCATTTGAAGTGGGGGCTATGTGACTGCATTCCAATCTCTGTATTTTTCAGTAACTCCTTAGTTGTTTGTGGTTTAGAGAGTCTTTGGCAATCGAAACCATCCACAAAAGATGCTGATAGTTTGACAAAATAAGTTTGGAAATAACCTGCAAAATAAAGTGCAGCAGTGCCCAGATTTTGCCATTGGATGAGTTTGGAAGTTCAACAAGTGAAAGGCCCTTAGCTGAAATGAAATGCTGCTGGAGCAGGCAATAAAACAATTGAATAATTCTTTTCTGGTTAAGAAAGGCTCTAGATTCCATTGTAAATAGCTCAAGGATTTTATTGCAATTATGTCTCGTAGGCCCGCTCAATTGGGCCTCCAACTGAGACTGGATTGGAAATCTATCGGGTCCGAGGACCTCAAAATTGGTATTTGTGCTAGGAGATATTGCATTGTTCTTTTGGGTCTCTTCCATATCTACCACTCTCAGTTTTGAATCGCCCATCATTTGATTTTCTTCTTACATATGGGGTTGTAGATTCTCCCCATTTTGAATTATCCATGTGTCAAGCTTACCTGATTTTGGCGAAACCACAGATCTCTCAATCGCCACAGTGGAAGAATCGGCTGGAAATAATTGGAAATGATTTATAGTTTCCACACAGTTCAGATGATCCACCTCAGACACCAAGGTAAAGACTGGGAATGCCTCTGAATAGTAGTGTCATGGTAGCTTACTTGGGCAGTGTCATTTAAAGCACTTTTGTCATTTAAAGCACCTTTCCCACACTTTTCTCTCCTCCTCTTTCTCTGTATTTGCTAAGCTTGCACTTGATTTTTATTCTTAGTCTCTTTTGGGCTATCATAGATAGGTATAGGAGAACATCTTTTCTGAGTATCAGTGTAGTTTAATGGGTTTTGAGAATGAGAATGATTCATAGATGAGCCTCTATGGTACCAGCTTCTAACATTTGATTAACAGTTCTGTGATCCTCTGCTATCACGTCAATCTGGCTATGACTTAGCTCATTGTCTTCAATATGTGCCGCTAAAACCATATCTACAACCGTGGTCATACCTATTTTTATGGTTTGATGCTCTTTAAACAAATTATTGCAAAGTGAAATAGTGCTTACAATACGGTTTAAAAGTTACTTTTTCAATTGTTCAACATCAACAGACGACTCAGACAAGCTAAAAGAAGTATCATATGTCGAAGAAGAGGCTTAGATACTTTTAGAAATACAAACCAAATCAGGAGATTTAGATATTTTAGAAATATTTGAATGTGCAATGCCGATGATATTTTCTGACACCTTCTTCTGAGATGCCACCTCCACTTGTGTAAAAACTCTCTTCGATTCACGCTGTAAACTGAGACACATTTTCAACAATGAACTATTGTCAACCTGATTTCCCATAGAGTTATCAATTTGAGCCAGTGTCTGTGTCCTATTTTCTACACACTGAACAGATGCCTGTGTGACAAATTCCCCATGTTCAGCCACTTGCACAAAATCAAAAACAGATGGAAGGCAAGTTTGCCAGGGGGGCAACTGTAGGAATGCTGTGATTTGACTTTGCTCAACATGTTGTTTAGTCAAAACCCCACTCTCTTCCACCACAATAGCTAAACTGATCTCTGTGTTAGTAGCCTGTAAAGTACTACGCACACAGGTTTTAAAGTTATGACTAATGTAGGATACATGTGACTTGGTTCCACTATTAGCACTGCGTAGTTGGTAAGGTTTCTGCATTGCTGGAATATTAAAATAAGGGGGAATTACCAAGCAACCAAACAGACAAACTGCATAAACTGCACTTCGCTAAGTGAACAGTTTAAATAGTGGATTGCCCTACCTCTTCCTGTATCGTGCAGGCAGCCGCTGTTGAGATAAACAAAGGACCTCCTGTAGTCCTATGAAAGTCGACGAGTCTGATGTAATAAAACAACGTGGGCAACAGGATCAATAGCACAATCCACTGCTTGCTTCCAAAATGTAGTCGCAGAGTTACCCCTGCATAAACTGCTTTTGCCAGCAATGGTGTTTATACATACCACCACACACACGCATACATATAAAAAATGCATTCTCTAAAGTATGCAAAATGAAGAAAACATACCTATAAGTAACCAATCAAGAAAATTGAAAAAATAAAGCTAAACAAACAGCACAATACTGTACTGGAGGTAAAGGTCCTGGTTGAATAATGATGGTCAATACATACATGATGATCAATAACAGAAAGTCAGAGCAATTGAAAAACGAAAACATTGGAGTCTGATAATGACTGATGACATTTTCAGAGCCAAACCTGCACATAATCCAATGATATCATATTACAGATCATCATCAATAAGGGATATTCGAATTCCAAGGTTTTTGTGCTGCTAGAAAGAACCATTCTAAATTGCCTCGGTTATCAGATACAAGACACGTTTTTTTTGTTTTTTTTTTAATGCACAAAATACAAAGCATGTCAATATGATTGTAATAGAGACCAATATACACATCTAGTTACTGTCAAAGTTATGAAAATAAAAGAGAATATCACATGTGAGAAAAATGTCCTGGTATATGATCTAACCTGCTCATGTAGTAAGTAGTATGTGGGGAGTACCATATGCAAATTAAAGCTGAGGATTCATCAACACTTATGGGCAATTAAGAATGTGGATTATACTTATCCAATTGCAAAGAATTACAGTGAAACACATGGCAAATGCTTCTAATTGTTTGGCATTAAACATATTAAATTCCACCCGTGTGGTGGTAATCATGTATTAACCCTTAGGCAAATGCACACAAAATACATAATTGACCTTAATTTTAAAAGTTCATATGAACATGATATAGATGAGGAGTTGAATTGCATACATGGGTGAGTTAAATGAAGAGTATTTGTGATTTATTAGCTTTCCCTGTTTTCTTGTTAAGCTGCGTCAACATTGACCAGTAGATTTCCTCAAATGTCTGGACATCTCTCTCACTGTTGGAGATTCCTTTTCTTATTAGTTGTTTTATAATCTTTCTGAGGCATTTGCACATATATAAATTCATAGATGAATATCATGCCAGGTTTAATATTCTCATTTTTGCTAATAAAACTTTGCAACATCATGGACATGTTTTTGCAGTATGTTCATGAACTCGGATGGATGTGACTTCCCATCTTATTAGATCAATTCTTAAATATTATAATATGGATTTCAATGTCAACAATTAAAGAACATTCATACAGCTTAATGTTCACTAATATGTATGTTAGATGCATGTTGTTATGGTGTTTTTAAAAGGTGAAGTTTCAGAGGTATATTGGTCTGTGTTTTTTCTACAAAACACTTTTTTATAATGATGGATGCGTGCATTTTTTAATATAGTGTATAATGAATATTTAATGATTGTATTCAAGAGATGAATTACTGCTCAAATATATATGTGTTCCGAACATTTTTGCTCTTACATTTTTCATTAATGTTTTAGTATGGAATTATTAAAAAATATATGTTCATGCCCATAGGTACATGTACTAAAGAAGTGAGTTTGACAATATTTATAAAGATGAAGATTAACATCAAGCAAATTATATACTTAATTGCAGACTTAACAATATATGTTGAGTAGTTAGCAAATTTGTCCATTTTAAATTGATGCATTACTACACGTATGGCACTTGCTATAATTGTGGATAAATATTTCGATAAAAAATTCAAATTGAATTTAAAGAATGTATATTTAGTAAATTACTTTTACTATAAACCTGGAAAAACATATATAAGGCCACTTGGACATTACTTTTAAATTATATTTAATTTGATCATATTCTCTTTTTAACAAAATACAAATACGTCATTTACTATATTGATACATTTGGTATGATTTTTGGTCAAGATACTCTGTGCTTTGACTAACTGTTTAATGAACAAGGATTCTCCTAAATTCTGTGCATGCATTGTAATGTAGAGAAAGAGCCAAGTACCCCTACCTCAACCATTTCACCCATATTGCCTATATGTTGGAAACAGAGTGTGAGACACGTGCAGTACCAGTGAAAATAGTGATACCGAGGAGAATCCTGGAAGCAAGGTTCCCATTGACAAAGCCATACCTGCATACGAGACAGTATGATGGGCATTTTAATGAAATCCCAGAAGAAGCAGGACCAATGAATGAAAGAGCAGAATGGTGACTTCACAGGAAGCAGGCTGATGTACATGGAAGAGGTGCAAAGACAAGAGAAGGGAATATAATCTATAAGGCATCAAGAAAGTATTAAAGATATGTGACATCTTGGGATCAAGATGAAGAAACTTATGCTACAGAAACAATGAAGATATCAAGTTATTTTACACATGTACAGATGCAAAGAAAAGCATGCAGACAAAGTATTCTTGAGGATAGCTTTATAGTGAATAGATTGCGGCAGGCACCAACATATACATATATTGAAGTGAGTAAAGAATGGATGTTTCCACTACGTATTATAGCAGAGCTGGTCTAAAAAAGGAAGGCCTCTTTTCCAGTGTGTCGCAGTTTAAAACAAGTGAACGAATTTACAGGAGTGAAACAAAGAAAGGCAAGGCTGGACGAGCCCCAAGAACCTAAGGCTGTATTAGGTTGGTGTGAGCAGACATTGGATACA
Source organism: Ambystoma mexicanum (assembly GCF_040938575.1). Taxonomy (NCBI): domain Eukaryota; kingdom Metazoa; phylum Chordata; class Amphibia; order Caudata; family Ambystomatidae; genus Ambystoma; species Ambystoma mexicanum. Next base: position 244,243,733 of record NC_090932.1, on the reverse strand, counting down.
AATAGTGTGAAAGAATGAAACTCCTGTTCAGAAGACATGGACAAAAACAGACATCTGAGGTCTATTAGAAAATAGTATTTTAAATGCACTAGAGCTCTATTTTGTGGTCTTCAGTTACATGGAAGGATGAAGTTGGACGAACATGATGACCACACCTACGCATGAGGGCAGAGCGTGACTTCACTCCCTTGAATTCTCCAGAGCAAAGAACACTGCAAAGGACAAGTTAAAAGCTTTAATTGACAGCAGACCACTAAGGTGATACTAGATGAATATGCTAATTGGTGGGAAGCTATGGTTAAGACTAGCTCAGCAGCACCTGGAAGACCAACCTGCATGCTGCTAACGCAGGTGGAAAAGTACTGACGGAGGTTAGAGGGCCAACCATTTGTATGGGTCCGCATGATTAAGGGTCCTATAGTTTGTGTAACCAATGGGACGTTGTTAATTTAGTGACTTTCCTAGGTACCTGTTTAAGGGGAGGGCTTAGTTGCCCCTCCTGATGTTAAGAAACCTATCATTATTCTTCACTCTCTTAAACTAGTATGGATCGTATACTTAGATGCTCCTTAAGAACCTATCAAAATAGCCACAAGGTTTTTGTAGTTTGCCACGTAGGATGACGATAGCAAATACAAAGGTTGACATCATCGCTGAGACGTACTTTGATGTCCGTTGTACTGCCTGTTTTAGATAATTGATATTAAAACTGTTATCTTTTTGCCAACTACCTGAGTCATTTTGAATATTGCTGTTTGAGTAACTTCTGCATCACCATCCATCTCAAGGTTATTGCTACCTCGTCTTAAAGGACTGGGGTCTCCCAGTTCAGTATCATGTTATAAGATGTCCAGCATGCTTTGCAACTTTGTATCCTCTGGTGTTTCTGTAACCAACGAGTGATTGTTTCATAACATATATACATTACATGACCCACTTCTTTTTTTTAAAACAGTGCTTTGTAAAAATATTTTGGATACATAATGTGAGCAAGCACCCAAACTGGGGTGAAACGCGTGAGGAGATTTTCTATCATGCTGCGGCTGCTGCACTGACATAATGACTTTGTGTGACCTATAAAATCTTGGACATATTTGTTTCAGAAACGTGCGCCACCCACATGCATTTTTTGTTGATATATTTATATATATAAAATATAACACCATTTAAAGATTAATTTATGGCCATGACTCTTGAAATTTGGGGGACGTGGGATGTGATGACATTTCGAACTTAGAGTGCCACCTGTCGTAGGTCTCCCCCATGATTTCATTTTTATGGAATTGTTGTTCACTCCTGTGATCTCAAGTAAGTGTTCATAGGCTGGGAAACAGGTAGGTGGTGTATGAAACCTGAAGGTGTCTCCCTGACTAGTCCCCGGGGGTCTGTCATCCATCTGGTCAGGACACGGCCATCGCTTTTGCATCCAGTTCCTGGGGGTCGACTAGTGAGGGATGATCACCTGGATGGGGGTTCCTCTGGGAATGGAAGTGGGACACCGATGGGTGTGACAGGGTATCCCCCTTCCTATAACACCTTTTCCCCAAACACGACTGTGTCCTGATATTATCAGATGACACACATGTACTAAAACAAGAGAGGGGTTCTGTGAAACCTATACTGCTTAGTGGGTCCACTTTTAAAGATGCCCTCCTGAACATTAGTTTTCTAGGAAATTCAGCTAAGATGTCCATGATTTTATCTTGGACAATGATATTGACCATTTCGCTATCACAGAAACCTGGCTTCAGGATTACAGGGGCCCTATTATTCAGGCAGCCACTGCTATGAGTTTCACATTCTATGGACAAAATAGAGAGTTAGGTATTGATGGAGGGGTAGCACTGATTGCTAGGGAAGGACCTCACTTCTTCCGTACCCCTACTCATTGCAAAGGCTGCGAGTTGCTACATTTAAAAATCATCTCCTCTCCTAGTCACTGTACGCATTTCTTTGTGATTTACCATCCCCCAAATGAGAAGCCCAACCTTAATGAGGACCTTTAGGACCATTGTAACTAATTCTAACACCCCGAATACAGCTATCCTGCTCATGGAAGACCATAACAGGTGGAAGGGAAACCACTCCGAAAAAGAAGCGATCTCCCTTGCGCTCGATTTAAAAAACATTGATATCCTGAGCACCACATACTGTGGGAAATAATAAGCACCACTCAGTTGCCTGAGGACTCATAGTGCTATACATTATTATTATTATTATTATTATTATTATTATTATTATTATTATTATTATTATTATCCTGGTCTACAATAACGAAACAACCCATGTCAAGGGTAATATCCTGGACTGGTTTGCAGCAAATAATATGCAGATTGACTCCATCAGTACCACTGCCTGCATCTGGTCTGACCACTTTTCTGGGTTCTTCGAATTAATCCTCCCTGGGAAATCCATCTCGAAGGGGAAACCATTTAAAAAGGTTACCTCTATGAACACTAACAAAAGCGGAGCAGCTGATCTGCATAAATGTTTATTTAACATCATGGTACACACTTCTGATCTTGACTCACCAGATATTCTGTTCTATAAATATGACTCTGCCATGACTGATATGCTTAACGGCATAGCTCCTGGTAAGACTGCAACCGTTAGAGACAGACAAAAGCATCATAGTTGGTTCTCTCCGCAACTCACAAAGTTGAAACAGGAAAAAAGACTAGCAGAACGTAAATGGAACAATACGACAGATGAAAATAAAATGCTCTGGAAAAATATCAAAAAGCAGTATTGGTAAAATATTGTTACTGCCCCAAAAAACATTTACAATGCTGAAATTGAGGAATCCTCTAATAGTACGAGGACACTCTTCTACATTTTGAAAACTATGGAAAAATCACTTCTGAAATCAGAATTGGCTTCTCCCACCCTGAAGATTGCTCTAAAGTCCATCAAGTTTTTCTGACAAAATCACAACTGCTCACGTGAAAAGTATGGCCGACCCGGCCTCAGTTTTTGAACTCAACATGACTGAGACCCACCCCCCCCTGCGTGAGGAGGCAATGCTCTTTGATTTGTCTGCCATTACTGTTCAGACTATGAAGGAAGTTTTTAAAAAGATGTGCCCCACTTCTTGCAATGGTAATATCCTGGTGGGAAAAATCATCCTTAATAATGCCAACATCTTTTCGCCTTTCTTGACCTGCTTTTCTAATGCCACCTTCCATCATGTCACCATGCCTAAAGAGGCCAAGAAGGTTGTAGTTTCTCCCATGTTGAAGAAGGCCGGCTTAGACCCCCAAAACCTCACTAACCATAGACCTATGTCCAACGTTCCCTTCATTCTAAAAGTCATGGATCGCGTAGCCACGATACAGTTGAAAAAATATTTAGAAGAAACTAACATATGACATTCTCATCAATATGGCTTCAAAGAAAATCACAGCATAGAAAGCACCCTTCTAGATCTCCAGAGCCAGATGATGGATTGTATGGACAGAAGCAAGGCAGGCCTATTGATACTCCTTGACTTATCAGCGGTCTTTGATCTCCTGGACCATGCAAAACCCTTAGCTACACTGTTTACAGTAGGTTGTTGTTCTCCACTAGCAGTGAAGTGGCTGGACTCTTTTGTGTCAGGCAGATGTCAGGAGTTTGTTGGGGTGAAGCACCCTCAAGGTCCATACTGTCTACTTGTGGAGTGCCCCAGGGAACTTGTTTGTCCCCTGCACTGTTTAACGTTCATCTGCGCCCTCTGAGTAATATCCTTGATAAAGCAGGAGTCAAGTTTACTAATTATGCTGTTGACACTCAGTTATTGGTAGATCTCAGTGGTGATTACACTGAGGACTTAAACACGGTACAGAATATCTACCTAATCATAACAGATTGGGTGACTCAACATTGGATTAAAAGGTAAAAAACCAAATTGTTGGTTTTTGGATTTCCTCAAGCAAGACTTAAATTGGATCCGGCATATACAGAATTTACAGTTGATGGCAATCCCATCAAAATTAAAGATCAGGTCAAAACCCTCAGAGTAATAATGGATAAGTCATTGAGCACTGATACACATGTAGCAAGTGTTATTAAAAAGTCACAATAGAACTTGAGGCTACTTAAATTGGTTGAGCCATATGTTTCGAATAAAAACTGTGAAACCTTGGTAAGAGGTATAGTAATGCCTTAAATTGACTATTGCAGTGCTCGGCTAGGTGGAGTGGAGCAAGTAGAAATTGTATACAACTTCAAGTTTTCCAAAATGATGCAGTCAGTATCATAAAAGGTGTGTCAAGAAGAGAACACATAATTACGGCCAGGAGGGAACTTCACTGGCTCCCTGTCAATCTCATTTAAGATCCTGACCTTGGCATACAAATGCTTATATAGGCATGCTCCTAGTTACTTGAAATATTGTCTTACTCCCCAAACTTTGGGGAGATCAACTAGATCTAACAACACCTAATTGTTTCATCTGCCCAAGGATCAAAAGAAGCCGGGGTAGAGGTTGTTCCTTTCCAGTTCTGGCTACTTTAGCCTCGAACGACCTCTCAGTGGAATTGCGCTCAGTGAAGAGCCTCCAAATCATTCGGAAAAGCCTCAGATGCGTTTATTCAAATAATAGATCCTTCTATCTTCAATGACTAACCTTGTCCCTCCTCCACCTCCCTTTTTGCTCTACCCTTATACATGGTTTGTCAGCATTGTCAGTTGTTTGTTTTTTGTTACATGTGCGCCCTGATGCCTGCGGGCTGCGGCACATTATAAGCGCTAAACATAAACATAAACATAAACCTACCATGTAGGATATTCAAACACTCTACCCTTCCTTTTCTGACGTAAACACTTTCGCACATCACAAAGGACGATGGACTAACACCCGAACCATTTACCTGACATGTTCCAACACAAGGGTCAGGCAAAGTCAGGCAATTGACCAAAACCACCCACACCTGACAGCCCTTTCCCGTTCCGATAGGGATAAAAGGTGGAGCACAATACAAGCAAGGCAGACCGCACATCGAGAGAGATAACTCAGCATGGCAGTACAAGAGGAGGAGAAAGACTGCACAAACTCAGAGAGGGTTACAAGGAGAGAAACGACCTTGCCCTTTCCAACCAAGGCCTGTGAAACCTCTGCGGAAGGAATCCTAACACTGTGAACAATAGCCATCTTGTATTGCAGCAGATGTTAACGGTACACAAGACCCTCCTTTGCTGATAACCAAGCTGTGGAGAGACGCTTGTCTCCGTGGTACCAACGTTGACGCCAGAGAGAAGAAAAGCCAAGCGGTTCATCACAGCCGGTGAGTCAAGGGGAGAGCCAATAAGAAACCGAACTGTGTTGAATGAAAAGTATCAAATGGCAAATTGAACTGTGAAAGCATAAACAACTATTTATACTAAAAAGGGGGCAAACCAGCAACAGAGGAGTCTGGTACCAAGTCAGTGCTTATGCAGGAAACTCTGGCCGATTACTCGATTGTTGAAACTACCACTTCCAGAAGGCCTTGGGAACAGCAAGAAAGGGGGTCAACGTGGTCATACAGGGGTCCAGTAAAATCCTCTGTACAGTTGAAAGTCTTTGACTGACAGATGACTGTAAAGCTTAGCAAAGTGAATCCCGCCTCTTAAAGCTGGTGTCAAAGTTGGCAGGAATGAAGCCGAAGGAGGGATGCCGATACACAAGTGGCAAAGTCTCAAAGTCCCAATATACAGTCTGCTGACATGATTACTACTGGCTGAGGGATGTCCACAGTGAACTGTTTAAAAAGACATTAAGATTTGTGAATGTCACAGACAGAATTGCATTGAAAGCCATAGTGAACCAGTCAAATTGAACTGTGAAAGCATAAACAACTATTTATACTAAAAAGGGGGCAAACCAGCAACAGAGGAGTCTGGTACCAAGTCAGTGCTTATGCAGGAAACTCTGGCCGATTACTCGATTGTTGAAACTACCACTGCCAGAAGGCCTTGGGAACAGCAAGAAAGGGGGTCAACGTGGTCATACAGGGGTCCAGTAAAATCCTCTGTACAGTTGAAAGTCTTTGACTGACAGATGACTGTAAAGCTTAGCAAAGTGAATCCCGCCTCTTAAAGCTGGTGTCAAAGTTGGCAGGAATGAAGCCGAAGGAGGGATTCCGATACACAAGTGGCAAAGTCTCAAAGTCCCAATATACAGTCTGCTGACATGATTACTACTGGCTGAGGGATGTCCACAGTGAACTGTTTAAAAAGACATTAAGATTTGTGAATGTCACAGACAGAATTGCATTGAAAGCCATAGTGAACCAGTCAGAGGGAGGCGAATAGTCGAGTAGGGTTTGAGCCTGGAAGTGGGGGATCCAAGAGTGAGAAGCCAACACCCACCGACCCGTGAATACAACAAAGAAAAGTATGACAGGGAAAGTCTTTGAATACATGCCATGCCGGAGTGAAACCTACAGAGAGAAGCTCATATTCGGGGGGTCTAAACCGGAAGAGGGTGACCCAGGGGTGAAGAGCTATCACCCAAGTAAAACCAGAGAAGAACTCTAGATTATTTGTTTTAACTTTTGTTTTGGTACTTTGAACTTGTCAGGCCGTTGGAAGCAAGAAAACTTAAATACTGAAAGTCCTGTATCATTAAGAACTGTTCGTGGATCTGAGCCCAGAAGAGGGGAATGCAGGGGTGAAAAAGCATCACCCAACGGCATCACAGAACATGCATACAGAAAGGAACTTTTGTTTATATGGAAACCCATAAGGTCGTCGGAGGAAGGAGACTTTTGGTAGAAAAGAGACTTAACCACAGAAGGCCCTGATTGCTGGGAGCGGAACAGTTAGCTCGTGCTGAGAAAGCTCGAGCGTGTGCTGTGCTCAAAAATACTCAAGAATCCTACCATGTCCTGTGCTGAAAACATGGGTAAGGGAGCAACTGACTACTGCATCATGACTTATTATTTGTGAACACTTCCTTGTTTCTTATGAACATTGTCCCACACTTCTTTTTGTATTTAGCGTAAGGATTCGCAATAGGCTTTTTAGTATAGGTCCTTTTGTTTTGACAAGATGCCACTCAGACTGCCTTATTATTGTTTGATGGTCGAAGCTTGCTCCCATCTTAGATTTAGGTTTAGATTAGGTGCTTGTCCAACCTACCTATACAGTTTAATAAACACCCTTGAACTGTGATCACTTGTGTCTGTCTTTACTGTTGCCACCACAAGTTCCTTACAGTGGACTCTGAGTTAAGATTGCGGCAATAAGGTGGTTCATCTTTCCACTGTCTAAACTGAGGTTTTTGTCACTGAAGGGTTTTGTTATGATATGTCTTCTGCAAGGCCTAGAGGACATGCTACATCAATTTCTAAATTGGACCATAGCCCCCATGCCGAATAACTAACCAGATCACAGCAGCCATGACCTTCAGCCATGTCAACTGTTCACACTGCAAAAAATAGGCAAGCAAATGTAGGCCACTGTCTACTGGCCCTGTTGCACCAAATAGGGTAAAAGACCATTGCAATGGCCAATGGTCTGGCCCTACAACCAAGGGCCATATCCCTCTCAGAATTAAATAATTGGATCCACACAGCCATGGGTGATGCCTTCTGTTCCACCTGCTGGGAGCGCCCATTTGTTCTCACATAAATTCACTGCAAAATGACCATGAAATTACTTCAAAATGACAGTGCAGTTACCACAAACCTACAGCAAAAATTTCTCAAATCGATGAAAAAATCAAGATCGCAATTTTCATTTACTGCGGGAAATGCAAAATACTCAACAATTTAAAAGACTTCCCAATCCCCACTGCAAGTCTACATCTTCCCCTCTCCATCTTTCTAGGCCCCCCTTCTGTATATTCTCCCTCACCTTCTCATTTGCCAGTTAGTGTGACACATTTTTTTAGGGTCTCTTGTTACAGTTCTTTAGGAATGGAGCCAAAATCCTGTGGGACTCCTCCGGGAAGACGTCAATGGTCTGGTACAAACAGGCTCACAAACCTATACTTAAATCTCCGATTTCACATGTGGTGCTTTTTCCCTTCTACAAATCAACCCTGATATAAATCCTCCTTTTCCCCTCTTCCAAATATATTTTTGAGGACTTTTCTTTTTCAGCTTCCCCCGGGATTGCCACAGAAATTGTGTGCATTGAGGAAAAGAAAATAGCGGATTTTCATTTCAGAATAACTTTGGTACTGCAATGCACCATGAAAAGGTCTTTTGGGCCGATGGGGCACCACCTTCTCGATAGTTTTAAAAACTACTGCAGTTAAACCCCAAACCAGAAAACGCAGAAAGTTATTTCTTATTTGGTGTAAATACATGCAGCAGTTTCCACGCTGTGGATGTTCAACATGTATCTCCACAGCCAAAAACACCTTTTTTGTCTGAATAACTTTTGAACTGTTAAATGAAGAGCTTTAACTGTTGATATCGTCAATGGAATCCCTGCTCACAGAGTTTCAGGCAAGTACATTCTTTTGACCAAAACCTAAATGAAAAAGTTATGGAAATGTACGAACTACATTAAAGGGAACACATGTCATAGGTTTATATGATGTACCCTTCTCATAACTAAGTTTTTCAGAGCTAAACTAAATGCTGAACAACCATTGCTGTGATCTCAAGTATGTGCTCATGTGCTGAGCAATGGGTGGAGGGTATCCTGATTTAAGATTGTTGTGATAACTTGGTTCATCTTACCTCTGTCTTAAGTAGGGTTTGTAACTGAATAGTTTTGCTATGCTATATCTTCTCCATGGCCCACTGGACATGCTGCAACAATTGTTAAAAAGAACTGTGGCCATGGCCCATATCCCCCTGCCTAGTAACTAACAAGATCACACTGACCATGATCTTCTACAGTGTTAACTATCCACAAAGCACTGTCAATTGACCCAATTGCAGTACACAAGGTATACATCCAAGTCAATTGCCAGTGGGATATCCCTACAGCTGAGTCCCATATCCTCCTTACAATTAAAAAGTCACATCACAGCAGCCATGGGTGCTATCTATCTCTGTTGCACCTGTTGCATCCTCAGTGACTGTCACCCTTTATTATTGAGAAATTAACCACTTGGTGTTTTAGCATACATTTTGAAGAGAGTTATTTGGGAGTGTCCCTTTGTTCTTGCTTACATTTACTGCAAAAATGCCATTAAATGACCGCAAAATGACAGTGAAATGACTGCAACTGTACTGTGAGAATGCCTCACATTGATGAAAAAACAAGAGATCAGTTTTCATTCACCACAGGAATGGGAACACGCATGACAATTTTAAAGACTTCCTTCCCCCACTGGAATTCTCCATGTTCCCCTCCCGCCTCCTTTCTGGGAACCTGCCATCTGTAAATCCTCCATGACCATCTCCTATTAACCCCTATCACTCGTTTGTTCATGTAACACATTTCTTTCATGCAAATCTTGTGACATTTTTGCAGTAATCCAGCGGGAATACTGAGGCATTCCTCCGGTAAAACAAAAATGGTCTGGAACAAATGACTTCCTACCCCACCCATAAACCTCCTACTTCACATGTGGTACTGTTTTCCTTTCCCCAAACCTACCCTGAAATATGTCCTATGTTTTTCCACCTCAAAATATCATTTTGAGCACTTTTCTTTTATGGCTTCCCTTGTGATTACCACAGAAATCAATTGCATCGAGAATAGGGGAATGGCAGATTTTCATCTCTGAAAATCTTCAGTCCTACAATTGATGATGTGCGAGATATGAAGGCTGTTTGGACCCATGGGGCACCACCTTTTCCATAAAATGAAAACCTGCTGCACAGTGTTATCCCTAACCAAAACAAGGCACATCAATATTGCTATTTGCCCACATTGTTTCTTATTTGGTGAAGAACATCCAGTGGTTTTAATGTAGGGGTGTTCAAATGAACCACCCCTTTCTCTATAGGCAAAAAGAAATGTGAGTGGGTGAAAAACAGCCTCTTTTTTATAGCAAGTGAACCATCTCATTAATTCTCCCCATAGCTGACATTTCTTGTGGAAAGAAGAATCTAAATACATCCAGCGAGTCAAAAGCAAATCGGTTTTATCTTAACTATAGGTCAATGCCACCCTTTGATAAATATATAAAGAGAACTGATGAGCACGCAGAAAAATATCTTCTGTTACAATCCTGGTCAGAGCAGGCCAGATACAAGATGACAGTTGTACAGATCTCCTAGAGGCGAGGCAAGTAGGAAGAGCTTGGAGTTACCAAATTGGAAATCCATGAACATATACTTTAGATCATATCTATGAATAGGTAAGATCACTGAGGACTTATATCACCCCTATTGTTGCATTAGTAATATTAAGATGGGTGCTTGGGTTAGCACTTATACAAATTCATTCATCTCAGATGAAGCTGTCTTGAAAAGCCAAACTTTGAAGCCTTTCTTAAACTTGATGTAATTTGGTTATCTTCATCAATCTTTGGTATTTTGTCCAAAGATGTGGTGCTGTCATAGCAAGGGATGTTCATCCAAAACACAAGTTGTCTCCAAGGTTGATATGTCGTCAGACATGTAGTCAGATATTTTGGCCTGGGAGAGATTGTGTTTCAGTCTTGCAATTGTTGATTCTACTGGTAACCGGTGCAGAACCCTTAGGCCTGTAGAATTAGAGTCCCATAGTTTGACAACTAGATTCCTTTTATCCATTGCGTACTGACTGAGCTAAAGTTGGTCCATTTCTGGTTTATTGGAACCTATATGCAATAATTAAGATTGGAACAAAGTAGTGCTCTCATGAGGTGAATATTTTGACACATCTCTAGATGTGTGACAGGACCTGGTCCATGGCCTTGTCAGCAGGGTTGAAGAACGACTTGTCATGGACATTGGAAGGCACGGGGAGAGATCCACAGCCAACCCTAGAGATAGGGATAAATCAACAAATGAGATAGACATGCCTGCCTCCCCCTTCCTTGCTAGAATGTATTTGTGCAGAACCATGTCTCCAACCTTTCCTTTGAGTGTGTACACTAGCCATTATTCTTTTCTGATTAAAGATGGTGCTGCTAAAGCCAGAAGAGAAGAGAAACTAGGGAAGACAAGAACAGTTACTAACACAAACACAACTACATTCCCGCGGAGTCCCAATTGCCTCTGTGGAGCAGCAGATGAGAGAGAAACACTGCCTTAAACCCACAGAGCAGGACCAACCAAGGACACCAGTAACCCTGCATCGAAAAGAGAGAATGCACTGGACCACCATGGACTAAAAAAGTCTAGCCCACATGGAGAAAGATTTTCGCTGCATTTACATGCTCTGGAAGGAAAAAGAGAAAAGCAGATTGGTTATTGACAAATGGCCAACAAGCAGAAGGGGAGACATATTTGGGCTTGGAACAGGGAACAGGAAGTGTATGGTGTATTGGGTGAGTTGAACAGTGGAAGTGGACAGCGACCAAGATACCAGCAGGATGGAGGAGGGATCAGTGACTTGTGAAGAAGAGGCTTGGATCCTGTGAGACATTACCTTAGAAGTCATAGTGGTTATGCAGAGTGAGTGTGTGCCTGTGTGAGACAAGTTTGTATAGAAGGTAGTGTATGGTGTGAGATTGTGAAGACTGGTACACAATGAAAGGACATTGGTTGAGTGGTGGTGTCGAGGAGCAGTATTAGCATTGTGGGAGTGGTAGGAGTAGTAATGTTGATGAGTAGTAGTACTAGTGTGGGATGTTTAAAAATAGTAGTGTGGGAGGAGTTGCAGTAGTAGTGTGGGTGGAGTCAGAGTAGAAAATTGGTAGAAATCAAAGGGCAGTGGCAGGAGAGAGGAGGAGTGACACATCAGAGGTACAGATGGTTGGTGGAGAGGAGTCAAGGGAGAGGAAGTAGGTAGAGTATGTGGGTAAGGTGATGGTGGTCATGAGTGAAATCAGGTGAAACCTATTGTGTAATTGCAAGGCACCACCATTTCCAAATTAGAACATTAACCTTTGGTGAGAGTATGGAAGGTTAAGAAGTCTTTGAGGGAGTCAGTGAACTTATGTTTAGTATAAACCAGTACGTACACAGTAGGGGGTCAACACTTGATAGCCCTAACTGGTATTTCAGATGCCTGGGCTAGGGAGGAGGGTCATTTCAAGGTGAGAGAGGGAAGGCCCTTGACCCTATAAACCTCTCAATAAAGTCCCTGGAACTGTGGTTGAGACTTGGAGTGCCTTCTGTGCCATCTGTGACATAGGGCACGATTTTGCTCAGTTATTTCACTTATTTAAGAAATGAAGGAATGATGTGGACCATTATGATTCTCACATATTGTACTCTTTTGGAAGGGGTGGGAGGGTAGCATTCAATCTGGCCATTTGAGGGTTAGGGTGTGAGGGACTCTTCTCGTAAATATGACTTCAATTTTACTGTGATTGAGGCATAGGTTGTTGTAATGCATTGAGCCCTTCACTGCATTGATGTAGTTGGTGTTTGACAGGGTTTTCAGTCTGAGTAGTGTCCAAATTGATGGCAATCTTAGTGTGTTAGCATAGGGTTGAAATTAGGGTGAAAAGGGCTCAATACGGGATGTAAAATGTTGATAGTGTGTGGTCTCCCTCGAGAGGTCCAGATACTCCCCGGTGATCACCAATAACACAGACATCAAGCTCGATCCTTCAGAAGTGACACTGAAACATCATCTCTACAGTAGCTACTCAACACAAATATAGTAATGGCTATTGGAAATACGACATTGGCTATCCGTGTCACACTCCAGATTTGGGCATGTAACTGCATATCATCCTCTTGCATGCCAGAGAAGCAGCCTGTCCTGCACACTTCTTTCATTAAAGCCTGCAGCCACAATTCTGCTGTTCTCCAGACTGATAGGCTTCTTACTTAGCTTACCCCCTGGCTCGTGCTGCGACCCATAGATTACAGCTGGGTTCCACTTAGAGTTCAGCTTAGTGGTCACATAACCTCAGACAAAGCACATGTTCCCATGTCTTTGCAATGTATGCTTCATGACTACAATTACTACATTAGACCAAGATCACCCCACACCTTGTGACCCATAGAATGCAGCTGAGTCCCACGTCAAAGTGTGGACCATCTTTCACATAGACTCCGACACAGAACTCTGCTTCACGCCTCTGAAACATGTGCTGCTACTTGAAATCTAGCAATTCTCTACCTTTCATCAATTAGGCAATTAAGTGCATGGACACAGTGGACCACTTCCTTTCAGATACAGGCTTGCTCAGACTTTGGTCTTCCTATAGGTGTTTCACCCACTACAGCTCTTCGGGGACATACCAAAGGCAGAAGGCGCTATACAAATATCACCCAACATAACATAACATGTACATGTAACTCTCGCCATAGTAATGTGTTGGTACAGCCCGGCCACCTCTCATCTGTACATGATGTGTACTACCAGCTGCATACAGAAGTCATATAATAAGTAGGACAGCAGAAAACAAATAAAGAAAATGAATGGTGTGCCCCTAGGTATCGTTACAGCTCATCCTTCCAGAAGAGCATGTCCTGTGGGGCCCCGCCTCATGGTGCCCTACACATAGTCTTTCATTCCACAATCAAGTACTTGGTAGCTGATCCTGCCATAAGTAGTGGTGTCTTCTGCAGAACACCCTGAGTACTGTCCTCAATCATCCAGGGCTTCCCATTTCATTGGACATCTCAACCCTAACAGTGGTCTGCCAGGAGTAAAGCTCCCTGGGGATTCACTACTGCAGGAGTCATCAGCTATGCTGCTTTTGGCATTCACGGCCCAGGCTTCTTGGTAACTTCCTCTGGCTCACAGCAGCATCAACTAAGCAGGAGGGGTCGGCATTTCTTCTGTTTTCCTCCTCCTGGCCCATCTTGGGGCATGAATTACTTATGTAGAGGCCAAAGCCTCTGAATGAATCAAGGAATGTCTAACAAGTGGGGCCTGAAGCTAATGTAGTTGGGCCCACTGTAGTGGCATTAACATCTGTACATGCCCACACAGTGCTGCTGAGTGTGCATTTACAGATTTTGGATGGGCCTTGCCTGCTCAAGCCCTACCATGTCTACGCCCCTGCCTCCTGGCACTGGGAAGGGACACCTATGTGTTCATATGCCACCAAGAGTCAATGGTTGCACCATCACCTGAAATTTAAGAAGCTATGAACAAGCTGCCAAGATTTCTGTGATAGAAAACCAGTGTTCTCCTAAATCTGCATGTAGTGTGCACTCATAAGTTTTTCTTGGATTTGCAGCTAATTGGTAGATTAGAATTTGTAGACCTTTTTCGAAGGGATTGTTAGGGAAAGGATGGCTTTGAACACATTGAGCTGCCTTTTTGGCACTTGCAGTCCCCTGTTTACTTACAGGGTAGTTTTACAAAGGTAGCGGGCGCCCCTCTCTCGCAAGAACAGACATGATAACCTGTTCAGTGGTTATTAACCACTTGAGAGTTCGCAGCCACTGCTTTTACTCACTGTGCCTTTCACAGATGGGAAATATCCATTTGCATATCAGTCTTTGTCCTGCCCAGGGGCAGTCCAGCACCGAAATACAATGGCAATTCCAATCTGAACGAGAGTACCACCAGCAACCCCATACACGTGTTTCACCCTTGTTGGGGATCATCAGTGAGGTGAAGCTTATGCCTCTCTAAGCACAGCGAGAGGGAGACCACGTTTGGTTGCCCCCAGGAGACCTAGGGTTACCAATCCCAGGTTCCTTAACAAATAGTTTTACAAAGGTAGCGGGCGCCCCTCTCTCGCAAGAACAGACATGATAACCTGTTCAGTGGTTATTAACCACTTGAGAGTTCGCAGCCACTGCTTTTACTCACTGTGCCTTTCACAGATGGGAAATATCCATTTGCATATCAGTCTTTGTCCTGCCCAGGGGCAGTCCAGCACCGAAATACAATGGCAATTCCAAACTGAACAAGGGTACCACCAGCAACCCCATACACGTGTTTCACCCTTGTTGGGGATCATCAGTGAGGTGAAGCTGATGCCTCTCTAAGCACAGCGAGAGGGAGACCACGTCTGGTTGCCCCCAGGAGACCTAGGGTTACCAATCCCAGGTTCCTTAACAAATAGTTTTACAAAGGTAGCGGGCGCCCCTCTCTCGCAAGAACAGACATGATAACCTGTTCAGTGGTTATTAACCACTTGAGAGTTCGCAGCCACTGCTTTTACTCACTGTGCCTTTCACAGACGGGAAATATCCATTTGCATATCAGTCTTTGTCCTGCCCAGGGGCAGTCCAGCACCGAAATACAATGGCAATTACAATCTGAACGAGAGTACCACCAGCAACCCCATACACGTGTTTCACCCTTGTTGGGGATCATCAGTGAGGTGAAGCTGATGCCTCTTTAAGCACAGCGAGAGGGAGACCACGTCTGGTTGCCCCCAGGAGACCTAGGGTTACCAATCCCAGGTTCCTTAACAAATAGTTTTACAAAGGTAGCGGGCGCCCCTCTCTCGCAAGAACAGACATGATAACCTGTTCAGTGGTTATTAACCACTTGAGAGTTCGCAGCCACTGCTTTTACTCACTGTGCCTTTCACAGATGGGAAATATCCATTTGCATATCAGTCTTTGTCCTGCCCAGGGGCAGTCCAGCACCGAAATACAATGGCAATTCCAATCTGAACAAGAGTACCACCAGCAACCCCATACACGTGTTTCACCCTTGTTGGGGATCATCAGTGAGGTGAAGCTGATGCCTCTCTAAGCACAGCGAGAGGGAGACCACGTCTGGTTGCCCCCAGGAGACCTAGGGTTACCAATCCCAGGTTCCTTAACAAATAGTTTTACAAAGGTAGCGGGCGCCCCTCTCTCGCAAGAACAGACATGATAACCTGTTCAGTGGTTATTAACCACTTGAGAGTTCGCAGCCACTGCTTTTACTCACTGTGCCTTTCACAGATGGGAAATATCCATTTGCATATCAGTCTTTGTCCTGCCCAGGGGCAGTCCAGCACCGAAATACAATGGCAATTACAATCTGAACGAGAGTACCACCAGCAACCCCATACACGTGTTTCACCCTTGTTGGGGATCATCAGTGAGGTGAAGCTGATGCCTCTTTAAGCACAGCGAGAGGGAGACCACGTCTGGTTGCCCCCAGGAGACCTAGGGTTACCAATCCCAGGTTCCTTAACAAATAGTTTTACAAAGGTAGCGGGCGCCCCTCTCTCGCAAGAACAGACATGATAACCTGTTCAGTGGTTATTAACCACTTGAGAGTTCGCAGCCACTGCTTTTACTCACTGTGCCTTTCACAGATGGGAAATATCCATTTGCATATCAGTCTTTGTCCTGCCCAGGGGCAGTCCAGCACCGAAATACAATGGCAATTCCAATCTGAATGAGAGTACCACCAGCAACCTCATACACGTGTTTCACCCTTGTTGGGGATCATCAGTGAGGTGAAGCTGATGCCTCTCTAAGCACAGCGAGAGGGAGACCACGTCTGGTTGCCCCCAGGAGACCTAGGGTTACCAATCCCAGGTTCCTTAACAAATAGTTTTACAAAGGTAGCGGGCGCCCCTCTCTGATGATCCCCAACAAGGGTGAAACACGTGTATGGGGTTGCTGGTGGTACTCTCGTTCAGGTTGGAATTGCCATTGCATTTCGGTGCTGGACTGCCCCTGGGCAGGACAAAGACTGATATGCAAATGGATATTTCCCATCTGTGAAAGGCACAGTGAGTAAAAGCAGTGGCTGCGAACTCTCAAATGGTTAATAACCGCTGAACAGGTTATCAAGTCTGTTCTTTCGAGAGAGGGGCGCCCGCTACTTTTGCAAAACTATTTTTCAAGGAACCTGGGATTGGTAACCCTAGGTCTCCTGGGGGCAACCAGACGTGGTCTCCCTCTCACTGTGCTTAGAGAGGCATCAGCTTCACCTCACTGATGATCCCCAACAAGGGTGAAACACGTGTATGGGGATGCTGGTGGTACTCTCGTTCAGGTTGGAATTGCCATTGCATTTCGGTGCTGGACTGCCCCTGGGCAGGACAAAGACTGATATGCAAATGGATATTTCCCATCTGTGAAAGGCACAGTGAGTAAAAGCAGTGGCTGCGAACTCTCAAATGGTTAATAACCGCTGAACAGGTTATCAAGTCTGTTCTTTCGAGAGAGGGGCGCCCGCTACCTTTGCAAAACTATTTTTCAAGGAACCTGGGATTGGTAACCCTAGGTCTCCTGGGGGCAACCAGACGTGGTCTCCCTCTCACTGTGCTTAGAGAGGCATCAGCTTCACCACACTGATGATCCCCAACAAGGGTGAAACACGTGTATGGGGTTGCTGGTGGTACTCTCGTTCAGGTTGGAATTGCCATTGCATTTCGGTGCTGGACTGCCCCTGGGCAGGACAAAGACTGATATGCAAATGGATATTTCCCATCTGTGAAAGGCACAGTGAGTAAAAGCAGTGGCTGCGAACTCTCAAATGGTTAATAACCGCTGAACAGGTTATCAAGTCTGTTCTTTCGAGAGAGGGGCGCCCGCTACCTTTGCAAAACTATTTTTCAAGGAACCTGGGATTGGTAACCCTAGGTCTCCTGGGGGCAACCAGACGTGGTCTGCCTCTCACTGTGCTTAGAGAGGCATCAGCTTCACCTCACTGATGATCCCCAACAAGGGTGAAACACGTGTATGGGGTTGCTGGTGGTACTCTCGTTCAGGTTGGAATTGCCATTGCATTTCGGTGCTGGACTGCCCCTGGGCAGGACAAAGACTGATATGCAAATGGATAATTCCCATCTGTGAAAGGCACAGTGAGTAAAAGCAGTGGCTGCGAACTCTCAAATGGTTAATAACCGCTGAACAGGTTATCAAGTCTGTTCTTTCGAGAGAGGGGCGCCCGCTACCTTTGCAAAACTATTTTTCAAGGAACCTGGGATTGGTAACCCTAGGTCTCCTGGGGGCAACCAGACGTGGTCTCCCTCTCACTGTGCTTAGAGAGGCATCAGCTTCACCTCACTGATGATCCCCAACAAGGGTGAAACACGTGTATGGGGTTGCTGGTGGTACTCTCGTTCAGGTTGGAATTGCCATTGCATTTCGGTGATGGAGCTGGTCTGCCCCTGGGCAGGACAAAGACTGATATGCAAATGGATATTTCCCATCTGTGAAAGGCACAGTGAGTAAAAGCAGTGGCTGCGAACTCTCAAATGGTTAATAACCGCTGAACAGGTTATCAAGTCTGTTCTTTCGAGAGAGGGGCGCCCGCTACCTTTGCAAAACTATTTTTCAAGGAACCTGGGATTGGTAACCCTAGGTCTCCTGGGGGCAACCAGACGTGGTCTCCCTCTCACTGTGCTTAGAGAGGCATCAGCTTCACCTCACTGATGATCCCCAACAAGGGTGAAACACGTGTATGGGGTTGCTGGTGGTACTCTCGTTCAGGTTGGAATTGCCATTGCATTTCGGTGCTGGACTGCCCCTGGGCAGGACAAAGACTGATATGCAAATGGATATTTCCCATCTGTGAAAGGCACAGTGAGTAAAAGCAGTGGCTGCGAACTCTCAAATGGTTAATAACCGCTGAACAGGTTATCAAGTCTGTTCTTTCGAGAGAGGGGCGCCCGCTACCTTTGCAAAACTATTTTTCAAGGAACCTGGGATTGGTAACCCTAGGTCTCCTGGGGGCAACCAGACGTGGTCTCCCTCTCACTGTGCTTAGAGAGGCATCAGCTTCACCTCACTGATGATCCCCAACAAGGGTGAAACACGTGTATGGGGTTGCTGGTGGTACTCTCGTTCAGGTTGGAATTGCCATTGCATTTCGGTGCTGGACTGCCCCTGGGCAGGACAAAGACTGATATGCAAATGGATAATTCCCATCTGTGAAAGGCACAGTGAGTAAAAGCAGTGGCTGCGAACTCTCAAATGGTTAATAACCGCTGAACAGGTTATCAAGTCTGTTCTTTCGAGAGAGGGGCGCCCGCTACCTTTGCAAAACTATTTTTCAAGGAACCTGGGATTGGTAACCCTAGGTCTCCTGGGGGCAACCAGACGTGGTCTCCCTCTCACTGTGCTTAGAGAGGCATCAGCTTCACCTCACTGATGATCCCCAACAAGGGTGAAACACGTGTATGGGGTTGCTGGTGGTACTCTCGTTCAGGTTGGAATTGCCATTGCATTTCGGTGCTGGACTGCCCCTGGGCAGGACAAAGACTGATATGCAAATGGATATTTCCCATCTGTGAAAGGCACAGTGAGTAAAAGCAGTGGCTGCGAACTCTCAAATGGTTAATAACCGCTGAACAGGTTATCAAGTCTGTTCTTTCGAGAGAGGGGCGCCCGCTACCTTTCCAAAACTATTTTTCAAGGAACCTGGGATTGGTAACCCTAGGTCTCCTGGGGGCAACCAGACGTGGTCTCCCTCTCACTGTGCTTAGAGAGGCATCAGCTTCACCTCACTGATGATCCCCAACAAGGGTGAAACACGTGTATGGGGTTGCTGGTGGTACTCTCGTTCAGGTTGGAATTGCCATTGCATTTCGGTGCTGGACTGCCCCTGGGCAGGACAAAGACTGATATGCAAATGGATATTTCCCATCTGTGAAAGGCACAGTGAGTAAAAGCAGTGGCTGCGAACTCTCAAATGGTTAATAACCGCTGAACAGGTTATCAAGTCTGTTCTTTCGAGAGAGGGGCGCCCGCTACCTTTGCAAAACTATTTTTCAAGGAACCTGGGATTGGTAACCCTAGGTCTCCTGGGGGCAACCAGACGTGGTCTCCCTCTCACTGTGCTTAGAGAGGCATCAGCTTCACCTCACTGATGATCCCCAACAAGGGTGAAACACGTGTATGGGGTTGCTGGTGGTACTCTCGTTCAGGTTGGAATTGCCATTGCATTTCGGTGCTGGACTGCCCCTGGGCAGGACAAAGACTGATATGCAAATGGATAATTCCCATCTGTGAAAGGCACAGTGAGTAAAAGCAGTGGCTGCGAACTCTCAAATGGTTAATAACCGCTGAACAGGTTATCAAGTCTGTTCTTTCGAGAGAGGGGCGCCCGCTACCTTTGCAAAACTATTTTTCAAGGAACCTGGGATTGGTAACCCTAGGTCTCCTGGGGGCAACCAGACGTGGTCTCCCTCTCACTGTGCTTAGAGAGGCATCAGCTTCACCTCACTGATGATCCCCAACAAGGGTGAAACACGTGTATGGGGTTGCTGGTGGTACTCTCGTTCAGGTTGGAATTGCCATTGCATTTCGGTGCTGGACTGCCCTTGGGCAGGACAAAGACTGATATGGAAATGGATATTTCCCATCTGTGAAAGGCACAGTGAGTAAAAGCAGTGGCTGCGAACTCTCAAATGGTTAATAACCGCTGAACAGGTTATCAAGTCTGTTCTTTCGAGAGAGGGGCGCCCGCTACCTTTGCAAAACTATTTTTCAAGGAACCTGGGATTGGTAACCCTAGGTCTCCTGGGGGCAACCAGACGTGGTCTCCCTCTCACTGTGCTTAGAGAGGCATCAGCTTCACCTCACTGATGATCCCCAACAAGGGTGAAACACGTGTATGGGGTTGCTGGTGGTACTCTCGTTCAGGTTGGAATTGCCATTGCATTTCGGTGCTGGACTGCCCCTGGGCAGGACAAAGACTGATATGCAAATGGATATTTCCCATCTGTGAAAGGCACAGTGAGTAAAAGCAGTGGCTGCGAACTCTCAAATGGTTAATAACCGCTGAACAGGTTATCAAGTCTGTTCTTTCGAGAGAGGGGCGCCCGCTACCTTTGCAAAACTATTTTTCAAGGAACCTGGGATTGGTAACCCTAGGTCTCCTGGGGGCAACCAGACGTGGTCTCCCTCTCACTGTGCTTAGAGAGGTATCAGCTTCACCTCACTGATGATCCCCAACAAGGGTGAAACACGTGTATGGGGTTGCTGGTGGTACTCTCGTTCAGGTTGGAATTGCCATTGCATTTCGGTGCTGGACTGCCCCTGGGCAGGACAAAGACTGATATGCAAATGGATATTTCCCATCTGTGAAAGGCACAGTGAGTAAAAGCAGTGGCTGCGAACTCTCAAATGGTTAATAACCGCTGAACAGGTTATCAAGTCTGTTCTTTCGAGAGAGGGGCGCCCGCTACCTTTGCAATACTTACAGGGTAGTTGCTGTAAGGAAAGCGATGTGTGAAAGCTTGTGTACTTAAGCTGGGGCTTTTCTTTTTTGCATCCTTGCCAAAGATGACCATCAGTACGTGTCATAATACAACAGATTGGTACACACAAGTGTAATGTGGTGCCTGCAGTGCTTAATTTGTAAAAAAATAAGTGCCTGGACCCAAGAAATCTTGCCCCCATAATGCTAGCCTCTGGGCCGGCGGGCGCCGCTCGCAGCGAGGGCGGCACGAGCCAGTTCACTGCTAGACCTAGATCAGACCACCACCAGTCCAACACACTGCTACTGCTCCATGTCACATGTTTGGCGCCCACTTTCCTTGAGTCAGCAAAACAATGACACCCGACTTATGCTCGGTAACGTACACCTTACCTTGTTGTCGCTCACTGCAAACCTAAAGGGGGGCAAAGGCACTAAGTCAATGAAATTGCAAACCGCTGGCGTGATACCTCGTATGCTCAATAGGAAATTCAACAGCTGGAGGATGAATTGGGATATTTGGGTTCACGTAAAAGGCCCCCTGAACTGTATGCAGCAAACGTGAGGGTAGGAAAACGAAAGCTTCTTCGAACAGAGTGGGCCAAATTTAGGTATTGCAAATGAGACATTTTACTAACAGGGCCCAGTTTTTATGGCAGAGTGAATTTAAGATGACAGGATGTTGATATTTTACTGACCTCCATCACAGCACCCGCAGACATATTAATATCAATATCATTGCATAACAGGACATTTCAGAGTCTGGGTCAGTACACTGGACGGGCCGCGCACTTCAGTGGCTGCGAGCAGCAGGGGAGAAAATGTAATGTTGGTTCTACCACAGTTAGTCTGCTATACTAGGATTTCTGGTGCAATGACTGGCTGGTGAGACTATGTCTGCTTGTCAAATCAGTAGCAGAGGAGGACCAGTGTACACCAATGTTTCCCTACACTTATTAAAACTGTCCTATTGTAATTTAAGGGTATAAACGTAATCACGTATACTATAAGCACTCCAATTGTTGCAGTTGAAGTCAGGGTGAGATTACATTATTTGCCCGGGATCACACACTTATGCTGAACAGCGAAGTAGGGATTTTAACCCACTCTGCAATTTGTGAATGGAACAGCCACCTTCTTCCACGCTTTACATGGAACAAATATTTAAGTTTTGGGTGTCAACAAGACCTAAAAGAATACTGTCCTATAGAGTTTACTTGCAAAATATACACATTGCTTAAAAGCTTCATGACAACATGTAAATCCTTATAGCAGCAAGTTGGGCCAAAATAATATCAGTGTACCTTTATTTTCCACATCTGAATGGTAAACTATAAGATGCAGAAGGCAAAATATCCATTTGCCCACTTTATTTGCAGCGCTTTTAATACACAACAAAATAAGTTGTCATAAACTCACTTAAACTCGCGCACATACACCTGTGCCAGTACTATGCAATAGTAAAATACCAAACAATCCCTAACAATGCAAGAGGACCACGTGGTAATGGTGGCACCCTGGTAATAGATTTTTGCTGCACATGTAACTTGAAGAACAATGTGTGTGACCTTGATTGCCCCCAGCACTCCAGTTGCACTGAAGCACAAAATGTCACGGTGGGGCATGGGAGGGATCAAACGACAGTCACAGGGGGCATGGGGAGGCAGAGGAGAACAAATGAAAATCACAGAGGCATGGGGAGGGAGTGGTGAACAAACAAAAGTCACGGGAGTGTGGGGAGGAAGGGGGAACAAACGAAAATCATTGGGGGCAAGGGGAGGGAGGGGGAACAAACGAAAGTCATGGGGGCAAGAGGAGGGGGGTAACAAACGAAAATCAGGTGGGGCATGGGGAGGGAGGGGGGAACATACACAAGTCCTGCGGGCATGGGGAGGGAAGGGGGAACACACACAAATCACGGGGGGCATGGGGATGGAGGGGAAGAAACGAAAGTCACTGGGGCATGGGGAAAGAGGGGAACAAATAAAATCACGAGGGACATGGGGAGTGAGGGGGGAACAAACGAAAGTCACTGGGGACATGGGAAGTGAGGGGGAACAAACGAAAGTCATGGGGGCAAGGGGAAGGAGGGGGTAACAAACGAAAATCAGGTGGGCATGGGGAGAACAAACACAAATCACTGGGGGCATGGGGAGGGAGGGGGGAACACACACAAATCACGGGGGGCATGGGGAGGGAGGGGGAAGAAATAAAAGTCACTGGGGGCATGGGGAGGGAGGGGGGAACAAATGAAAGTCACTGGGCCATGGGAAAGGGGAAAGAAATGAAAGTCACTGGGGGCATGGGGAGGTTTGGGGAACAAACTAAAATCACGGGGGGCATGGGGAGTGAGGGGGAACAAACGAAAATCACAAGGGACATGGGGAGTGAGGGGGGAACAAACAAAAGTCACTGGGGGAATGGGGAGTGATTGGGGAACAAACGAAAGTCACTGGGGGCATGGGAAGGGAGGGGGAACAAATGAAAGTCACTGGGGGGATGGGAACGGAGGGGGGAGCAAATGAAAGTCATGGGGGCAAGGGGAGGGAGGGGGAATAAATGAAAATCACGAGGGACATGGGGAGGGAGCAATAATTTGGCAGCGAAAGTTCCGGCAACGTCTGGACCCCTACCTCCGTCAGCTCAGTCGCACTTGCAGCACACATTTCATTGCTATCGCTGTATGCTTGGGTTGCAGGATTCACAGAAGGCATGATGCTTACCTAATCAGCACATATTTGGCTTCATACTCCGCTGCACACTGTATTCGCTGGGGCGGGTTGGGGGGCACGTGTGGTGGAGGGTCAGCACTCAGCAGAGTTGCTTGCGTCATATCACAAACATGTTTCGTTCAGGGGCTGGTGTTTGCTCTTGAACGTTAACAATAATCTGAGCTTTTCGTGGAAGACACAGGCACCCTCCAAAGTGATTAATGCTCTTCATTCCACACCTTTTCACGCATCATGCATCATCTCGCACTCGTCAATAATTCTCATGAGCAATGCAACGGGAACGTGTTTCAAAAGGAGCTTTTATGTGTAGAAACAAATATCACATGTTACTGAAAACAACACGTTTTTCCAGGGTTACCTTTGCACTGCTGCTGTGCGGGGTGACGGGGTCCCACTCATAGCCGTCTGTGCATTGCTGTGTGCAGAAGACAGAGAAATAAAACTGCCAGACAGAGACAGTGGTCGGAAATTGAATCAACTGCGCACCAAATTAAAGTGTCTCCACACGCTCATGCCACGTCACCCGCCACTGCACCCACCTCAGTAGTGTTAACAAATTTCATTGGCTGATAAACAGCCAATGAAATTAAAGTAAACATTTGTTACCATGCATATCCAGGCCTAGCCTGTCTGCTTTAAGACTGTGTTTGTTGCGCCTTTTGCATAGGGTGCAGGGAATGGTACAGTTATTAAGACCCCGGCCTGTTAACCTCTGGATTAAGGTTCGAGTCCGGGGACAGATGCTTTCAAAAAAAGAAAAGAATGGATGTTTCTTATTATAATACACATCCATCACCTCTAAAATACCCAGGGGGGATGGCACAGCAATGAGTTCCGGTGCCCAAAAAAGAGTGCCAGTGTTAAACACCGGCAAACACAGGCACAAATTAAGCATTGGGTGCCTGTGATCCTAGGGAGGGCAATTACTGTGTCTATTGTTGGTGGATTATTACTTTATATAATCACTGTGTTCACACAATTATTCATTATTTTTATCTGGATTTTGTGGAATGTTTTCCTTGTTTTAACTCTACTGCACCCCTGCCTCCTAGATCTCTCCTTGAATGTACCCTACTTCCATCCCCTGGGTTATCTCTGATCTCAGGACCCTTAGGTCCTGTGAAAGACACCTGAATGGCGTGCCACAAAGTGGATACCAAGTACATTTTACCAGTGAAGGGTTTTTGTTTAGTTTGCCATCCTACATCTGTCTATGCATCTCAGTTGTGCCCAGCCGCACCATCACTCATCCCGCTACATAGGCATTACAGATTCATGGGAAGAAGATGGAACTTCATTCTTGTGCAGACTTGCCATCAGGACATGAAGAAAGGCATTGTAGGGATGTCCACATGTTTTATTCTTTGGACTGTACTATTCTGATAAGATGGCTGTGTTCTACAGCATCATATGCTGTTGATAGGTCGAGGAATTTAAGAACTGTGATGCATGTTGTATCCGGCAAGTGTTTAGAATCTGTTCTCTCTGAATATGACTATTAGGGATGTTTCTGAGCCCTGTAGATGCTAAAGCCTGATAGATGACATGTAATGTTCCTTTATCTATAGTAGGGTAGTTGGGAAGTTACGTGTTTTCTGATCATTTCTGTCAAGATGCAAGTAATGGAAATACAGATATCATTCCTGGGAGCTGATGCATCAACCTGTTTTGTTTTTTGTTTACTAAAATGGTAATGTTAAAGGATGGCTTACTCTACATTGCCTGGGATTAATCCTGATGCAAACGATGCACTGCCGGTTGGAGTTACTGAATGGGTAGGGTGGCAATTGATTCTTTCATGACAGTCCTATGCATGGCAAACATCGCTTCACTGAGGCTTCGAAGGAGCTTACTGTTTTTATGATGTTATATTGGGATGTTATTAAGAAAACGGGTAGTTGAGGATGCCAGCAGCATCCCAAAGATGTGCCAAGAACCTACTGTGGGACTCAAGTTCGATGGAGATGATTGTGTTCTGAAATGCATTAGCTCAGTTGTCCAACACATTTTGATTTGTGTTGGAATTAGGGCCGATTTCATTATGGCAATACCTTATAGATTCTGCAAACCTCTGCTAATTGGAATTGGGCGGATGTGATGCGAGATTCCTTTTCCTCCCAATAACACAGCGATAACCTTTGTACAGTACTTGGAAGGTGGTTGTGTCTTGTGGGAACTGAAAATTCCTACATTTGTTATTTTCTCGATGTCTCACATTTCACTTTATCTTTTTTAACTCTTCAACAAACCATTTTTTTTTTACTGGGGTTTGCAGGTTCATGGTGAATAGAGAGACTATGACATCAAGTCTGCGAGGTATTTCCCCAAATCTTCAAATCTGTCTGATTAAAGGTCTCCAGGAGGTGTAGTAGTGTGATTAAAACTTGGATCAATTAAAACGTTTTGGGGGTCAGCACAAGAGTGTCTTCCAACCCTCCCACTGCCCATCACATGGCACATCGAGGCAATATTTCCAACTGAAGACCTTCTGCCAAAGTACTAGAAGGTGGATGCAATACCTCCAGACAAACTGCATACATTCTCAGAAATAATCATATATGCAGCACATTTTTAAACAAGTTACGTATTCCATTGTTCAAACGTTGGTAGCTTTTGAAAACTCCCTAGAGGACTTGAAAAGCAATACAAACATTGTTAGCATCACAATGGCAAACATACTTCTCAGAAATCTCAAAGGTGGATTAAAATGTGGGGGTGTAGCAGACAGCAGAAAGTCTGTCTCCAAATGTATTGATCTCCACCGAATATGCACAAGACAAATCTATAGGAATTGTTAAGAGTTGAACTAGTGCTGCAAATGCAACCAAGATGCACTTCCATACACCTTTTTTATGAGTGTGTCATGGTTGAACCGTGCTGGCAGAACACCAGTGGGAGGGGAGAATGGACCTGCTGCTAGGAACAAGCCGCACACTGGAAAGAAATACAACGGTATTCAATAACCCACAATCCTTGATTCATGTCAGCAGAGGACATTTAGGGTGG
This sequence comes from Ambystoma mexicanum, assembly GCF_040938575.1. Lineage (NCBI taxonomy): Eukaryota > Metazoa > Chordata > Amphibia > Caudata > Ambystomatidae > Ambystoma > Ambystoma mexicanum. The sequence continues at coordinate 244,216,962 of NC_090932.1, read as the reverse complement.
GTAAAGAAGACCCAGCAGAGAGCAAAATCATATGTTCTGATAATGGAAGGTAAAGCGGTAGACAGAATAAAATTGGATGGTCCAGATAGGGAAATTATCAACAATGAAACAAATGGCGTATGCAATATAACCATGAGCCAGCTTTCAAGGAGACCTGCGGGTTTTAGCTGGAGTTCTATGGCCTCTGAGTGGGGTAGGGTGATCCTTAATTGGTTGCAGCTCCGCCTACCATATGATCTGTACTGAAGGTGATGAAGTAAGTCACATGATTAAGTATACTCCTCTCCGAGTCCATTCTTCTCTGTTATCCTGAATGTTCTCAATATCTCTTCCATTGTCTCTCTCCAACTGTGGGCCTGCATGGTGCAATATCCATGCTACCTGACGTACAAGACTGCATCTCTCAGTGATGCCTATCCTATGGATGAGACTGCATTGCTATGTGTTCTGTAGATAAACTGTGCAAACCGTAACATTGTCAATGATAAGAAATAACTAGGCTTCTGAGAGTCCAACAGTGTGATGGCATTTCCTGCTTTCACATAGCAGGACGGTGGACTTGCTTCCCACTTATTGCAGTGACATTAGAGGCATGGGAGAGGAGGACTTCCGTTACTCTCTCATTTTACCTGAGCTATTAGAAAGAGATTATAGGGGAGATTCACAAAGCACTTAGCAAATGAAAGGAGCCCAGAGAATGCACTAATTTCTTATTTCACCGAGAGGCGCCATTCAGGGACCCGGTCAGTGAAATGACAACTAGCATTTCCATTCCACCCACGGATGTCACACTTCAAAAACAAATCATGGTAGGGTCAGAAATGGCACTGCCATGAATTGCGCACCCCCCGCACCTCTTTTGAACAGGCGCAGTGGGAAGAGACTAATTTGTGCACATTTTGAAGGACATTCTGTTTGAAAATTCGGGGTGTGCTTTAAAATGTGCAGAAAAGCCCCTGTCTCTGCACAAATACACAAAGGGGGCTAGGGGGAGACATCTGATTGAGCGCTGTGACAAGGCCTGCATACAGGTCTTGTCAGGGGAGAGAGGGGCCCCAACTCAAACATCCTGCAGTCCCTGTGTGAGTGTGTGCAGGCCCCCTCCCGTTCCCACCTTACATGTGATGATGGAGGCCACCCTGCCATAGCAGAACACCCACAGCGAGAAGCCACAACAGGAAGAAGTAGAAGGAAGACACCACATAGCAGCAGTCCACACCTTGCCGCAGGATGCCGCTAGCAGCATAACGCTGGCCACAAGAGAAAGGGATGCAGCAAACACACCATAGGTCTACATACCGTTCAGAAATAGATGCCTTATTAATGAAACTCCCACCAGCCCAGCAGCGACATTAAAATTAAAAGGACCACCAGAAGGGCTTATCAAACAGGGACTCCAGACCCTCAGAAAGACTTGCACGTTCTTTGCAAGAGATGTTGTCAGAAACGGGGGCGTGCCTTACAAGCCCTGTTTTAAGCCTCCCTAAGCACTTCCCCTGCCACACCCCCTCAAGCTAGGTAAGTGATTGGACAAGGTGAGTATCCAATCCTGGGAGGGGGTGGGGTATTTAAGAAGATGCATGTGAGTTTTGCAGTGTGTGTTAGTTGCGTGAAGACAGGCATTGGAAAAGGACGCCTGAGAGACTAGAGGATATGAAAGTGAAAGGAATGCATAGGCTATTGATGAGAGGGGTTCTGTGGAGTGTTTGAGTTTAAGGAGTGTGTGACCTAGCAATAGAGTAGAAAGTAGTAGTAGTAGTTGGGTGTGGTGGTAGTAGCAGGAAGTGGTAGTTGGTAGTAGTAAACAGTAATTAGTGGTGTTGATTGTATTAGAAGTGACAGTAGCAGGAGAGGGTTTCTGAGAATAGTAGTAGTAGAAATGGGGAAGAGGCAGTAATGGTAGTGCAGAAATAGTAGTAATAGTGGAGGGGGAGTAGAAGGTCAAGTGTGAGTAAGGAGTAAAGGAGACGATAGTAGTAGAGGTATTGGTCGTAGCGTGGTGGTTGGAATAAGGAAAGTGATAACATCTAAGGGTGGAGGTAGGAAGGCGGAGTGTAAGAGCGTAGGGGCAGTAGTACAGCAGGAGTGGGAACATCATGGGGCACAATGTAGAGATGGGTCAGGAGAGACTGTGCATGCAAGGAGAACAACAGAAACTGGGTAGAAGGAAGCACCAACCCATCCTGTCCATAGAGTAATAAGCGTGGATAGGTAAGGGATAACTAAAATAAAGCTAGGGAGGTTGCTAGCCACTGACTTAGGGACACCCTATTCAACCTAAGAAAGAAACACAGACAGTAGTGGTTACCTTACGATATTACAAACATCCTGTTATGGACGCCTGGGCTAGGGAGGCGGAACAGGCTGTGGTAGTCAAGTTAGCGAGGGACAACCCTAGCGCCAAACTCTTCTCGGGAGGCTAGCTCAGGGGCAACACGCTCATCTTGGAAGCAAGACAACGCAGAGTAACACAGGTTTGATCCCCGGGTCCGTGCTTAGAAACCTCCGGGTATTAATCACGTTATAAATAACCCATCATAAACATAGCACCTGAGTCAAAACTAAACTAAACATTAAATAGCCAAATATGTACATAATGAAGGAACCATTGGCCACCGATCCTTTTGGCAATATTGCATAAACTCTGGGAATATGAGCCTATTAGTGGCTTTGTACAATATATGGACAAGGATTGAAACCAAATTGGGCCCTTTGCTATAATGAGTGATCAAATAAAAACAGCCCGATTGTGATCAAGGATATTTTGAATTGAGTACCAGTATAACTTTTCATAGGCCATATTTATTCTTCTTTTTTAAACATTTTCTGTGGTTGATCCAGAAAGGTATTTAATTTTACATTTAGATAACTGCGTGATGACGTGTAGAAGTATATATCGTGATATTGTGTATTCTATTTTATTTATTTTGGATTATATATTGTCTATGTTTGTTTTTGATATGTGTAAAGTTTAATTTACTTAAGCTAAATCACATTAAATAAATAATAATTAAAAAATAAAAACACCCTAAAGACCTTTGGAACGTATTTCAGTATCTGCAGTGGTTCTTTGTTAAGTGGGCTCGGTCACAGCACATATAGAATGTGCTCATTCTGATGCCCTTTGTGAATTGGGCTTCCATTTCTTTTTGTTTTTGGCACAAGTGAGATGTGTGCTGCACCTCTTTACCTGTGCCCACAAAGGTTTTGAAAATGTGGCCCTATTTGTTTAACTGCATCCATAGGACACGCAGTACACTACATTACTGCATCCTGTACTGCCATGCAGGAATATAGGGCCTCTTGCACTACACCCTTCTCTTTGACATGAAAACAGAGACTATATTGCATGGAACCATTGAGTGTAATATAAAATGTGTATCCTGTATGAAATGACACCGGAACTACTTGCTGTTGTAGACCGCAGTGATATTACTATGATAATAACACTTCAAACAATACATAACAATGTTAAAAAGGTTATACTGCACTGTGCCACCAGAATGTGTTCACCTACTCCTGATTTAGTTCTGGATATTTGGCTAGTGCTTTACTGCTGCTATTTAGTAATGAGTGTTACAATGCAATGATAATTACACACTTTTAAAAATAAAGAATAATTTTTTACATAAACCTAAATTATCTAAAATTACATTTTAGTCTACTAATTCTATAATTGGGAGCTGTGTCAGGTGATCTGGGAACATGGCAGCAGTCCCCTTTCCATGGCCATCATGACGCTGCCGGTGTTCCTTTTGGCTTCCTTTCAGTCCTGTTCGGTTAGCAGCCAGTCTGTCTACTGTGCCCATGGTCCCGGTTGTCAGAGCAACCTGGTCTGCTGATCTAATCACTGGCCACTTGTGTTACCCTTCTTGTACTGTTTTTCTGGTTCACCTGTTCAGCTGCCATGTCTCCGGATCAATACATCATGGGAGAGAATTGCTGTGGTTACTCTGGTGCCTCAGCGTTTTTACACGCGTTCTGAAACGGGTGATGTGTTCAGTGTTCCCAACTTTGCCTGTCATGAGGCAAAAGAAACAGGAATTCCCTTTTTGGGGTTGCTGGTGGCTGGAAATCCTCAGGACGGATGCACAATGAAGATACAGAACTGGATCTTTAAAGTGTCTCAGCTAACTGCACCAGATGCCTGTCACTCCCACGACGTGTTTATTTTAACGTAAATGATAGTCTTTATGGCACGGCATGCTGGGTAATATTGAGTACTCCATTTTGAAGCACAGCATAACAAAAGGAATTCACTCTGTCCATTTCCAAACGATGTGATCGAAAGGGGCGTATTTTGTAAGAGTTGAAGCAAGGTTCACTGCTGCCCAGAACATTGGTGGCATATGGCACTGGTAAGCATGTCAAACTTAAATGTGCAACGCATGTTTTATGGTGACATAGAATAAGCACGGTACGTATATTCCGATTGCTGCCCATTCCGCGTTTTTGTGTTCTGCAGATAACTTCAAATGAGACCCGCGCAAAAAAAAAAAAAAAATGTGGGACAGAAACACCAATGCATGTAGAGACATCATTGTATTGGTGGTTTGAGGAGACAAATATGCTGAACTAGGTGTCCTTCCACAAAGATTAACCAAAACAATGCTTGGTGCCAAAGCTGACGCTGTCCAGATGAAATGACAAATGATCAGGCTTTGCAAGTCGCAAAGGATGTTCTTCTAAATGTTGTCCTGTTATCCTGGAGTGGCCCACGCCTGTTCTTCAAGGAATGGGTTACTATTCCATTCAGTGCTTATGAGAATAACGCAGGATACCGAGATGGAGACGAAACGATGCTCACCTGTAATCCTACTTCCCCCATCATGGGTGTTTTTATTAAATTTATGCATGACATGTCCAACTCCCCTGTGAGATCACGATTTAGAGACACATGAAATAGGCCTGCTTTGTGATGGGATACTGGAGCCCCATGGCTGCCATGCAGTGAAACTCTCGTTTT